>NC_084735.1:82712117-83029617 GCF_033978785.1 Entelurus aequoreus
CAAAGAGTCACAGAGAGAGAGAGTCAGAGAGCAAGTGAGCCAGAAAGAGTCAGAGAGAGAGCGAGTCAGAGAGAGTCAGAAAGAGTGAGCCAGAAAGAGTCAGAGAGAGAGCGTGTCAGAGAGAGTCAGAAAGAGTGAGCCAGAAAGAGTCAGAGAGAGAGCGAGTCAGAGAGAGTCAGAAAGAGTGAGCCAGAAAGAGTCAGAGAGAGAGCGTGTCAGAGAGAGAGAGTCAAAGAGAGAGAGTCAGAGAGAGAGAGAGAGAGAGTGCGAGTCAGAGAGAGAGTGAGTCAGAGGGAGAGAGTGAGTCAGAGAGAGAGAGTCAGAGAGAGAGTGAGTGTGAGTCAGAGACAGAGTCAGAGAGAGAGAGTCAGAGAGGGAGTGAGTCAGAGAGAGAGTCAGATAGAGAGTGAGTCAGAGAGAGAGAGTCGGCGAGAGAGAGTGAGAGAGAGAGAGAGTCAGAAAGAGAGAGTGAGTCCGAGAGAGAGAGTGAGAGAGAGAGAGTCAGAGAGAGAGAGTGAGTCAGAGAGAGAGAGAGAGAGAGAGAGTGAGAGAGAGAGAGAGTCAGAGAGAGAGTGAGTGTGAGTCAGAGTCAGAGAGAGAGAGTGAGTCAGAGAGAGAGAGTCAGCGAGAGAGAGTCAGAGAGGGAGTGAGTCAGAGAGAGAGTCAGAGAGGGAGTGAGTCAGAGAGAGAGAGTGAGAGAGAGAGTGAGAGAGAGAGTGAGTCAGAGAGAGAGAGTGAGAGAGAGAGTGAGTCAGATAGAAAGAGTCAGAGAGAGAGCGTGAGAGAGAGAGAGAGTCCGAGTGAGTCAGCGAGAGAGAGTCAGAGAGGGAGTGAGTCAGAGAGTCAGAAAGAGAGAGTGAGTCAGAGAGAGAGAGTCACAGAGAGAGAGTGAGTCAGAGAGAGAGAGTCACAGAGAGAGAGTGAGTCAGAGAGAGAGTCAGCGAGAGAGAGTCAGAGAGAGAGCGTGAGAGAGAGAGAGTCAGAGTGAGTCAGAGAGAGAGAGAGTCAGAAAGAGAGAGAGTCAGTAAGAGAGAGTGAGTCAGCGAGAGAGAGTCAAAGGAACATCAAACTAGACATTCCTATTCAAATCTGGCTCAAAATATTAGACTCCGTCATAGAACCCATTTCCCTGTACGGCTGCGAGGTCTGGGGCCCTCTTGCTAACCAAGATTTTGCAAAATGGGACAAACACCAAATCGAGACTCTGCATGCAGAATTTTGCAAATCCATTCTCCGCACCCAACGGAAAACACCAAATAATGCATGCAGAGCAGAATTAGGAAGATACCCACTAATAATCAAGATCCAAAAGAGAGCAGTCAAATTTTATAACCACTTAAAAGAAAGTGACCCAGACACGCTCCATAACAAAGCCCTCACCTACAGAGAGACCCTAGAGAGATGCCCGCTCAGCCAGCTGGTTCAGGGACTCTGCTCACAAACACAAGCAAAACCACCAGACAGAAACCACACTGGACTAAACCAAATTATAAGAAAACAAAAAGAAAACTATCTGACACATTGGAAAGAATCAACCCAAAACCAGAGCAAATTGGAATGCTATTTGGCCCTACACAGAGAATACACATTGGCAGAATACCTGAGCACTGTGATCGATCCAAAACTAAGGAGATCCTTGACTATGTACAGACTCAGTGAGCACAGCCTAGCCATCGAGAAAGGCCGCCATAGGCAGACCTGGCTCCCAAGAGAAGACAGACTGTGCAACCAATGCACACAGGGTGCGGTAGAAACTGAACTGCACTTCCTAACAACCTGCCCACTGTACCAAGACATCAGAGACATATACTTCCCACAAATGGCAAATACCCAAAGAGAGTTTGAAAACATGACAATTAACGACAAACTCCCATACCTACTGGGGGAAGTAAAGCAATGTGCAAACACAGCAGCAAGATTCGTGAGCCGTTGCGACAAGAAAAGGACATCCAATGGAATACAACCACCATAAAGACTATTCCTGCACTATTTGTACTATACGGACATCTGTACATAGATCTACCCACAAACAGAGCATATACGTTCAAATACACTTGGAAAACTGCTGCTATTTTTAAGCCATCTTTACTTGAATGTCCAAGTCTTTATTTAAACGTTTTGCACAACTCTATAGTTTATCTTATTTTATTACTATAATGTTATATTTTAATTAGTCTTAACATTTTTAAAGTTGCAATGTGACACAGCTCTGTTCACACAGCTCTTTAGTATAGTAGACCTATATTTTAATTGTACATAGTTTTAATTTCAATTTCAATAGGTGCTTAAGTTTGATACATTTTAATTGTTTTGATCCTTACTTGAATGTATACATATGCATCTTTATTTAAATGTTTTGCACAACTCTATAGTTTACCTTATTTTATTACTTTTTATTATTATAATCTTATATTTTAAATTAGTCTTAACATTTTTTAAAGCTGTAATGTGACACAGCTCTGTTCACACACATCTTTAGTATAGTAGACCTATATTTTAATTGTACATACTTTTAATTTCAATAGGTGCTTAAGTTTGATACATTTTAATTGTTTTGATTGATTGTTTTAATGCTGGCTTTGGCAATGTAAACGTTTGTTTCCCATGTCAATAAAGCCCCTTTGAATTGAATTGAATTGAGAGAGTCACAGAGAGAGAGTGAGTCAGAGGAAGTGAGTCAGAGAGAGAGAGTGAGAGAGAGAGTGAGTCAGCGAGAGAGAGTCAGAGAGAGAGCGTGAGAGAGAGAGAGTCCGAGTGAGTCAGATAGAGAGTGAGTCAGATAGAGAGTGAGTCAGAGAGAGAGCGAGTGAGCCAGTGTGCAAAGTAGTGTACTTGCATTACAGTTAAAGTTAAGTTAAAGTAGCAATGATTGTCACACACACACACACACACTAGGTGTAGTGAAATGTGTCCTCTGCATTTGACCCATCCCCTTGTTCACCCCCTGGGAGGTGAGGGGAGCAGTGAGCAGCAGCGGTGGCCACGCTCGGGAATCATTTTTGGTGATTTAACCCCCAATTCCAACCCTTGATGCTGAGTGCCAAGCAGGGAGGTAACGGCTCCCATTTTTATAGTCTTTGGTGTGACTCGGCCGGGGTTTGAACTCACGGCCTACCGATCTCAGGGCGGACACTCTAACCACTAGGCCACTGGGTAGTAACAGATTACATAACCAGGGTATGGCATCTTCAGGGTCGGGTGTCAAATGACAAACGAGGCCAAGGAGGGGGCGGGGCTTACCAGGACAGGTGTTGACCGCCAAGTAGGGAATATCCGTGTTGACCCAGCGCAGCTCGGCCAGGACGGCGGCTCGCAGGCGTCCGCTCTTGCCGGGCCGCTGCGAGCGCGTCCTGTTCCAGCTCCACAGGTAGATGCGGCCGTGCGTGAAGTTCTTGGAGGCTGCGGACAAAGGCGCGGTTAGACCGGTGTACCTAACCACGTGACCCGGCAGGTGCGCCGACAACACCACCCACCCACGATGTCGTCCGTGAGAAAGCTGAGGCCGTCCACGGTGTGGTAGTCGTGGTCCTTGTCCTCCTCCTCGTACACGGGGAAGGTGATCTCCACCTCTCTGGACCTGCACGGCCCAGCACACACACAGCGCTTTGAGGACAGCGCGGGGGTGGAAGTCGGGAGTGTGACTGACCTCTTGGTGGCGCTGCTGGGGGACAGTTGTGTGTTGTAGCAGTGCAGGCCGTCCTCGCACGCCGCCAGCAGGTGGGCGTCGGCCCCGGCGGGCGGCAGGCAGATGTGTAGCGGGGTGGCGCTGCTCTCCAACGCCAGCAGCTGCCTGGAAGCACAGCAGAGAACACGTCAACCCTCTCCACCATTATTATTATTATTATTATTACTAAGTGAATGCCACAAGGCCTGGTTCATTCAAGCCAGCATGCTTCCCCGATCCGAAAATTCCCGGATTACCCGGAATTACCAGGAATTTCCCCCCATTTAAAATGAATGGGCAATATTCAAACTTCCACATACACCACATTTCTCAATGGATTTTAACAGTTCCAAAGACAAAATGCTCCTTGCTTTTGTTACTTCAGTACTGGCATGCTAACTTTTTTATAGCTAATTTTGCAACCGTTTACCCCAGAGTCATGTATAACTTGGTATGTGATACATGCTAAATGTTAGCATGCTAACTTTTTTATAGCTGATTTTGCGACCGTTTACCCCAGTCATATATAACTTGGTATGTGACGCATGCTAAGTGTTAGCATGCTAACTTTTTTAGCTAATTTCACACTTTTTTGTCTTGTTCCGCAGCCACACATCTTAGTCATATAACTCGGTATGTGAAAAATGCTAACTGTTAGCGTGCTAACGTTAAAAGATGCAAACTTTTTTTGTAGCTAATTTTGCAACCGTTTACCCCAGAGTCATGTATAACTTGGTATGTGATACATGCTAAATGTTAGCATGCTAACTTTTTTATAGCTAATTTTGCAACCGTTTACCCCAGAGTCATGTATAACTTGGTATGTGATACATGCTAAATGTTAGCATGCTAACTTTTTTATAGCTAATTTTGCGACCGTTTACCCCAGTCATATATAACTTGGTATGTGACGCATGCTAAGTGTTAGCATGCTAACTTTTTCAGCTAATTTCACACTTTTTTTCTATTGTTCCGCAGCCATACACCTTAAAGTCATATAACTCGGTATGTGAAAAATGCTAACTGTTAGCGTGCTAATGTTAAGATGCAAACTTTTTTTTAGCTAATTTTGCAACCGTTTACCCCAGAGTCATATAAAACTTGGTATGTGACACATGCTAACTTTTTCAGCTAATTTCACACTTTTTCTCTTGTTCCGCAGCCATACATCTTAGTCATATAACTCTGTATGTGAAAAATGCTAACTGTTAGCGTGCTAACGTTAAGATGCAAACTTTTATTATAGCTAATTTTGCAATCGTTTACCCCAGAGTCATATACGACTTGGTAAGTGACACATGCTAACTGTTAGCATGCTAACTTTTTCAGCTAATTTCACACTTTTTTCTCTTGTTCCGCAGCCATACACCTTTAGAGTCATATAACTCGGTATGTGACAAATGCTAACTGTTAGCGTGCTAACGTTAAAATGCAAACTTTTTTTGTAGCTAATTTTGCCACCGTTTACCCCATAGTCATATATAACTTGGTATGTGACACATGCTGACTGTTAGCATGCTAACTTTTTCAGCTAATTTCACACTTTTTTCTCTTGTTCCGCAGCCATGCACCTTAGTCATATAACTCGGTATGTGACAAATGCTAACTGTTAGCATGGTAGCATGCTAACAGAACCTTGCTATTTATTTTTTTAGCTCATTTTGCAACCAACAAACCCCAGAGTCATATGGCTTTTTAGCTCATTTTGCAACGGTTTACCCCAGAGTCGTATAACTTATGTGACACATGCTAACTTTTTTAGCTCATTTTGCAACTGTTTAACCCAGAGTCATATAACTTGGTATGTGACAAATGCTAACTGTTAGTGTGCTAACGTTGGGATGCAAATTATTTTGTTATAGCTAATTTTGCAACCATTTACCCCAGAGTCATATATAACTTGGTACGTGACACATGCTAACGGTTAGAATGGTAGCATGATAACAGAACCTTGCACATTTTTTAAGCTCATTTTTGCAACCAATAAACCTCAGAGTCATACAACTTTTTTAGCTCATTTTGCAACTGTTTACCCCAGAGTCATATATCTTTGTGTGATGATGTAAATGAGGTGTGGTTGTATTGTATATTAAGTATGTGTACATGAAAGGGCATTTTATGACTTTTCTTAATTTAAAAACATGCTATAGTATGTTTTTATTGTCATAATTTTATTGCATGATTTTTGTACCCCTTTAATTTAGGTAGCCAGGGACTGCAGATGGAAATTAGCTATTTAGCTATAATCTGGTACAGAACATATCTGTCTTTGAACTTAATGTTTCTGTGCATTGTCCCTTCAAATAAAGACTAAACATAAACATATAACTTGGTATGTGAAACATGCTAACTGTTAGCATGCTAACTTTTTCAGCTAATTTTACACTTTTTTTCTCTTGTTCCGCAGCCATACACCTTTAGAGTCATATAACTCGGTATGTGAAAAATGCTAACTGTTAGCGTGCTAACGTTAAAAGATGCAAACTTTTTTTGTAGCTAATTTTGCAACCGTTTACCCCAGAGTCATATATAACTTGGTATGTGACACATGCTAACTTTTTCAGCTAATTTCACACTTTTTTCTATTGTTCCGCAGCCATACACCTTTAGAGTCATATAACTCGGTGTGTGAAAAATGTTAACTGTTAGCGTGCTAACGTTAAGATGCAAACTTTTTTTATAGCTAATTTTGCATCCGTTTACCCCAGAGTCATATATAACTTGGTATGTGACGCATACTAACTGTTAGCATGCTAACTTTTTCAGCTAATTTCACACTTTTTTCTCTTGTTCCGCAGCCATACACCTTAAAGTCATATAACTCGGTATGTGAAAAATGCTAACTGTTAGCGTGCTAATGTTAAGATGCAAACTTTTTTTATAGCTAATTTTGCATCCGTTTACCCCAGAGTCATATATAACTTGGTATGTGACACATGCTAAGTGTTAGCATGCTAACTTTTTCAGCTAATTTCACACTTTTTTGTCTTGTTCCGCAGCCACACATCTTAGTTATATAACTCGGTATGTGAAAAATGCTAACTGTTAGCGTGCTAACGTTAAAAGATGCAAACTTTTTTTGTAGCTAATTTTGCAACCGTTTACCCCAGAGTCATATATAACTTGGTATGTGACACATGCTAACTGTTAGCATGCTAACTTTTTCAGCTAATTTCACACTTTTTTCTATTGTTCCGCAGCCATACACCTTTAGAGTCATATAACTCGGTGTGAAAAATGCTAACTGTTAGCGTGCTAACGTTAAGATGCAAACTTTTTTTGCAGCTAATTTTGCAACCGTTTACCCCAGAGTCATATATAACTTGGTATGTGATACATGCTAGTTGTTAGCATGCTAACTTTTTCAGCTAATTTTACACTTTTTTTCTCTTGTTCCGCAGCCATACACCTTTAGAGTCATATAACTCGGGATGTGAAAAATGCTAACTGTTAGCGTGCTAACGTTAAGATGCAAACTTTTTTTTATAGCTAATTTTGCAACCGTTTACCCTAGAGTCATATATAACTTGGTATGTGACACATGCTAACTTTTAGCATGCTAACTTTTTCAGCTAATTTTACACTTTTTTTCTCTTGTTCCGCAGCCATACACCTTAAAGTCATACAACTCGGTATGTGAAAAATGCTAACTGTTAGCGTGCTAATGTTAAGATGCAAACTTTTTTTAGCTAATTTTGCAACCGTTTACCCCAGTCATATATAACTTGGTATGTGACACATGCTAACTTTTTCAGCTAATTTCACACTTTTTCTCTTGTTCCGCAGCCATACATCTTAGTCATATAACTCGGTATGTGAAAAATGCTAACTGTTAGCGTGCTAACGTTAAAAGATGCAAAATTTTTGTAGCTAATTTTGCAACCGTTTATCCCAGAGTCATGTATAACTTGGTATGTGACACATGCTAACTTTTTCAGCTAATTTCACACTTTTTTCTATTGTTCCGCAGCCATACACCTTTAGAGTCATATAACTCGGTGTGTGAAAAATGCTAACTGTTAGCGTGCTAAAGTTAAGATGCAAACTTTTTTTATAGCTAATTTTGCAACCGTTTACCCCAGAGTCATATATAACTTGGTATGTGACGCATGCTAACTGTTAGTATGCTAACTTTTTCAGCTAATTTCACACTTTTTTCTCTTGTTCCGCAGCCATACACTTTTAGAGTCATATAACTTGGTATGTGAAAAATGCTAACTGTTAGCGTACTAACATTAAGATGCAAACTTTTTTTGCAGCTAATTTTGCAACCGTTTACCCCAGAGTCATATATAACTTGGTATGTGACACATGCTAACTTTTTCAGCTAATTTCACACTTTTTTCTCTTGTTCCGCAGCCATACACCTTAGTCATATAACTCGGTATGTGACAAATGCTAACTGTTAGCATGGTAGCATGCTAACAGAACCTTGCTATTTATTTTTTTAGCTCTTTATTATGCATTTTCGGCCGGTGCGACTTATACTTCGGAGCGACTTATAGTCCGAAAAATACTGTATATATACACATACATATATACTGTATATATATACACATACATATGTATATATATACACATATATTCTCACACACACACACACACACATATATGTATTTATGCATACATATTATCACAAATCTTTGTTGTTAAGGTGTCTTTTCCAAAAGTGATTTTTCTTCTTCTACAATTTTGGTTCCGGCGCCACCTCATATTTAGTGCGAATGAAAATTTGTTTTTTTTCCATTTTAAAACATTTGCCTGCTAACAAAGTGGAAACGCTTACACGACTTTGAAGTTGTAGCTGCTGTCCACACCGCCGATGTCCCACAGGATTATCTTGTTGTCATACGAGCCCGCTATAAGACAAAAATAAGGTTTTATCTCTGATGAAACGGGCGGTTCTAATGACGTGAAGAGGCAGCTCACTGAAAAGGAAGTTGCCCCGCCGATGGTTGAAGCGCAGCACCGACAGCGCCTTGCGGCTGGCCCGGAACTCTCCGTAGGCCACGTTGTATTTGGGGTGGATCAGCTTGACCAGGCCTCGCTTTCCCCCCGCCGCCAGTATGCTGCAAGTCTGTGCTGTGGCCCCGCCCCCTCTGGACATCAGCACCGTGGACCAGGCCAGGGTGAAGAACTCCTGTGGGCAAAGAGCAAAGTTCGGGTTGAGCTCACCTGTGAGAGAAAAAAGATAACGCTCATATACTGATAGTACCCTTGGCATCGACACTACCAATATGGGTTCAAGTAAAGTATCAAACAACAGAAGAAAAAGTGCTTATTACCATTCATCCATTTTCTACTGCTTGTCCATCACAATTTTGACAAAAAAATACAAAAATGACCCAATATGTTACCTCACACGTCAGCAGTCAAATTAGGAGCCTTTGTAACCCGTTCACTTACTACTAAAAGAGAAGTTGTCTCGTGTGTTATCTTCACTGTTATTTAATGCCATTTTATTTGAAAGTTCTAAACTTGTTTTTTAAGTGCAATAAGAAACATGTTTAATGTATCATAAGCTTTATTGGTAAAATAATGCCAATAATGACATTTTCTAACTCAATACTGATCAGTGGCCGATCGATACAATTTCCATGCCGCATACAAAAAAAAATTAAGTGATATTTTTAAACATTTTTGTAATTTTGTAAAAAAAACTTTAAAAAATGTTTTTTTATCAATTAATCAAGTAAAAAGTATATCTGTATCAACATTTGAGCTTTTTCTCTTTCGGTTTAATTTTTAAAATAAATTGTATTTCCAAAGAACTATCTGCGGGGCACAAATGGGCCAGAATCTGGACACCCCCGTGTTAGCGGCTTTTCAAGGAGGTTGCTGTAGCAATGTTAAAAAAAAAAATAACAGTACCGATGCAATCACTGCTGGCATGTCTTTTTAAAGTCCACTGTACAAACCTCTCCAGGGACCTTATACTTCTTCATGACCATGCCTGCCTCGCAGTCTATCACACACACGGAGTCTCCCCCGCAGGTGGCGACCAAGCGGCTTCCTGCTAGAAAAAAACAGAGACACAAAGTTGTTGAAGTCACTCCAGTACTCGGGAGTACAATACTGGGACAATAAGCACCCGAAGAGTCTTGCTGAGGCTGGAAGGCGCAGGCCCAAAGCTGAGTGGAGAAGTCCTCGGAGTTGTCCTGCTTGCTGTGACACTGCAGCACGTGAAGAGGCTGCAGGTGCACTGGCTGCGAAGAAGACAGATATGGACGACCAATAATGTCAATGCAAACACATTTTTATAATATAATAGATCCCTACCCATTGCTTGGATTTTACTGACGTAGGGACACGTTTAAAGACAACATAATTACCTGTGTCCTGCCACAGCTTTTCTTTATCGCATCATCACTTGTGTTCTCCCCACGTTGACCCCGAGCTCCACCAGCCGCCACTATCTTCATCGTCCGCACGTTGCAAGGCTTTCTTGCAGCCGCCTTCTCCGCCGACGCCCGGGTAGGGGTGGAGGGACGCGACCTCCTCATGGCAGGGCTCAAGGGAACACCGCCGGTGAGCGCCTGATTCCTAAGGCGCAGGCTGGACTTGCGAAGGCTGTCCTCAGCTGGGGGCGCCGAAGGATCGGATCGCGGCTTTTTTAAAGGCGTCAGGCTGGTTTGGGAGTCTGTCAACGCGGGGGTTTGGTGCTTCCTTTTGACGGGGGTGGACACCCCCTGGATGACAGCACAAGCACAACACAAGTCAACAACAGTGGAACCTCGATTTACAAACCCTTCCATTTGCAAAACTTTCCAATTGACGGATTTTTAGATCGAGCCAAATATGCCTCTGTGTGTAAACTGCGTCTCTGTGTACGAGCGCTTCATTCATTTTGCGTCCCGCCTGCAGCCAATTTCTGCGCAGTATAGTACATTACTAGTCATTTCTCAGTGCTTCAGGGTGTATGGCTTTTTTTCCGCCTTTTGACAAGTTTTGTCCATTCTACTAACTCAATATGAGTCCCAAAAAGACAACACAGCAGCGTGGAAAAGACTACACTAAAAGGCCTACTGAAAGCCACTACTACCGACCACGCAGTCTGATAGTTTATATATCAATGATGAAATCTTAACATTGCAACACATGCCAATACGGCCGGGTTAATTTATAAAGTGCAATTTTAAATTTCCCGCCACACTTCCGGTTGAAAACGTCTATGTACGATGACGTATGCGCGTGACGTCACGAAGGTATGTGGGCTCTGTACTGAGGATGTCGTTGTGGCTTGTACAGCCCTTTGAGACACTTGTGATTTAGGGCTATATAAATAAACATTGATTGATTGATTGATTGAAGGCAACGGAAGTATTCGGACACATTGTATCCCAATACAAACAGCTCGGTTTTCATCGAAAAATTCCACAGTATTCTGGACATCTGTGTTGGTGAATCTTTTGCAATTTGTTTAATGAACAATGGAGACGGCAAAGAAGAAAGCTGTAGGTGCGATCTGTGTATTAGCGGCTGGCTACAGCAACACAACCAGGAGGACTTTGAGATGGATAGCAGACGCGCTACCGTGAGTACAGCTTTGGCTTTCAAACATTTGATCGCTTGCCCGTACGTGCGTGTCGCTATGTGCATGTCACGTACGTAACTTTGGGGAAATATATGTTTCTTGCCGACTCTGATGGCGGCCGGGGTGTCGTCGAAAGCTACAACGCCCGCCGCCGCCGTCCAGTAGTTAAGTTAGCTTCAATGGCGTCGTTAGCAACAGCATTGTTAATCTTCGCCAAGCTGGAAATTATTAACCGTGTATTTACATGTCCATGGTTTAATAGTATTGTTGATCTTCTGTCTATCCTTCCAGTCAGGGGTTTATTTATTTTGTTTCTATCTGCATTTAAGCACTATGCTATCACGTTAGCTCCGTAGCTAAAGAGCTTCACCGAGTCACTGTGAATGTCCATTTCGCGTTCTCGACTCTCATTTTCAAGAGGATATAGTATCCGAGGTGGTTTAAAATACAAATCCGTGATCCACAATAGAAAAGGAGAAAGTGTGGAATCCAATGAACCCTTGTACCTAAGTTACGGTCACAGCGAAAAAAGATACGTCCTGCACTGCACTCTAGTCCTTCACTCTCACGTTCCTCATCCACAAATCTTTCATCCTCGCTCAAATTAATGGGGTAATCGTCGCTTTCTCGGTCCGAATCTCTCTCGCTGCTGGTGTAAACAATAGGGAAATGTGAGCAGCCCTCCAGCCTGTGACGTCACGCTACTTCCGGTAGGGGCAAGGCTTTTCACCAAAAGTTGCGAACTTTATCGTCGTCGTTCTCTACTAAATCCTTTCAGCAAAAATATGGCAATATCGCGAAATGATCAAGTATGACACATAGAATGGATCTGCTATCCCCGTTTAAATTTAAAAAATTCATTTCAGTAGGCCATTAATGGCGCTCACAAGTATGGAAGAACCGACGAAGCTAGTTTTAATTGTGATGAGCCTTGACTTTTCTGGAAAAAAATACGCCAAAGCAGACTTATATCACAGCGGAGGAGAAGACTATATTTGTTCAAGAATAAGCAGTTACGAGGCTTGGTGTCTTACACAAGTCTTCTTGGGCGTTTCTTTCTTTGGTGCCATCAGGGAGTGAAGGTACTCCCTGGCCATGGTTGCAACCTAGCAGAAAAAAGGGACAAGTACATGCTCTGGTGAGAATAAAACAGTGACAATATTTTGATAGCAAAGGATAGAAATCAATCAGAGGCGTGTATAAGGAGAGCATGGCCAACTCGGTTTCAGGCGACCTCCTCAATGATTGGTGAAAAGGCACTCCCGTGACGACAGGGCGCCATGACTACTACCAACTTTGAGTGTTTGCAGCGCTTCCTCGTTAGTTTTTCGCCGTGTAAATATGCCCTGTTGTTCCATCCGTGAGAACCGTGGAAATCTTCTACATCGCTTTCCCCACAACCCGGAAAGAAGTATGGAGAGCCAGAGATTACAGGGTCTTGTGCGAGGTAAAGACGCGACACAACGTCTGCGTTTTGTTCAGGAGAGAACACACAGAATCTAACACAAATAATAACCGAAGAAATTAATAAATTGAAGAGATTGTTCAACAAAAACAGACTTCCTTTGAATCTCAGCAAAAAATAAAATAATGCTATTCGGTAGCAGCAGAAAAGAAAGTCAAACACAAATACAAATAGATGGACATTGAAAGAGTAAAAAAAAGTAATTTGGGGTGTAATAATGGATGACAAAGTGAACTGGCTATCTTATAAAAAAATATACAACATCAGGTGGCAAGAAATATGTCAATAATGAATAAAATAACCAAAAATCAATCCGTATTCTTTACTGCTCGCCAGTGTTACCATATCTGAATTATTGTGCAAATATATGAGTAAATAAGCACAAAAGTACACTTTTTCAGACACCTTGTTGAATACTTCACACAAAAGCCACAATTTCTCCGTGATTGTGGGTCCAAAGCTAATTAAGATTTTGGCAAAATGAGGTTAAAAAGTTATTATTTTGGTGGTTCTGTGTATTTTTTTTTAATGTTTATTGTGACGTGTAAGAGTGCCTGCAGGTCACGAAACTACTGCTACATTAATGCAGTAGAGTCCGGCTGCAAAACTCTACTTTCACAAAAAAAGCATGTTCTATTGTAAGTTTATGAGCTGGTGTATGTTTAGAACTGTATATAAACGCATTATTTTGGTTTATATCGTCAGAAAACGTCAAATCGACAGCAATTGCAGTCATGGCGCCTGTTGTTAAGGTTGGCCATACTCTCTATTTAAACACGACTCTGAAGTCAATGAGGCTTGTTCGCCCTCTGGTGGCCAGCTGCAGTACAGCACATAAATAAAACGGTCAATTCAAATGTTATGTTTACCATAATTTCTTAAACCAAGGGTGTCAAACGTACGGCCCGAGGGCCGGATCAGGCCCGCAAACAGGTTTTATCCAGCCTGCGGGATGAGTTTGCTAAGTATGAAAATTAACCTGAAATTTTAGTTTGAAAGAAACAGCTGTTCTAAATGTGTCCACTGGATGTCGCAATAGCAATTATTTGTATCTTTGTAGATGACGCTACATATGTACAAAATAAACCACATGATGTTAGTGCACCAGTCGAGGAAAATTATCAAATTACATAAATAACATACAGTAATTTGATTTTGATATCATTTTTTTATCTTGATAGATTGTAAAATTAACACCAATGAGTTGACTGATAAACATTATCAAATAATTTATTCCGAAAAAATAAATAATGACGAATAAAGATAGAATACTATTAACCGCAACATGTAAGTGTAAAAAAAAAAAACATGATTTGTACAATTTCAGAATGTGCTTGTTCTATTTCCAAACAAAGAAACTAATCTGAAGTTGTCTTTATTTTTAAGTTATCGTGCCGTGATTTTGCCAGTCCGGCCCACTTGGGAGTAGATTTTTCTCAATGTCGGCCCCCGATCTAAAATGAATTTGACACCCCTGCCTTAAACAGTAGCCAGAATGTTTATCTACTCAACCGCAGAGAGTAAAATCCATTTACATTGCGCAATAATTTTTTGCGGATTTGACTATTAGTACATGTATTTTTTACCTTCCATTTTGTGAAGTCGCTGACCGAACTGGGTCCGTATTTCACCTCTCGGCATGCCGCGTTGACAAAGTCTTTCTCCAGGACTGACAGTTTCTGCTCTGTGAAAGGATCCGGGAGGCTGAAGCTCTTCTCCCAAACTGCAACCATCTACGAGACAAGATACCGCCTTGATTCACATCACATGCAAAAGATCAAGTGTGATGTCGGGGGCGGCGTGGCCCAGATGGTAGCGCCTTCATCCAGAAACTTGAGAGTTCCTGCAACGAATCCAGCTCCCGCCACTTCACCGACACTACAGATGCAAATGAGCAACTATGCTCTGATCTGCCTTATTTACAAGGTGTACACCAGATTAATGTGCACAGTCCCGAATAAAAATGTAAAAAAGTTTCATACCCTGGTCTTCAGGTTCTCTGTGAACACAAAGCGCACGTGGTTGGCGGTGGTGGTGATGTCTTTGCCGTTGTAGCTCCTCAAATTGGGCAGCAGCGTCATGAGCTTGTAATTGTCACTCACCTGAGGAGGAAAGGCAAATCAAACGATTAGGACGTCATTATGAAGGATGAAGTTAATTACAGTGGAACCTCGATTTACCAACCCCTCTATTTGCAAACTTTTCGGTTAATCAACTTTTAGATCACGCCGTATTTGCCTCTGTGTACAAACGCTTCATTCATTCATTTTGTGTCCCGCTGGCAGCCATTTGGTGCTTGCCCGTATTGAAAAGACTGAGGAAGCCGGCATCGTACCACAGCAAGTCTATTTGTGATGAGAACAGACTTTTCTGGAAAAAGATGCCAAGGCGGACTTATATCACAGCGGAAAAGACTAACTCTCGTTCGGCGGCGCCTCTTCGAGGAGAACACACCAACACAACCCTTCCTCCATTTTCCTTCTTTCCCTCTGTCTGCTCCTTTCTCTCCTCTCCTCAGCTGCTCATTTTCCAATGACAGTATAAAGTGGATTCTACTTTCTCAAATATTTATTATCGTAGCAATATGGTTGTCAAAGTTAAGGATTTTGTGATTTCTGATCATTTGTGAGGGCACCAAAGGTACTTCTGTGTGTGTGTACTCGTATTAGCAAAGCATAGAGCACAGTTGAGCTTGTCGTCGTCATTTTAGCACAGGGATGTCCAAACTACAAACTAATGCAGCTTGTTGACGTCTTCACTTTGGGCCGCGAAACGTCATGAGGAATTTCACCCACAGGGAGACTTCATTCATTTTAATAGTCTGACAATTTTGATGCTGCTGTTACGTCACCATCTACTAGATAAAGTAAGAAATTCAGGTCAATGACCTTTAATTATGCGCCGAATGGAAGTGTGCACAGCACAAACTTATATGACCCAATGCAAAAAATCTTCCCTAGTCATGGACCACAATGGAAACAAGCCCTTTGGCTTATTGTGGCACCCATTTGCCTTTTTAAAGCATTACATGGATTCAATTCTTTAAGATGCCAAAAAACTTGTCTATCAATAAATCAATTTTGAAAAAAAAAAAAAAATAATAAAAATGTCAACAGACAGTCACACACACCACAACCTTCTCACTGAACTTTGTGGACATTATAAAAAAACATCCACGCACCATAAAAAATTAAGAATTACACCCATTTAAATCTATTACAAAGCATGATAGAAACAATGCAAAACACTCTCCACACTTATTATGTTTGACGCATTTTAGCTGCTTGATATTTCTGATTGATTATACAGCTTTACGGAGCTTACCACAGAAGTAAACAAGGTATAAGTCGAACTTTCACACACTCTTAAAATCCAATTATTGTAATTATTAATTTGATATATAAATTATATTACTATAATACCGTAATTTCCGGACAATAGGCCGCTACTTTTTCCCCTCGTTCTGGTCCCTGCGGCTTATACAAGGGTGCGGCTTATTTACGGCCTGTTCTTCTCCGACACAGACGAAGAGGATTTCGGTGGTTTTAGTACGCAGGAGGAAGACGATGACACAATGATTAAAGACTGACTTTTCATATACCGGTAGGCTGGTTATTTTCATAACGTACAGGCGAGCACTTTGTATTACTTTGCACCGTTGTATTATTTGTACTCTGCACAAATGCTGTTCGCCATGTCAAAGATGTGAAAGTTTGATTGAATGATTGAAAGATTTATTGTTAATAAATGGGACGCTTTGCGTTCCCAAACAGTCATCTCTGTCCCGACAATCCCCTCCGTGGTAGCAGGAACCCCTATACACTACGGTAATTACACATCAAAACCCTGCGGCTTATAGTCGGGTGCGGCTTATATACGGAGCAATCTGTATTTTCCCCTAAATTTAGCTGGTGCGGCTTATAGTCAGGTGAGGCTTATAGTCCGGAAATTACTGTATATATAAGAATACCGTATATATATTAGGGCTGCAACTAACAAGTAATTTGATAATCGATTAATCTGTCGATTATTACTTCGATTAATCGATTAATACTCGGATAAAATAGACAAACTACATTTCTATCCTTTCAAGTATTTTATTGGGAAAAAAACAGCATACTGGCACCATACTTATTTTGATTATTGTTTCTCAGCTGTTTGTAAATGTTGCAGTTTATAAATAAAGGTTTATAAAAAAAATAAAAATTACAATTTTTTTTTTTTACAAAAATTAAAAATAAAAAAAGCCTGTGCGCATGCGCATAGCATAGATCCAACAAATCGATGACTAAATTAATCGCCAACTGTTTTTATAACCAACCAATTAATCGATTAGTTGTTGCAGCCCTAATATATATATATATTTTAAAAAAAAATATATATATATACTGTATATGTTTACATGCAGCCAACTTTCGGCCCTCAACCAAATTTATTTTTGCCCAATGCTGCCCCCAAGGCAAAAACTTTGGACACCCCTGTTTTAGCATGTTAATAAAGAGATAGTTATTTAATAATTTCCTTAAGTTTGCTTGTTGTACAGTACTGTATAGCACTTTCCATTGTGTTCAAAGTGTACAAACCTGAACTAAAATAGGGACTTTTGTTAAGGCTGGAACCCGTTATCCATATTTAAATTTTTTCTTATGAAGACATTTGCTTCACTATACAAACTTTTCGATTTCGGACCCTGTTCCACAGTATTTGCTTTAAAGCACATGTATGTATTTTCGCATTGTAGATTTTCCCATTCAATTAACACTAGTAGGCCACTCTATTAGGTACACCTGTACTGTATAATGAGACGGGGAACATGAGTTCAGTTAAAGTCCCAACAATAGTCACACACACACTCGGTGTGGTGAAATTATCCTCTGCATTTGACCCATCCCCATGTTCACCCCCTGGGATATGAGGGGAGCAGTGAGCAGCAGCGGGGGCCACGCCCGGTAATCAATTTGGTGATTTGACCCCCAATTCCAACCCTCGATGCTGAGTGCCAAGCAGGGGTACAGTATATAAAATACTAGTATTATTAATAAAGAATACCAAAATAAAACAAAAAAATAATGGTGAAATCTACAAAAAGTCCACAAACTGATTTTTTGAAATTATGTTGTAAAAAATATTTTTTAAGTAAAACAAAAGTAGTTGGTATATTTTACTATTAAACAAAAAAAGAGTAAAGATAGGCCTTTCACATGCGTGTTTTGTTAATATCGTTTTAAATAAAAAACGTATGAGTGTGTATATGTATGCATATAAATGTATACATGTTCACACAATCAATTCTCAATAGAAACTATATTACAAATCATAATAGCAATCATCACCTCCCTGACAGTAAATCATCTGTATTGGATCTCATTAGTTTTGTGCAAGAGTTAGCGTTCCATAAAACATTTGATTTCCCCTTACGGTAACATAAAGGTTATCCTCCATCTTGAGCTCCTCCAGGCTGCACAGGCACTCGAGAGGGGTGACGTCTTCCATCTGGTTGTCGCTCAGGTCCAGGCGGCGTAGCTTGGGAAGCTCCAGGTTTTTGGGCATCTCCTGCAGTCTGTTTCCAGACAGATCCCAGCTCTCCAGGGACCAAAGGCGGGACAGCAGCTTGACCGGTAAGTCTGCACATTTTAGCCCCAGATTGGAAAGACTGTAAAGAAATACATCGTTAGTAGTTATCCTGTTGTCACGTTAAGAGAGTGTGTGCTTACTTTAATGTTTTGATGTCTTCAAGTTTCTTGCTTTTCGGAGAGCCTTTCTCCAGGAGAAGTTTCTCTGTGATTTTCTCCATTGTTTCTCTGGAGGGAAGAGATTACTTTTGAAGACGAGGTCAAGTCTAACAAAGAGACTGACCACACTCTTAGACCACATTTACATGAATACACATTAACGCAGTATCAGAGTAATAGTAAAGCCAAAATACATGTGAACAAGATACAGAATAGCTTGTCATAGTTAATCAATCCTCTTGTTTACTTGCTTTGTTCAAGAAATCTGCTCAAAGTAGTTTATTTCGCACATGCATACAATTACAATATATCATCTATTTACAGCTTCTCATTACGACATGGTCGAAAAGTTGTACAAAATTTTCCAAACAATTCAATATTTGTAGAAATGTTGAACTTTTATGTGGCATCTTGTTGAAATTATCTTGTTTACCTGGCCAAAGGGGAGCAGGGACTAGGGATGATGCTCGAAACCGGTTTTCCCGGTTGTTCGATAAGAAAAGAACCGAGTCCTCGGACTCGAATCCCTTTTTGAGAACCGGTACCCGTTATCGAGACCACTACAGTAAAGAAAAAGAGTTGGTTCTTTATTCGAATCCCTGGGAACGAATCCCGTCCCGACAAGAAATGCCCCGTGGGACATCACAAGAAATGACGTCACGTAGATCAGTCATTAGGCGCAGATGGGGAAAGCAGGAAAAAAATGGACCGGAAAAAGCGCTCCAAGGCATGGCTTCATTTTACCAAAAAAAACGAGGAAGCGACAATATGCAATTATTGCCAGGCTTCGCTCTCGTGTAAGGGGGGGAAGCACAACAAGCGTGTCTTCGACACGTGTTGAAGCAGCGGCAGAGACGACGAAGAACGCCCCTCTTCTTCTGCCAGCTGCCCAAGTCCCCGCTACAGTGGCGGTGACGCCGGTGAGTAACTAACGTTAACTGTTGCCGGTTAATTTCCATATCTGCTCACTTGTAGTAACGTTACCTCTTATGTCAACCAGGACTACAGTAATGTTAGCTAGACTAACGTTACCTAAGCATAGTCAGTGGCTAACGGTAACGTGAGCCTTTTTGTATGTGTCTGATAACGTTAACGTTATCTTGTAGCCTACACCACGACAGAGTTTGCAAGTCTGTCTAATAAACTAGTGCTTTCTTTATTTCTTTAGTTTATTTGGAACATGAACACACTTACAGTATAATACATCACAGTTCCATATCATTTCACTTTACAGGAGTAGGAAGAAGTAAAGCTTATTTAATCCTACCCCTTTCCCACTTCATAGTGTTTACAAATATATACATCATTTACTGACCTTTTTATAATAAAATATCTGTGAATTAGTTTATACAACAGTTTTGTAATATGTAATTAATTAATTCAGTCATTATTAATATACTGAGATGAAGAATATCTTATTTTCAATAAGGTTGAAAGTATTTCTCTTAATTCTTCTTCTTTGTAAGCACTATTCATTTGAGCAACCTCTTAAACTGGATCATATCAGTACAATGTTTAACTTCTTTACTTAATCCATTCCATCATTCCACATCATTTTAGCTGTTTGCAATTTTACCAAATCATCAAACTTTAATATTTTTGACTCAATAAATAAAGTGTTTGTATGTTCTCTATATCCAACATTATGTATCAGTCTATTTAATTTTTTTTGTAACACGGTTAACGAATGTAGTGCACATTTGTAGTTATTTCCCCACATTTCTGCACAATAACTCAGATATGGTAATACTATAGTAGCGAGCAGTAGAGAATGTGAAGTGATTTGTTAAACCAAATATTGTGTGTTTTTTTCCATATACAACAACCTATCTGGACTCGATAAGAGAATCGATAAGGAATCAGTTCGATAAGAGGATTCGATAATAGGCTCGAAGGGACCCTCATCAAGCTTCTAGTTTTCTTCTTTAAACACGCCTACATTGCGTAAGTAATACTTTTAAACCTGATGCTACAAATAGGATATAAAGTTAGACTATATTTATAATATAACATCAGTTTAGTTTAGTTTATTAAGGATCCCCATTAGTCTACACCGCAGTGGAGATTATTCTTCTTGAACGGGACGGTATAGCTCGGTTGGTAGAGTGGCCGTGCCAGCAACTTGAGAGTTCCAGGTCCGATCCCTGCTTCCGCCTTCCTAGTCACTGCCGTTGTGTCCTTAGGCAAGACACTTTACCCACCTGCTCCCAGTGCCACCCACACTGGTTTAAATGTAACTTAGATATTGGGTTTCACTATGTAAAAGCGCTTTGAGTCACTAGAGAAAAGCGCTATATAAATATAATTCACTTCACTTCCTGGGGTCCAGGCTAAAAACATCACACAATCACAAAACAAAAGATTACAATGCAGTACGGCATGATCAATAATAAAATGTTGTAATACAAAAACAGAACAAAAAAAAACTAAACAAAAAAAACCCAGTAACTTCGAGTTTACATAATAATGTTCATACCAAAGATAAAAAGAGCAATATAAAAAAAAAATATACAAATAAAAATATATATATATTTTAGCGGATTTAATAGATTGTATATATATCAGTGAACATTAATGAAGGCTAGCTAAGGTAACACTGTAAACAAGGGGCTATGTTTATGTTAGCTAGCCGCCATAAAAGCCGTCAACTATTTGTATAGTAACAATATAATGTATTACACTTAAGACAACAAATTCAACATTTTTCAAGATACGCATCACAAAACGAAACTTTGGGTGCCAATAAAAGACATTAAGTGTACTTACGACAACTCCTGCGTGGGTCGTGCACTCACCAACTCAACAGAAACTTTCCCGGGGATTTGCCCTACTTCCGGTGGGCGTGGTTTAAGTATTTTATTGGCTTTTTTAATTTTTTTAAACTAAAACCTTTATTGAACTCGGAGTGCCAACACAACTAACACAACTGCTTAAAAACGACTTATAAGTTAGTAAATAAAATATTTTAAGCATACACACATTTAATAAAAAATTGCAGCGGTATCTTGACGTGCAACACGAGCTGTCCGCTTGGGTGCGGTGTCGGTCTACCCGAACAGTGTCGCTACACGTCCAGGTTTTTACAGAAGAAGATGCACAGGAACGATGCTTCCGGGTGCTTCTTGCGCTTGCAAAGGTGTTCGGAGTTGTCTTCTGTGTGAGCCCTTTAAAAACACTCACTTACAAGAAGATAAGGTAAATAAGTAATTCTTCCTGCGAGTTGTATTTATTGGACATATTTGTGGTTTTGTACTTACAATTTAGCCTTCAATAGCAACTATGGACGCTATCGTGGGACAAGGGCTGAGGCGATACTGCAACTGTCGGTATCGAACAGTTTCTCGCACAATAACTGTGACGCGGGAAAACTAAACACTTACATATTTTAGATCCTACTGTTTCTCTGTCCCACATATTGTAGTACAATACCATAGTGCTTTAATGACTAGCTCACAACTAACGCACTAATCGCTAGCTGACAGGAAGTGCGCTAATCGCTAGTTGACACTTAGTGTGCTAATCACGAGCTGACGAGTGGTTTGTTAATCACGAGCTGACAACTGGCGCGTTAATATCCAGCCGACAACTAGTGTGCTAATCGCTGGCTGATAAATGGCACATTAAGCTAGCTGGCATCCAGTGCGCTAATCGCTAGCTGACAACTGGCACGCCAACTGCTAGCTGATAACTGGTACATTAATCTAGCTGGCATCGAGTGCGCTAATCGCTAGTTGACACTTAGTGTGCTAATCACGAGCTGACGAGTGGTTTGTTAATCACTCGCTGACAACTGGCGCGTTAATATCCGGCCGACAACTGGTGTGCTAATCGCTGGCTGATAACTGGTGCATTAATCTAGCTGGCATCTAGCGCGCTAATCGCTAGCTGACAACTGGCGCGCCAACTGCTAGCTGACAACTGCCACACTAACCGCTAGTTGACAACTGGTGCGCCAACCGCTGGCTGATAACTGGTACATTAAACTAGCTGGCATCTAGTGCGCTAATCGCTAGCTGACAACTCGCGCTCCAACTGCTAGCTGACAACTGCCACACCAACCGCTAGTTGACAACTGGTGCGCCAACCGCTAGCTGACTACTGGCGCACAAATTGCTATCTGACAACTGACACGCCAATTGTCAGCTGACAGTGTGCTAATTTCTAGCTGACACCTAATTTGCTAATGGTTAGCTGATAACTGATGCGCTAATCGCTAGCCGACAGTGTACTAATCGCTAGTCGACAACTGGTGCGCCAATCACTACCTGACAGTGTGCTAATCGCCAGGTGACACTTAATGTGCTAATTGTTGGCTGACACTAAATGTGCTAATTGCTAGCTGACACTAAATGTGCCAATTTTGATTGATTGAAACTTTTATTAGTAGATTGTACAGTTCAGTACATATTCCGTACAATTGACCACTAAATGGTAACACCCGAATAAGTTTTTCAACTTGTTTAAGTCGGGGTCCACGTAAATCAATTCATGGTACAAATATATACTATCATCATAATACAGTCATCACACAAGTTAATCATCAGAGTATATACATTGAATTATTTACAATCCGGTGGGTGGGATGAGGAGGGTTTGGTTGATATCAGCACTTCAGTCATCAACAATTGCATCATCAGAGTAATGGACATTGAAACAGTGTAGGTCTGACTTGGTAGGATATGTACAGCGAGCAGAGAACATAGTGAGTTCAGATAGCATAAGAACAAGTATATACATTAGAAATACATTTGATTATTTACAATCCGGGGAGGTGGGATGTGGAGGGGGGAGGGTGTTAGTCAAGGGTTGAAGTTGCCTGGAGGTGTTGTTTTAGTGCGGTTTTGAAGGAGGATAGAGATGCACTTTCTTGTACACCTGTTGTGAGTGCATTCCATATTGATGTGGCATAGCTGACAACAGATGCGCTAATCGCTAGCTGACAGTGTACCAATCGCTAGCCGACAACTGGTGCGCAAATCGCTAACCGATAAACTGGTAGAACCAGTAGTTGCGCCGCTCATGATAGCTGGCAACTGGTCCGCTAATCGCTAGCTATCTTAAATACTCACATTGGTACAATATAATTGATTCATGATTTTATTTTAAGGTTGTAAGATGATTTGAATGGGATAACTATGCCACTGCTATTTCTAAACTACTTAAAAACATTTACATTTGTGGAAAAATGGCCTGGAGAATATGAAAAAACGATTTAAATAATGCCTAATCAACCTAAATTTTGATGCATTTTGTGGACAAATCGCAGATCCCTGTAGTGATGGGTTGATGAGGCGTCATGAAGCGTTTCGACACATTGCAAAACTGTATTGATACTGTGTCGATACTGTGTCACTAAATACTGACATCTGCTGGACATTAAAAATCCCTACAGGTAACCTATGGACCGACTCAACTGACACTGATTTTATGACCTAGTATATACAATAATATAAACCAAGTTATTGTATTTCATTTAGGATTATTTCATATCTTCATTTAAATAAAAATATATTTTTATCTTGTTTAGATGCAGTCAATAAATAATGTAAACATGTATCATAACATGGAAATCTAAGAGAACGTGTTGTGAATGAGGATGCTTGTGGACTGGGAATTTTTTTATTTATTTTTTTACACATTTTTATTTAAAAAAAAACGTTTTTCCAACGTATTACATTTTGGACGATTTCTCTTCTTAGTTATTATTTCTCGGGCTGTAGAAAAGACCCGCTCACAGGGCACAGAGGAGGCGTCAGTGCGACACAGTTCGCGTATCGATCACGTGAACGAAACAGCTCATGATCGGTCACGTGACTTTCTAAAAGCGGTACGCGAACCGACACAGGGTTTTGCTCTATGAGCTTGACGCATGCACCGATGCATCGGTGTTGCCGGACCCATCACTAGATCCCTGTTAAAGACCTCTGTTGTAATGTAATCTTGTTATTGTGTATGGCAATGATGGTTGATGCCATACCAAGTAAATACAGGGATAGTGTTGCCGATGCTGACATTTTTTTATATTTTAATAACATAAATCTCACAAAGTGCTACAATAAAAACTAAACATTTTGTCTTAAATTTGTTAATCATAAAACACAGGACAAAGGTTGTATGGCCGACTGTACGTTTGCCAATATTTGAGGTAATTGGCAAAAACGAGTGTATTTTATGAGAAACATAATCGACCTAATGTCCATGTAGGTTGTGCACCTTTTCTTCTACGATCCCGAGAGAAAGCTCGCCGTCCGCAAAGATGCAGAGCCTTCGTCTTTTGCCTTTCCCGGGGTGTTCCTGTGGGAGAACTTCCTATCAGAGGAGGAGGAGACAGAGCTGATAAGCAGCATGGACCGGGAGGTCTGGAATCCGTCCCAGTCTGGCCGCAGGAAGCAGGTACAGAATAGATCATGTGATCGCAGAATAGTTTGCATTGGTTTCACAGTTTGCAAATATCACTGTCGCAGGACTTTGGCCCAAAAGTGAATTTCAAGAAGAAGAAGGTGCGCCTCGCCAGCTTCAGCGGACTCCCCGCTCTGAGCAAGAAACTAGTCCTGCGAATGCAGCAAGAGGCCACCCTGGCGGACTTCCAGCCCGTGGAGCAGTGCAATCTGGACTACCACCCCGGGCGAGGCTCCGCCATAGACCCCCACCTGGACGACGCTTGGCTGTGGGGGGAGCGCCTGGTCACCGTCAACATGCTGTCCGACACCACGATGACCATGTCGCTGGAGCGGGGTCTCCCCCCGTTGGGACCGGGCGAGGAAGTGAACGTCGCTTTGGCGCTCCCGCGCAGGTCCTTGGTGGCGTTGTACGGAGAGGCGCGCCACCGCTGGAAGCACGGGATCCTCCGGAAGGACGTCAACGGGCGCAGAGTTTGCAGCACCTACAGAGAGCTGTCTGCAGAGTTCTTGCCCGGGGGGCCGCAGGCGGAACAGGGGGCTCGGCTACTCGACGTGGCTTTAAGCTTCATGGGAGCTCCGGTTTAAACGCTGCAGATACTCTCCGAACGAGCAACTGAGATTAAACATTGAACACTTCTATCGTTGAAATAATAAAGCATTTTTATACATGTTGTGCAACAAGAACCATAACTGAGTGTGTACTTTACATCAGGGTTCTGAAATGTTTAACCTCAGGGCCTGGGGCCCACTCAAATATCAACATTGAATTAGTAACCTTACTCTTGATTTTAGTCATGATTATATCTAACCTACTTACAGTTAACAACCTTGTCAAATGATATTCATCCACGTGGTAATCACAAAGATTATTTAACACAAAAACCTTAGGCCAGTGGTTAGGCAACCCAAAACGTTAAAAGAGCCATATTGGACCAAAAATACAAAAAAAAATATCTGTATTTCAATTAAAACAACAGATAAATACAAACATTTAAAAAACACCATTTATATATATTTTTGGTGGATATTTTTTTGAATCATGACATGTTTGATGCCAATATTCATATTTTTGTACACTTACTGTTTTTGTGTTTCAAAGGTTTTTATGATGATTTTTTTTTAGATTTCAAACTAAAGGCAGGAGCAATGGTTTGGGGGGGAAAAAAGTTGATAATAAAAACCTTTGAAACCCACAAAAACAAAAGTGTACTAAAAATTTAAATATTGGCATCTAAAACAAGTCATGATTCAAAAAAAATATCCCCAAACATATTGTATTTTTTCAATGTTTGTATTTATTTGTTGCCAAAACTTGTTTCGGTGCCAACAACTTTTTCTACAATGTGGTTTTTTTTTCCGATTCTAAATCTTACTGGCAGTGTTTTAGCTCCATCCCAGCAGGCACAAGACATTGATACAAGGTTAATACATGTCCTATAAAAAAAACATAGCAAAATAGTCTTATTATATAAAGTATGTACCGCTACTATGATCGGACAATACCGGTATCAGCTAATATTCAAGGCTCCAGCATTGGTATCGGAAATAAAAAAATTGTACAGGGACATGGTATTTATTTTTATGATAACAATTATATATATATATATTGTTGAAAAATCTAATAATTTGAGAATACATGTAATTGCATACAAATCTGTTTTTTCCACCAAGCTAGGAACACATACTTTGACACACATTATTTCCAGGCTTTCACGGGCCTCTTAAAATGATGTGGCGGACCAAATCTGGCCCCCGTGCATTGAGTTTGACACATATGATTTAAAATATATATATTTTTTAACTAAGTGCGACCGGAGCTCATTTGCGGTCCGCAGTTAGTTTTTATCAACACCTTCTGTAAATAAAATGAGATAAGAAAAAAAAAAAATCCTAAAAGGGTGTAAAGTTGAAGTGTTGATTAATACTAATATGTCTATGGATGTTATCATTCATCAGGTTATTTTCAGAGCATTGTTTAGGCTCTTCATCACTTCACTCTCATAGATTTAGACTGAACAGATCTAGTTTATAAATTGATACTAATAACATAAATAATAATAATAATAAAATAAGTCATCTATATATTTTTTTCTTTAAATACTGCACTTTGATTATGTCAGATGACCTCTTGTTCTTAACTGAAATAATAGTAATATGATAGGTTGATTGCCTCCAAAAAGATGGATGGATGGATGTATGTATATTATGTCATATTCAGTTCAGTTTCAGTTTATTTGGAACATGCATACGATACAATGTAATGCATCACACAATTTCCGTTTTTTCCTTACAGCATGTCCGAAAAGGAGTAGGAAGAAGCAGAGCTTATTTAATCCAACCCCTTTTCATCAACAGCCATACAGGTCACACTGAGGGTGACCGTATAAACAACTTTAACACTGTTACAAATATGCGCCACACTGTGAACCCACACCAAACAAGAATGACAAACACATTTCGGGAGAACATCCGCGCCGTAACACAACATAAACACAACAGAAAAAATACCCAAAACCCCCTGCGCCCCCCCCCCCCACCTCAACCCCGCCCACCTCAACCTCCTCATGCTCTCTCAGGGAGAGCATGTCCCAAATTCCAAGCTGCTGTTTTGAGGCATGTTAAAAAAAATAATGCACTTTGTGACTTCAATAATAAATATGGCAGTGCCATGTTGGCATTTTTTTTCCATAACTTGAGTTGATTTATTTTGGAAAACCTTGTTACATTGTTTAATGCATCACAACAAAATTAGGCATAATAATGTGTTAATTCCACGACTGTATATATCGGTATCGGTTGATATCGGAATCGGTAATTAAGAGTTGGACAATATCGGATATCGGCAAAAAAGTCATTATCGGATATCTCCAATTGAAACTTTTATTAGTAGATTGCACAGTACAGTACATATTCCGTACAACTAAATGGTAACACCCGAATAAGTTTTTCAACTTGTTTAAGTCGGGGTCCACGTTAATCAATTCATGGTAAATATCTAAACATCTGTAAACATGTTCTGGATAAACTTCAACCATAACATAACCATATGTTCATTTATTTTGCTTTATTTTGAAGGCGTTGACCGGATATCCTAGTTTACCCCACCCCGTCTCTCCGCGTCTGCTGCTCGCTGACTTGACGTCAGGAGGAAAATTGCTACCACTCACAACCTGTTTGTTAGTCGAGAGCGACACTTTTATTATTAGCTCGGTTGGCTTTAACTCGAAAGGAGAAGTGGTCGTTAAACTGGCAGACGGCACGTCAGAGCGACGAGCTCGAATGCTGAGGAAAAGGACGCAAAGACTCGAAAAAGGGTTTTGTTTTTTTAACATCCCTCAATGTAGCTTGTTAGCTCGCTAGCTAACAGCTAGCTAACACTGCGCCTTCCTCTTCCTTCTGCTTTTTTTTTTTTTTGGTGTGCATGCTAGTTTTTGTGTGTGCATGCTAGATCCCCAGCAGCTTGTAGGGCTAACCAGGGCCCGAAGGCGGTGTCAGGTTTGAACATTCATCCCGGGGCTGTCAACCGGACTAACCGTCCCCCGGTCACCGAGTAGAGTTAATGGCCGGAAATCCGAGGAGGGGCGCGGGTCTCATCGGCTTGATGAAGGACGCCTTTCAGCCCCACCAGCAGCCTCCGCAGCCCCCGCAGCCCGCTGTGGTCGACAAGAAAATGGTGGAGAAATGCTGGAAACTCATGGACAAGGTAGTGATGACATCGGGCCCTCACTAACTATTCTCTTACACACTTTACAGTATACATTAGGGCAGGGTTTTTCAACCACCGTGCCGCGGCACACTAGTGTGTGTGCCGTGAGATATTGTCTGGTGTGCCGTGGGAAATTATGCAACTTCACCTAATTGGTCCAAAAAATATTATTTGCAAATCAATAATTATAATCTGCAAATAATATGCCGTTGTCTAGTGTCTGTGCTGTGTAGAGCTC
Source organism: Entelurus aequoreus (assembly GCF_033978785.1). Classification (NCBI taxonomy): domain Eukaryota; kingdom Metazoa; phylum Chordata; class Actinopteri; order Syngnathiformes; family Syngnathidae; genus Entelurus; species Entelurus aequoreus. The sequence goes on from NC_084735.1 coordinate 82,740,858, forward strand.
GGCAGGGTAACCATGTAAAACTCCATATCAGTAGGTGACAGCAGGTAGTTCATTGCTTTGTAGAAGTCGGAACGCGTTGAAGATGCTTTGTGGTGATCCCAATATGCAGAGCACAGCGGGAGACAGCGTGCAGGTGAAAAGGTATGTTACGATTAAACCAAAAATGAACAAAAGGCAAGTCCCGCTAGGAAAAGGCACTGAAGCATAGGCATGGCTATGCAAAACGAAAGTAAAACTGAACTGGCTACAAAGTAAACAAAACCAGAATGCTGGACGACAGCAAAGACTTACAGCATTCACAAAGTGGATCCGTACATGACGTGACATTAAACGATGTCCCCACAAAGAAGGAAAGCGTCCGCACAACCGAAATAGTAGGGGTGTAACGGTACACAAACATTTTGGTTCGGTACGTACCTCGGTTTAGAGGTCACGGTTCGGTTCATTTTCGGTACAGTAAGAAAACAACAAAATATAAATTTTGGGGTTATTTATTTACCAAATTTACAAAATCTTCCACTAAAAATATTTTTCTTAGTGGAATATTTGATGTGATAGGTCAATAATTCATAATAACATTGATTTTGATTCAATATTATGTTTTGAGCAATGACAGTTTGAAAGTGAAAAAAAACCAGCTTTGTTTTATTAGTCAACATTGCAACTTTTTCTAAATTACATTTAACATTTAAGCTTTTTTATTTCACTTTTGTTATGTTTTTGTTTATTTTAATAGTATTTTTAGAATGTGCCGTGGGCCTTTAAAACATTAGCTGTGGGCCGCAAATGGCCTCCGGAGCACACTTTTGACAACCCTGCTATAGATAATATAAAATTAAATTTGATAAATCTATGAATAAAAAGCAGAGCCTGGCGACACATGCACGTTTATCATAACTCTCTCGTTCTCTCTGTCTCTGCCCCTCCTTCATGAATGCTGCGGCGCGCACAATTTGTTTTGTTTTTAACCCCTTCTTAACCCTGAACGTACATTGAAAATACACGCAACCCTAACTCAAAATGCCGGACATTTGAGGCATTTAAGAAACTCCGCCCTGACAGCTCCGCAAAAGAGGACATGTGCGGTGAAAAGAGGACATATGGTCAGTCTATCATAGCCCGTTAGCTGCTAGCATGCCGTGTGTTGTGCCTCGGTGTGCATTGTTTACACAACGTACGTTACGCTACTTAATATGTCTTTGTGGAAACTCGTTCGGTACACCTCCGAACCGAACTGGAACCCCCGTACCGAAACGGTTCAATACAAATACACGTACCGTTACACCCCTACGAAATAGTCTTGTTTGCCAATAGAAAGCAGGTCAGGAAATAGCACTGGAAGGAAGGCGTGAAGCTGCTACAGGAAAGCGCCAACAAAGCAGGAAGGGCCACCAAAATAACAGCGCAAGACAGGAACTAAAACATACACACAAGAAAACAACAACAAACTCAAAATAAAGCACGACAACCTGGTGGAGTTAAATTTTTTAACGTTTTCTGCTGGTGGTGTGCCTCCGTATTTTTTTTAAGGAAAAAAATGTGCCTTTGCTTTAACACCTTACCTTAATGATTAGTGTAAGGTTGTATTTGTGCCTCATTCCTGTGAGAACCCTGCATGCGACCGAAGCATTAAGGAATGGGACTAGCCAGGGCTAGCTGTAGTGTGCTCAAAAAAACCACCAGGTGGCATCTGTGAGCATATAATGCCATATCATCTCTTTCTCCTTCGTACTTATGAGGTCGGTAGTGCATTATTTACTCACGGTTAAAGTGAAGGATAAAGCAAAAATACAACCTTATCTACTGTACTTAAACTTGTGTCCTGATAATCCTCTCAATCGCATTATCGTCTTAATTGTCTTCCACTGGCATGTTGCTTCCAACTAAAAACAAAGATTGTACAACTTTCTGCTACCCAGTCAGCACTTTGATAGCTTGTAAACAAAGCTAATTGCATTTCATTAGTCAAGGTTTCCACAAAAGAGGCTCACCTACTTTAATTGTTGGATAAAAGAGAAGCCTGTTTTAGACGTTGGATGGAGAGAACATGCAATAGTAGGTCAGTTTTGGAATTTTTTATGTGACCTGTATCAGATTTTTTAATGTCAATTTGAACAGTGCAATTCCGAATTTTCCAATTCCAACCCAGGCCTTTTTTTACACTGTTTACACTGGACACCAAATCTGATGTGTTACAGATCGGATATTTTTTTGCCAGTCGAAACACGCCAAAGTGCTTCAAATCTGATATTTTCGCATCAAATTACACTGAAGGCCGAAGTGGACCAAATCTGATTTTTTTCCCAGCTGACCGTTTAGATTACAAGTAAAATTTGATCTTTATTAGACTCCAGTGTAGATGCGCACAGGCCCCAATTTGGCCCTAATGTGGCCTTGACGTCACTTGCATGCGCAGTTCGATAAAATAAAAACAAAGAAAGATGACTGAAATCCATAAACGAACAAGGAAGTCCCTACTACTACTTTCCAAAATAAAACCTGCCACACCTTTTTTTTTTTTTTTTTTTTTTAACGTGAATTCAAAGTTGCATATATATCTATATTAGTGTAATATGTTTAGGATGTTTGTAATCTTTTTATGGCTGTTAAGTAGAGGAGACAGGAACATTAGTGTGGATCTACATCAGCAATATTTTTCAGCTCACTCATGTAAAAAATGTATGCAATGTAAGTAAAATGCAAATACGGCACAGCCTACACATCATTTCCTGTCCTTCAACACTTGCTATTTCTTACATATATTATTTCTTTTATACATATAGTACAGGCCAAAAGTTTGGACACACCTCATTCAATGAGTTTTCTTTATTTTAATGACTATTTTCATTGTAGATTGTCACTGAAGGCATCAAAACTATGAATGAACACATGTGGAGTTATGTACTGAACAAAAAACAGTGGAATAACTGAAATCTTGTTTTATATTCTACTTTCTTCAAAATAGCCACCCTTTGCTCTGATTACTTTTTCACACTCTCTTGGCATTCTCTCGATGAGCTTCAAGAGGTAGTCACCTGAAATGGTTTTCACTTCACAGGTGTGCTTGAAGCTCATGGAGAGAATGCCAAGAGTGTGCAAAGCAGTAATCAGAGCAAAGGTGGCTATTTTGAAGAAACTAGAATATAAAACATGTTTTCAGTTATTTCAGCTTTTTGTGTTAAGTACATAACTCCACGTGTTCATTCATAGTTTTGATGCCTTCAGTGACAATCTACAATGTCATGAAAATAAAGAAAACGCATTGAATGAGAAGGTGTGTCCAAACTTTAGGCCTGTACTGTATATATATATGGAAACATGGAAACAATAATTTACTTCAAAGCATATATTTTCATATTTTCATCATCATAATTTAAAAATTTTTTTTAATAGAGTAGGAGATTTGGATTGTTAAAAAGAGGGTTGTTTGTGGCACATTCTTTTTTACCCTTTGGGAGGATTATGACTAATTCTTCAACTAAACGATATGAAAATATATAAACATCCCATTCCAGAAAATCTATTCTGATCACTTCAAATGAGACACCTGGAAACAGTCATTGAGATGAGGATAAAAGGACCATCATGCCACTCTGAATTACCAACCAAAAATCAAAATGCACATCGTTTACCTTCTGTGTCTCTGTTTGTGTTAATAGAACAGCAGAAGTGTGCGACCACGACGTGAACTGCAAAGCGACTGCATGTGATCTGCTGCGTTTAGCCATTCTGGGCCGTTAAATGCATACGATTTCGGTTTGACCGTGATCATTAAACTATGTGACTATTTAATAGAACATACAGTACAGGGCAAACGTTTGGACACACCTTCTCAATGTATTTTCTTTATTTTCATGACTATTTACATAACTCCACATGTGTTCATTCATAGTTTTGATGCTTTCAGTGACAATCTACAATGTAAATAGTCATGAAAATAAAGAAAACACATTGAATGAGAAGGTTGTGTGTCCAAACTTTTGGCCTGTGCTGTACATATACTGTATAATGTAGTGTCTATTAATGAATATTTGGTAGATACTGTCAGCTCACACACACAACACGAACGAGCAGCTGTCGAATAACTTCAAGAAAATAACATCAGGGTGGTTATAATAACAAATAAACAAAGTTGTATCTATGGATTATTATTCATTCTGGATGGTAGAATAAGAATAGGAGGAGTGCGCATAATTTCAAGAGCGTAAAAAACACTTTCACGCAAATTGGAGACGAGGGCCCTAAGTGAGCAAAACTCTCACCAAATGTGAGCCAACCAGGCGATGCATAGCAGCAGCCAACAAAGCTGAGTAATCAAAAATAAGTGTTAAATCTCTCACTCTCCCCGTTCCTGAAGTTGCTGCCTATCATCCATTGCATGAATTCGCTGTCTTTTGCTTTGACTTCTCTTTATTATGTGCATAAATGTACTTTGGGGTAGGGGTTGCGGGACTTCAGGGGCCGTACTTATCAAGCTTCTTAGAATTACTCCTAAGAAGTCTGCTAAGAGTTGACTTAAGAGTAAATAAATTCTTCGCTGAAAGCTGCACTTAAAAGTTAGTTATCAAGCGTCTTACTCACACTTTCAGCGAAGTGTAGGACTGAATCTTAAGTGTCACACTCAGAGCTGAATTACGACATTACTATGTGCCGTAAACGGAATTTTAGGTGACGTCATTTCTGTGTCCATAGAAATGACCAATCACGGAAGGGAATCCGTTGTCTAAGAATAAAGAAATATCTTGGAAATATTTAAGTGGACAATGGGAGTGTATATTTTGACAATAAACTACAAAATAATACAAAACAAACTAGTCCCCGCCGGCACTCACGCTACCGCTCCCTCTCTTCTGTCGCCCACACACTCACTGACGTCACTCACCTCACGGCCACACACATACGCTACTGTCATAACATTTTCTTTCCAATTCATTAATTAGGCAACTAATTTGAAACTGGTGTGGGTGGCTCTATATCAGGGGTCACCAACCTTTTTGAAACCAAGAGCTACTTCTTGGGTACTGATTAATGCGAAGGGCTACCAGTTTGATACACACTTAAATAAATTGCCAGAAATAGCCAATTTGCTCAATTTACCTTTAACTTTATGTTATTATTAATAATTAATGACATTTACACTTAATTGAACGGTTTAAAAGAGGAGAAAACACGAAAAAAATGACAATTACATTTTGAAACATAGTTTATCTTCAATTTCGACTCTTTAAAATTCAAAATTCAACCGAAATAAAGAAGAGAAAAACTTAAAAAAATAATTTATGGAACATCATTAGTAATTTTTCCTGATTAAGATTAATTTTAGAATTTTGATGACATGTTTTAAATAGGTTAAAATCCAATCTACACTTTGTTAGAATATATAACAAATTGGACCAAGCTATATTTCTAACAAAGACAAATCATTATTTCTTCTAGATTTTCCAGAACAAAAATTTTAAAAGAAATTCAAAAGACTTTGAAATAAGATTTAAATTTGATTCTACAGATTTTCTACATTTTCCAGAACAATTTTTTTGAATTTTAATCATAATAAGTTTGAAGAAATATTTCACAAATATTCTTCGCAAAAAACAGAAGCTAAAATGAAGAATTAAATTAAAATGTATTTATTATTCTTTAAAATAAAATAAAAATATTAACTTGAACATTGATTTAAATTGTCAGGAAAGAAGAGGAAGGAATTTAAAAGGTATATGTGTTTAAAAATCCTAAAAACATTTTTAAGGTTGTATTTTTTCTCTAAAATTGTCTTTCTGAAAGTTATAAGAAGCAAAGTAAAAAAATTAATGAATTTATTTAAACAAGTGAAGACCAAGTCTTTAAAATATTTTCTTGGATTTTCAAATTCTATTTGAGTTTTGTCTCTCTTAGAATTAAAAATGTCGGGCAAAGCGAGACCAGCTTGGTAGTAAATAAATAAAATTTAAAAAATAGAGGCAGCTCACTGGTAAGTGCTGCTATTTGAACTATTTTTAGAACAGGCCGGCGGGCTACTCATCTGGTCCTTACGGGCTACCTGGTGCCCGCGGGCACCGCGTTGGTGACCCCTGCTCTATATATACCAGCCCACTGCAGACACATGCAGAAATCAACAAGGAATCGAAAAGTATTAAATCTGTGACAAAAATAATATCCGCTCTGTCTAAACGATACCGTTTGATCAACTGCTCGTCATAAAAAAACAACAACATTGTTCCGTTCCCTGAACGTTCATGCACGTCTCTCTCGCCTCAGTGCCATCCCCTGCTGGCAACTCCTAACCACTTAAGACACCTCTGAAGGTCTCTTAAATATCATGGAGAGTAGGAGTGATTCTTATACTTAAGAACGTTGATAAAAAGCTTTTATTCTTAAGTTTGAGAGTAGGACTAAATTTTGCAAATTCTCAGGACTTAAGTGTAAAATGGCACTCTAAGAAGCTTGATAAGTACGGCCCCAGATTCTTTAAAGTCGACTCAATCATGAGGATGGTCAAGTCAACGTCAATTTGTCGCTGATAACTTCATTTATATTTTTCCCCTGTTATAAATAAAAATACATGAGGAGGAAATCCTTTACATCAATGTGTATTCACTGACAACAGACATGTCATGCACAGGAATAACACAGAACCGCAGTTCTAACAACAACAAGCTATAAATCTCTAAACCCTAAATACCACCGAGTGCATGTTCGGTACTGCCGCGGAGACGAGGCAGGTTTCCAGACTCGTCATTGTGTCAACTTCCACCAGCTGCAACAGTGGACACCAAGCTGGTTCGGACCGCAAGGCTTCTATTTTTACTGGATGTTGGAGCAAATCCGCAGCTATTTCATACGGATTAGGCTGACTGGACAAAAAGTACAACACATTAAAAAAAATTAAGCCGGGCAATTTTCAGAAGGAAACGTTGTGGTTACTTCGCCCACATCAGTGCAACAAAACAAGTACCGTGTACTGCCAAAATCATGTGAGTCCACGTCAGACTCAAAAGCTCATTGTGGCGCTTAAAGGGGCGCTGTTATGATGGGGTTTTTTTTTACATTTAAAATACATACTTGTGGTCTACATAACATGTAATGGTGGTTCTTTGGTCAGAATTTTGCATAGATTATGTTTTACAGACCATCTTCAAGATGCTTTCTGACCATCTCTTCAGAATGAGCCATTTTGTGGGCGGTCCTATTTACGTGCCTCCACTTTGACTGCATGTAAACCCCGTCAGACGTGTTGTAGTTTTTAGCGCTTCCATATCAAGGCTACTAACAGATATAACTTAGAAATAACTATGCCAGGACGATTATGGCAAAATTCCCATCCATCCATCCATTTTCTACCGCTTGTCCCTTTTGGGGGCGCTGGAGCCTATCTCAGCTGCATTCGGGCGGTAGGCGGGGTACACCCTGGACAAGTCGCCACCTCATCGCAGGGCCAACACAGATAGACAGACTACATTCACACTCACATTCACACATTATGGCCAATTTAGTGTTGCCAATCAACTTATCCCCAGGTACATGTCTTTGGAGTTGGGAGGTACCCGGTCCCGGAGTGAACCCACGCAGTCACGGGGAGAACATGCAAACTCCACACAGAAAGATCCAGAGCCTGGGATTGAACTCAGGACTACTCAGGACCTTCGTATTGTGAGGCAGATGCACTAACCCCTCTTCCACCGTGCTGCCTATGGCAAAATTAATAATCACAATTATTTTGATTGATATTGAAATCCCGATTAATACCACGAATATTCATTACTTGAAAATGTGAGTATCATACCACTGAAACAAATGTGAAAAAAACGAAAATATGTATTTTTTCAATTTTTTTATTATTCCACTTATTTTACTATCATGGAGTATGTGCTTTTCGTGTCATTAATAGAATTGTATAAAATCAATCAAAATGTATTTATATAGGTCTTAATCACAAATGTCTCAAAGGGCTTTACAAACTTACAACCACACCCCCTGATCTAAACCTACAAAAGCTTGTTGATTAAATGCAAAAATCCTCACATTTATTGGTGCAATACATCTTTGGACAATTTTGACCAGTATTTTAGGTCAAAGCATAATAATTTGGTAAATGTATTAATTGTTTTAAGTACATCATGCTGGTGCGAGGTACCTTTTTGAAATCTTTATTTTGTTAGCGCAGTCGGACGGGATGTTGCGCATAGTGCTTTTATTGTGAAGTGTGCTGTTCTGAGTTTCATGCTGACGACTTATAGCTGTTTATAAAAAAAAAAGTTGCGACTGCTGTCTTCTGCTCTTACATCGCTGATGTCGTTCACAACAACACAAGCAGATAAGATTTGTTGTGGGAATAAAGATTGTTCTTGTTAGCTTTAACTTTGTAGTTTAGATGGTGTTTCAAGTGGCCCCCTTGACTTTGTTTAGTTCAGGCTGAAGCGATTGACTATTTCGGAATATTTTGCATTTCTTCTACATTGTCAATTCTGTGATTCCGTCCGTCGTTACATTAATGTGGAAATCATACGGCCTTAATTTTTTGGTTGAGTTTAGGGATTATTGGTGAGATTCCAAACGTCGAGCACAGCGATTCTCAAACTGCGGGGCTCCATTTTGTGGTGCGCCAAAGAATCACTTAATGAAATATTGTAATGACGTGACTCGAGCCATTATCAAAGGTTTATCAGCCTTTAACGGAAGTTGTTGCAATCCGACTACTGTAGGTAGTAGTCGACGGAAAATTAAACACTCAACACACAAACATAACCGTCTTACTCCATCATTTCTAATCACTCAACACGCGTGACAACCAAATGTTCCCCACATTATGCGCCCTTTCCCAGCCAATGAACAACACACAGAACACATGTAAACAAAGAAAAACATTAGTAGAGAAGGCTGCACAAAACGAGATGCATTTAACAGGTAAACCACAACATTTGTTAAACATTGAATAAACTACAAGTGGAACATAACATAACATAACAGGACCCATTCCGTAGCTATATAAATAAAATGAACAAATGTTAATACATCAAATACTATCCAAAATATCTTATCCCCTGATTTTATTTTTCTATATTCAAACACAGTATTACTGTTCTGTGTATAATGTTACGGTGGCCAAAAATATTAAATATACTTGTTTAATAAAACCTCTGCCTTGTTTTTAATGAATATTTAGGCCTACTACGCTACTGTATATTAATGGTGGTCATTATGGTGGTACTTGGAGTGCCAAGTGCTTTCTCAGGTGGTACTTGGTGGGAAAAGTTTGAGAACCACTGTTTTAGTAGACGTGATTACACCTATAAGTTCCTTACCTGTTTCATCATTGCAAGCTTAGGAATTTGCATGCGCGTTGCCCGATACATTAACCTTTTTTTTTTATACTATAGTTTTATAATCTTGAGAAGCCAAAATTGAAATACACATCTGATTAATTGTCCAGCCCAACTTAGAACTATACGCTACTTGGTAGAAATGGCAACAACGGAAGATGCATGTGCATGTATGAGCCAGCCTGCCCCACAACAAGAATAGAGAAAAATAATCTTATTGACTACAATTTTGGGCTACAATGGCGGACTTGGTAAAGCTTTACACTATATGGATATATCTGCTGACATAACCAGGGACAACTACGTCACTAGCTACTCAAATTTCAAAAGGCTCGTCAAGAGGAAGTATGAAAGAAGACAAATTAGTTTTATAAACATCAATGCCATACCTCCATGGTTTGATTTCACATTTTCGGGACTTTTAGGGATCCCAAATACACAAAAACAGGCCCCAATGGGTAAAAAAGTTGGTTTTGCAACTGCAGCTTTGCAGTCAGAGAATGTGCTATGTTTTTTTGACTAGGTGGATTATTTTCCACCTATTTAAAAAGGTCCTATCAGGACCTCTCATGAAGAACGACAGAAAAAACTTTGGAAGTCTCTTTAAAGTAGACAAAGACATCCATTAGTAGCCTTTATCCTCTCTCTTTTATCCAAGGTGGTGCGTTTGTGCCAGAACCCCAAGGTGGCACTCAAGAACAGCCCGCCCTACATCCTGGACCTGCTGCCGGACACCTACCAGCACCTGCGCACCGTCCTGTCGCGCTACGAGAGCCGCATGGAGATCCTCGGCGAGAACGAGTACTTTCGCGTGGTTATGGAGAACCTGACCAACAAGACCAAGCAGACCATGAGCCTCTTCAAGGAGGCCAAGGAGAGGATGTTCGAGGAGAACTCCCAGCCAAGGTAAAGCCATGGAAAGATGCTGTATCACAGTGTTATTTTATGGGTTACTAAGAAACAGTTGTCTGACAAGAAAACGGTTCGTTCTTGCAAGGTACCCATAGGGTCTTAAAAAGTCTAAATTCAATCATTTTAAGGCCTTAAAATGTCTTAAACACAGCCATAACAGGTTTTAATGCTTATTTAAAATAAATCTATAAACCTCTGTCTCACTTTTAAATTATTTGTTTTTAGGGCGCTATTCAGAACTATGAAACGGAACTAATTCAAGCAGGGGTCTTCAACGTTTTCCAGGCCAAGGACCCCCAAATCAAATCAATCTTTACTTATATAGCACTTTTCATACTCAGTCTAGTGGCAAACACAAAGTGCTGTACAAAAAAAAAATAGAGGAAGAGAAGAAAACATGCACACAGCACTGTTGACAATAACAAAGCAAAAACAAAATATGGCATGGCACTGAGGATTTGAGGAAAAAACACCATCTGTGAGGCGTTCACACTGGAGAATAACTAAAATTAACGGCATCTAAAAAAACAGCATAAAACATATGATGAATATGTAAAAATAAAATAAGCGGTTGGCGAGATGTAGCGGGGACACCCTACATGTATATCTTGTGTGAAATTGTGTTATAAATTAAACTGGTCCTAAAGGTGCCTTGTTATTAGGGGTCTCTTTCACTTCTGATAAGATATGGATATTCTAGCTTTGAGTATTGGCTAATACTGATATGAATCTAATACGATATCAGCAGGAATTATAGTTATTTGATCAAGTGAAATTGCTCAGAACAATGGTAGGAAATAAAAAAATACTAACCTTATGACAGATTTAAGACCGATTAACAGAAAAGTGAGAACTGATCGTTCATTCACTGTACATTCACACATTGTGGTAAGCTACATTTTCAACACTTCATTGTGGTCTACATAACTAATGTAATGGTGGTTCTTTGGTTAAAATGTTGCATAGATCACATTATACAGACCATCTTCAAGCCACTCTCTGACTGTCTCCTTTTTTGGCCAGTCTTATTTACGTGGCTCCACTTCGACATCGTCTTCTCCCTGTCATTTTTGTTGTACCAGTTTTTAGTGCTTCCATAGCGAGACTACTGACAGAGATACAGTATAAGTTAGATGGATGGATGGATGCTGTACAGCAAGAGGATAGGAAAAAAAAGATCTTATTGACTACGGCGCAGACTACAGTGGCAGACGCGCGCAAACTTTCGGGATCTACGCAGATCCCAAATATACAACAGTATGTACCAATAGGTAAGAAAAGTTGGTTTTGCATAATATTGCGAAACAAAACGCCAGACAATGTCACCTAATAGGTGGCATTTTAGGGTCCTTATACACAAACCATAATAATACCCGTATGTTGAAGAACGTCTAACTACGGTAGCCGCAATGCGCTGACAATCCATTAAGCGATGCGGCTTCGTTATTTACCAAAGTCGTACTAAAACATTTTGACAGATTTTTGAGCGCCACGTGTAATGTTTTATCTTCTCAATAAAACATCAAAGTTTTGAGCTTGCTTTGCTAGTGTCATTTATTGAACAGGCGTCAAGTTGCGATCCACACTTATCTCTTATGTGTGACTGCCATCTACTGGTCACACCAATTACACCTTGTACCAAATAAAATTGCTTCGAGGTTGGTAAACAACCAGAATTAATCAGTAAATTAGGCGCACAGGGTTATAAGGCGCAATGTGGATTTTTGAGAAAATGAAATGATTTTAAGTGTGCCTTTATGACCGAAAAATACAGTTCGTATGTCTAGCTTAGGCGCTATTGTGTGCTTAACTGTTGTATAGCTGCTAGTTCTTAGTAGTCTACAGCCTACCTTTTGTAAATCACGTCACTAAAACATAAGGAAAGATTAAATGTGTTTCCTTATTGGAGGACATTTAGATAGTAACTGCATGTCCAGCTTTACACAAGTAAACATGCGGCAGTATCGGAGCCTGTATCGGAGATATTATATGCAAGCCGATTCTTGTTTTTTTGCTGATATCGTACAGATATCAATATCGGATTGGGAAAACCCTACTTTGTTAACCTGCGGTTTTTGAGGTGGAGGGTATACTATACTATACACTTTTCCGATCCAAACACTTAAACATAAGCTAACTGCTAGCTGAGAATGAACTCTTGTCCAATCAGAAGGGAACCTGCCTCATGATTGGCACAACAGCAATAGGGATGAGTCTTCCTTAGTGGAGGGATGGACAAATGATTCGGTGCTCTGTTTGAAATATTAAAAAAAAAAAGTTTAACCAACCAAAAATGTTATGACTTCCTTGCAGTACCTCCGCAGACCCCTAATGGGTCCAGAATCTCCCTTTGAAGACCTCTGAATTAAAGTGGACCTATGAATTCATTTTACATTTGAAACACTTTCTCGGACTATAAGTCGCAGTTTTTTTCATAGTTTGGCCGGGGGTGCGACATACTCAGGAGCGACTTATGTGTGAAATTATTAACACATTACCGTAAAATATCAAATAATATTATTTAGCTCATTCACGTTAGAGACTAGACGTATAAGATTTCATGGGATTTAGCGATTAGGAGTGACAGATTGTTTGGTAAACGTATAGCATGTTCTATATGTTATAGTTATTTGAAGGACTCTTACCATAATATGTTACGTTAACATACCAGGCACGTTCTCAGTTGGTTATTTATGCCTCATATAACGTACACTTATTCAGCCTGTTGTTCACTATTCTTTATTTATTTTAAATTGCCTTTCAAATGTCTATTTTTGGTGTTGGGTTTTATCAAATAAATTTCCCCCAAAAATGCGACTTATACTCCAGTGCGACTTATATGTTTTTTCCCTTCTTTATTATGCATTTTCGACCGGTGCGACTTATACTCCGAAAAATGCGGTAATATATATTTGATATTTAAGTGTGAATCCTGCGCACATTTTGTTCACTTTTGCTACCCGTTTGAGTCAGTCTGGAAGATGTTTGAATGTGAAAGTGTTCTCTCTGGCTGAGAGCTTGACCTAATATCCAAATAAGTGCTTCCCTCTCGCTGTGACGTCACAACGTAGCCAGACTGCAAAACCACAAGTGCATAGGCATTCTAAACTGCATGCAAGCTCATGCCAAAATGCATGAACCTTAGGATTTGACGCTTTGTCATCTTAGATCCCCTTTAAGTACCTGTGCAGCGCGTTCACAAGTGAGCGGCATATTACAGCGGATATTAAGAAAGCCCACAGCAAAGGCCAGTTATTTGTGTAAGATGGTATGTGCAAGTTTAACTATTTGTGGCTGTAGAACAAACAAGTTCATTAATGATTGAAGCCGGTGGACGGAAACATATAAAGTGTTTTCATCGATGTCGCAAACTGGTCAGGACCTGGATGAGGAGCCATTGTGTAGGGCAGCGTTTGACAACATTGGGATGGAAGTGAATTGAACTAATAGTAAAAAGTCTAGAATTTGTGTCAAATAATGCTGAAATGCCACAAACACCTGCACAACACCCCCCAACCTCAAAAAGGAGCGGATGTGGCTAAAGTGGCGCCAATTGCTGAAGAAGATCCATATGAGATGTTTACTAGTGAAATCTTACCATTATACACAGTAGGATGCACAATTCATCAATTTTAAATCGTAATCACTATTGAATTATGACAATGTAAAAAGAAAAAAGAAATTGTTAAATTGATGTTCCTCTCATGTCTTGCGCCTCCAAGCTATGCTGCTCCTTGTTCCGATAGTGTGGCACGCACGCACGCACGCACGCACACGCACGCACACGCACGCACACACACACACACACACACACACACACACACACACACACACACACACACACACACACACTAATTAGTAAATGTGGATTGGGGGCTTCAGTGTTTGTTTTCATTTATAAACAAGTTATAATGGAAATATGGCGGATGTATTGTAAATGTGCTTCATAACACCGGTTTTGCCTAAGAAGATGCAGCAGCAAGGTTCTGTGTGGCCAATTTTGCAACTTTAACATATTTAGCGGTTTAGAGGTATGCATTAAAACTCAAATAAAAGTAGGTCTTTGCATTGTGCATTTATTCACTAATCAAAGTCAAGCAGTCACAACAGGCAAAGTATTCGTCACGTGAGCGGAGATCCTCCAGAAGACCACAGGGCGTGCATGTAAGCGTCTGCAAAGGGCGCAGAATGTTATGTTTGTTGCTTGTTTCAATCACGCAGAAACTCTGCTGCATACTCTTATTCTCTCCTTGCTCGTATCTCCTCTAGTACTTTTGTCTAATTCAGCTATACCCCTAAGACTTCTAGATAAATATATCAATCAATCAGACTTGATTTATTTATAATTTTCAAAAACAATTTGAAATGTGGACTCGTCAGATCACAGAACACTTTTCCACTTTGCATCAGTCCATCTTAGATGAGCTCGGGCCCAGCGAAGCCGGCTGCGTTTCTGGGTGTTGTTGATAAATAGCTTTCGCTTTGCATAGTAGAGTTTTAACTTGCACTTACAGATGTAGCGACCAACTGTAGTTACTGACAGTGGTTTTCTGAAGTGTTCCTGAGCCCATGTGGTGATATCCTTTACACACTTATGTCGGTTTTTGATGCGGTACCGCCTGAGGGATCAAATATCACGGGCATTCAATGTTGGTTGCAGTGATTTCTCCAGATTCTCTGAACCTTTTGATGATATTACGGACCGTAGATGGTGAAATCTCTAAATTCCTTGCAATAGCTCATTGAGAAATGTTGTTGTTAAACTGCTCGACAATTTGCTCACGCATTTGTTCACAAAGTGGTGACCCTCGCCCCATCCTTGTTTATGAATGACTGAGCATTTCATGGAAGCTGTTTTTATACCCAATCATGGCACCCACCTGTTCCCAATTAGCCTGTTCACCTGTGGGATGTTCCAAATACTGTAAGTGTTTGATGAGCATTCCTCAACTTTCTCTGTCTTTTTGCCACTTGTGCCAGCTTTTTTAAAACATGTTGCTGGCATCAAATTCCAAGTGAGCTAATCTTTGCAAAAAATCAAGTTTACCAGTTCGAATGTTAAATATCTTGTCTTTGCAGTCCATTCAATTGAATAATAGTTGAAAAGTATTTGCAAATCATTGTTTCTGTTTTTTTACGATTTACACAACGTGCCAACTTCACTGGTTTTGTAGTTTGTACCCCCAAAAAATCTAAATTGTAATGCAAATTCGAGTTTTTAGAGAGAAGAAACATTTCTGGATTTAATTTTTGGCCAAAATCGTGCAGCCCAATCACACAGTAAAAGCACACGCTAATTTATTTGTAGTGTAATGACTAACAGTAATACACTCACAGCAATATAACTAATAAAATGCTGTCATTCCATTATATTATTTATTCCAATCATTTCAGGTTAGGCTTTTGTCCAAGTTTGTACAGCAACTGACATTAAAAGCTATAAAGGTTTGTGACTGGGTGAGGGCCTGAAAAGCAAAGAACGTCATCTTCTCATGCAAAAGTAATGACTAGTCCTTATTAGCCATATTTTTGCAAACAATTAAAAGCAGGTGAAAATGTAGTCAACGTGAAATACATGCCGGATACAAAATGAGCTAATTAAATATTAATGTTTTCCACATTCATCCCATCCAAATTCTGTCTGAGGCTTGCTATCCATAATCGCCTTTATTCTCTTTAGACAATTATTTTCTCTGTGCTCGCTGTTCATTACAATTTTGTGCAGACAGTAGCAATGTAGATGTTTTTTCTCTGTTTGATCAAGTCTGACTAGTGTGTGTGTGACAATCATTGGTACTTTAACGCTTTAACTGTAAGAGATGAAAACACTGGAAAAAGTTAACATTTTAGCTTCATTGCTAACAGTCTCTTTCACATACAATATATTGTTGTTCTTTACCCCACCATGGCCGACTTTCCGATTGTTGTTGTGACGTGAAAACACTTACACGACGCACACTGCACTTTCTGCATGGCAACTTTGGAACGTTGGGCATGAAGGCATTGGAATTGAAAGGCAAATCAGAGCCCCATGAACGCTGCGTTTAAAGCAGCTGCGCAGACAGGGGAAGAATTCTCACAGGAACTACAATTTTTGGTGAAATATTTATAAAACCAACATACATCCTTTAACAATCTTACAAAAACGGGTAGTTATAATTATCAATAATGTGTGGTTAGGGAGCACACAAATAGCTTATTTTTAAGGTCAAAACTTTAAAAATGTTATGATTTGGTAGAACATTAAAAGGGTTTATCATGTTTAAAGCAAAAAATTATCAATTGCCTGCAAATATTCAAAGTTTATTCATAGACAGAGATGTTGGGTACAAGTCAACCTCAGAGGACCGGCAAAATACAAACACGCTTTAGCACTTACCCCAAGAAAAAGTTTTTGTGTCTCAGTCTGTGGGGTGAAAATATGTAACAGCCCGAGTGACGAGCTCAAACACTGTTCAAACATTGAGCACTTTAGGAATTGTAGAAATCTAGCATTTTTGTTCAGTATAGTAAAGTCTAGGATTGTTTTGAATGTGAATATGAATGTACTTTGATATATTGAGTTATTGTAAACACATTAATCTGAGCAAATAAAATAAAATCGGTTCAGAGGAAACGGGATGTTATTCATTGAAGTTCAACTAAAGAAAAGAGGTGGGATTAAAAAAGTTTATACTTTTTCCCATTACCCTTTTGAGATATGTTTAATTGTCTTCTTTTATTTTAATCTTTTCTTAATTTTCTTTTTTTTGTGAAACAATATTGTTATTGAGCACGAGATTGTTCTCTCGATATATGTATGTATATTATGTACTACCGTACATGTATGATATAGAACTGACTATGACATACTCAGCAAACTGATTGATAAAGGCCCTGTCAGAGATCAAAATATATTTGGAGAGAATTATTGACAATGGAAGTAATTTGTATTCCTAAATGAATTTTGAATGCTGGGCAAAAGGGGCTGGTGCTTGAGCAGTGGTTATTACCATCTACTTGACAAATTATTTATTTTTTAATCCTAAATACCGGTATCATATGTGAATACGTATCTGCTGATGTACCGTATTTTTCGGACTATAAGTCGCAGTTTTTTTCATAGTTTGGCCGGGGGTGCGACTTATACTCAGGAGCGACTTATGTGTGAAATTATTAACACATTACCGTAAAATATCAAATAATATTATTTAGCTCATTCACGTAAGAGACTAGACGTATAAGATTTCATGGGATTTAGCGATTAGGAGTGACAGATTGTTTGGTAAACGTATAGCATGTTCTATATGTTATTTGAATGACTCTTACCATAATATGTTACATAAACATACCAAGCATGTTCTCAGTTGGTTATTTATGAGTCATATAACGTACACTTATTCAGCCTGTTGTTCACTATTCTTTATTTATTTTAAATTGCCTTTCAAATGTCTATTCTTGGTGTTGGGTTTTATCAAATAAATTTCCCCCAAAAATGAGACTTGTACTCCAGTGCGACTTATGTTTTTTTCCTTCTTTATTATGCATTTTCGGCCGGTGCGACTTATACTCTGAAAAATACAGTAGTTAAAAAAAGACCAACACACATCAATACGCGGCTGCACAGGACAGAGGGGCGAGACAAGGAGGCAGGAGGCGCCTAATCACTGATGTGGTTCTGTTCTTGATTATCTCATTTTCACATGCACAAACAGCTGTTAAGTACAGATAATGCCAACTTGAAATAATTTCCTGCCTATCGCTTTGGGGCCCCCTCCAGCGTGGCATCCCTATATGCCGCATATACAGCATACCCACATTGGTAGCGCACACATACGAGTAATAGGTATCCATAGCCTGTCAACTTTATTGACAAGGTTATTCCAGGTCACACTGCACATGTGATACTTGCTTACATCGTTCCAAAAATATAATTCTAGTGAGTCCGCAGGAAAGAAAGAAAAAGGACAAAATCATGCCACTTCTACTTCCTGTTTTTGTCCTCAGTGTTTCAAAGCGAAAGTCGGTCCTTCCTCTTTAGGAGAAGTCCAGTCATGTCCTCGGAGAAACTTGCTAGAGAATGTCCATCTCATGTGTTCTAGAATGTAACATCATTCTTTATCAATCCATGTTTTGTCTTGTCTCGCTCAGGCGAAACCTCACCAAGTTGTCGCTCATCTTCAGCCACATGCTGGCCGAGCTCAAAGCCATCTTCCCCAACGGCCTCTTCCAGGGAGACAATTTTAGGATCACCAAAGCCGACGCCGCAGAGTTCTGGAGGAGGTCCTTCGGCGACAAGTGAGTGTCAGCCGCCACCTGGTGTTGTCGTGTTACTGCATGCCTGACCTGTCTTCCCGCTGCACAAAGGACCATCGTTCCGTGGCGGACGTTCCGCCAGGCCTTGCACGAGTTCCATCCCATCAGCTCGGGCCTGGAGGCCATGGCCCTCAAGTCCACCATCGACCTCACCTGCAACGACTACATCTCCGTTTTTGAATTTGACATCTTCACCAGGCTCTTCCAGGTCAGACCATCACACCCTTGTAGACCATGAAGATGATGCACTCTGGACTCAACATGTCAATATGTACTCTAGGAACATACATTTTGCCTCACACACCCTAATTCATGACTAAATCCAGTAGGTTTGAGCCCAGTTTCCTACTAACCTTTTGTTTTTCACATTTGTATGCTTCCAACTTTGGTAGAACTTACTGAGGCGTTAAGATCAGAGCTAACCAGAGATGCGTATCGATAGGTCACCAATCAGTATTAGCCAATTTCCGCGAAAAAGTATGTGATCAGCCAATGTAGATTAATGCCGATCACAAAAGCCGATCCCTTCTGCCTGATACTTGATTTATTTTTGGTCCCCCGACTGACATAATGGGTTAGCAGCCAACTGTATACAAGGGACCCTCAATCTACGAACTTAATTAGTTCTTCAACATGGTACGCCAACCGAAAAGTTTGTATAGTGAAGCAGAGTTCCCCTTAAGAATCAACGTAAACGTAAACAATCGATTCTAACCTCGAGAAAAATCCCTATTTCAGTAAAAAACTGCACACTTTGAAGACACTATAATTTATATATACATCAAATCAACATTCAGGCTGGTGCACAGTGCGATACCAGAGGGCGTGCGTGTGCTTTATCAGTATCATGCAGTATGATGCTTCTAACATTACAAAACATGCTCTTAGTAGCCATTAATCCTGAACTCATTTTGATTAAAAAAAAACAAAAAACCAGCTGAAATTGGTTTATTCATTTTAGTTTTGTAGGTTAAAGTGTTTTATATATTGTGCTCCTGAGTTAATGTTTGACCATTTTGAAATGTATTGAGTTACATTTTTTTTCAGTATCAAATGGTTCTAAGGGTTCCAAAAAATGTATAGTTTAAATAAGGATTAAAAAGATAAAATAACTTTTAAATCTGAAAAAATCAATAAGTTGATATATATTTCTGTTTTCCTTTGATGTTAAGGATACTATGTTATGCAGGTGTACTTATAACAATTTTATAGACAAATTATACTATTTATAGTTGCGGCAGAGAGAAAATATTTTCGTTTTTCGTGGGTGGGAGGAGAGTGTAATTGAGGAGCACTAAAGACCTAAAGTAAGAGATAATATAATGTCTGTTGTTGTGAAGCAGCCTGTCATACGCGTAGGAGGAGGGCAGGGGCCGTACTTATCAAGCTTCTTAGAATTACTCCTAAGAAGTTTGCTAAGAGTTGACTTAAGAGTAAATAACTTCTTCGCTGAAAGCTGCACTTAAAAGTTAGTTATCAAGCGTCTTACTCACACTTTCAGCGAAGTGTAGGACTGAATCTTAAGTGTCACACTCAGAGCTGAATTACGACATTACTATGTGCCGTAAACGGAATTTTAGGTGACGTCATTTCTGTGTCCATAGAAATGACCAATCACGGAAGGGAATCCGTTGTCTAAGAATAAAGAAATATCTTGGAAATATTTAAGTGGACAATGGGAGTGTATATTTTGACAATAAACTACAAAATAATACAAAACAAACTAGTCCCCGCCGGCACTCACGCTACCGCTCCCTCTCTTCTGTCGCCCACACACTCACTGACGTCACTCACCTCACGGCCACACACATACGCTACTGTCATAACATTTTCTTTCCAATTCATTAATTAGGCAACTAATTTGAAACTGGTGTGGGTGGCTCTATATATACTAGCCCACTGCAGACACATGCAGAAATCAACAAGGAATCGAAAAGTATTAAATCTGTGACAAAAATAATATCCGCTCTGTCTAAACGATACCGTTTGATCAGCTGCTCGTCATCAAAAAAAACAACAACATTGTTCCGTTCCCTGAACGTTCGCGCACGTCTCTCTCGCCTCAGTGCCATCCCCTGCTGGCAACTCCTAACCACTTAAGACACCTCTGAAGGTCTCTTAAATATCGTGGAGAGTAGGAGTGATTCTTAGACTTAAGAACGTTGATAAAAAGCTTTTATTCTTAAGTTTGAGAGTAGGACTAAATTTCGCAAATTCTCAGGATTTAAGTGTAAAATGGCACTCTAAGAAGCTTGATAAGTACGGCCCCAGATCTATCCAGATATTGCTAGTGTTGATACCTAGGGTAGTACTATAGTGGTTGGAAATATATTTTATTTTCACAAAATCATTTGTCATTTTTGTTCAGATTTACAAATTCAGGGAGTAAATCCTTAGACACAGGAGGACTTTTAGGGCAAAAGCGGGGCTGTTGTACCGAGGCCCCGAGCACAGGCTTTTGTAATGTTCAACACTATTTTTTTTTTTAAATACACTTAATTTGATATTCTGGCCACTTTATATTACATTTGTTGCCCTTTTAGTAAAGAAAAAAATATTTAGGGGGTTTATCTTAGATATGTTAATCCTATTTTTAATATTAATCTAATTTTTAAAAAAAAGGCAAAA
The DNA here is from genome assembly GCF_033978785.1 of Entelurus aequoreus. Lineage (NCBI taxonomy): Eukaryota > Metazoa > Chordata > Actinopteri > Syngnathiformes > Syngnathidae > Entelurus > Entelurus aequoreus. Next base: position 82,762,010 of record NC_084735.1, read on the forward strand.
ACCTAATTGTTTTAAAACACTGATTTCAACCAAATCCATACAATAATTTATTTTAGTGCATGTAAGCATAGGGTGCGTTATCGTTGGGGATTAGGTCCTTTGACTCTTGTCTAAGCCCTTGCATACAGTTGATGTAATAGTGTGTGTGTGTGTGTGTTTGTATTTGTAGCCGTGGTCGTCGCTGTTAAGGAACTGGAACAGTCTAGCCGTCACACATCCAGGCTACATGGCTTTTCTCACCTACGACGAGGTGAAGGCTCGCCTGCACAGGTTCATCCACAAGCCCGGCAGGTAAGAACTACATGTTTTATACCCATATAGTAGATCCTCCAGTATTATATTTCCAGCATTATAATACCGTATTTTCCTGACTATACAGTGCACCGGGGTATAAGACGTACCCACAAAATTTTAGAATAAACTTTTTTTTCCCCCATATATTAGCCATACCGGACTGTAAGCCGCAGATATATAAATTGTGAAATGAGTTATTTACACAGAAATATTTTGTAAATGTTTATTTACATACCTTAACTCTTTCCAAACGGTGTCTGTCACACGGTAGTAAAACGGATGATCATACAAAACAGAGGTCATCGTAATGGAAGCGGAAGCTGGCTCTCAAATAATCTAAACAGACTTAACTCCACTGTAATGTTTTGGTAAATTTACAGAGGAATTTGTGAAACTGAAACAATACAAAAATAATCCCATGGTAATTTAATAATACTAACAGACATTCATAAACGTGTTAGCATATTGGCTAATGCTAACAACGCTAGTTTCGTTACATTATTATAGCACGTACAAATATGCATGAAAATACTCCTACAGACATCACGTATGGGAAAGTTAAGTATGAATTGTTTTAGTTAACGACTCGGTTCCTGGTTCAATCCCCAGCCTCTACCAACCTAGTCACGTCCGTTGTGTCCTTGAGCAAGACACTTCACCCTTGCTCCTGATGGGTCTTGGTTAGCGCCTTGCATGGCAGCTCCCGCCATCAGTGTGTGAATGTGGAAATAGTGTCAAAGCGCTTTGAGTGACTTCAAGGTAGAAAAGCGCTGTATAAGTATAACCATTTACCATTAAAATTGTGATGAATGAAGAATTCTCTTGAGCAGAAACACTATGGATGTTTTTACTTTCGGTTCAAGGCAAAACAGGAAGTACATGTTCAACTCGCAGCACTTGCAGTGAGCAAACTCGTCTAAAAGGTTCCCCCTCTTGTCCCCACAATTTCCCCCACTGTCTTCCTTTTTTTTCTCTTTCTATCCCCTCCTGCTCCGGCCCGGATGCACCAAATGATAATATAAATACATTTAATAAAGTCAAATACAAATATGGCAACAAGAGAAGTATCCTACACTTCTCTTTTGTAAAGTAAATCTGTACAGCCGATATGGGCATCTACATCAACTATATGATTTGCCTGAGAAGCTGGACAGGACAAAAAAAAAAAAAAGCTGGCACCATAGCAGACAATAACAGACCATTTCAGTACTATGGTTCGGGTTTAATTAAAACTGGTGAAGAAAATACATAAATTAGCCGCACTGTTTTATAAGCCACAGAGTTCAAAGTGTAGGAAAAAATTAGGGGCTTATAGTTCTGAATTTACGGTAACCGTGATCATTTTGCTCTCAATAACCGTCATATGAAATGTTTATATTGTTACATCCCTAGCAGGGATCTACTGTACATGACAACTTGTTCATACAATGTCCCGTATATTCTACCGTCAGCTACATCTTTAGGCTGAGCTGCACCCGCTTGGGCCAGTGGGCCATCGGTTACGTGACGGCCGACGGAAACATCCTGCAGACCATTCCCCACAACAAACCTCTTTTCCAGGCGCTCATCGACGGCTACAGGGAGGGATTGTGAGTCCTTTAAGACACACAGGATCACATCTTTGCGTAAAGCATGTCCAAGAACACCAGGCCGCCTTTTTGCACTGCTTCACCCATCATGTCACACATTTGTAAACAAGCTAGCTGGTGGACAAATAGTCATTTGAACTCATACATTTACTATTTAATATGAAATAATATAATTTCAAATGATTTATACAACTTTTAATACTCGTTAGAATATTGACTTGAAATTTGTTCTTTATATTTTTTTTCCAATAACTGTATGTACGTGTTGTCTAGCTATTTGTTCCCAGATGGTCGTGCACAGAACCCAGACCTAACAGGCCTGTGTGAACCTTCTCCACAAGACCACATCAAAGTTACCCAGGTTGGTTTTTCTAATACGCACACTCTCTCTGATGAGCTTGTATGTTAAATTTCTTGTCTTTGTGCTTCCAGGAGCAGTACGAGTTGTACTGCGAGATGGGCTCCACCTTCCAGCTGTGCAAGATCTGCGCCGAGAACGACAAGAACGTGAAGATCGAGCCGTGCAGGCACCTCATGTGCACTTCCTGTTTGACCGCCTGGCAGGTGAGGGATTCCCCGCCCACCTTTCTCTGTCACTCACTAAAAAGCCCCACCCGCCTCCATAAAAACTTGCATGTCGTCGTCAGGAGTCGGAGGGTCAGGGCTGCCCCTTCTGCCGCTGTGAGATCAAGGGCACAGAGCTCATTGTGGTGGACCCCTTCCACCCCAAGGCCGGCGGCGGGGCTTTCGCCGGCTTCCAGGGGTCCAGCAGAGCAGAGGCGGCCGCAAACGACGAGGACGATGATGAACGGCTGGAGGACCACAACCTTGTCATGAGCAGGCTGGCCTGCAGCAAGGTAGGCAAACTATGAGCAAGATAACAACAACCACCTCTAATTAGTTAGCCCTAACAGCTGTTGCTCTAGGCCAGTGGTTTTCAACCTTTTTTGAGTCAAGGCACATTTTTTGCGTTGAAAAAATCCGGAGGCACAGCACCAGCAGAAATCATTCAAAAACGAAACTCAGTTGATAGTAAAGTCGTAATTGTTGGATATGACTTAAAACCATAACCAAGCATGCATCACTATAGCTCTTGTCTCAAAGTAGGTGTACTGTCACCACCTGTCACATCACCCTGTGACTTATTTTGAGTTTTTTGCTGTTTTAGTTCTTGTCTAGCGCTCCTATTTTAGTGGCTTTTTCTCTTTTTTTGGTATTTTCCTGTAGCAGTTTCATGTCTTCCTTTGAGCGATATTTCCCACATCTACTTTGTTTTAGCAATCAAGAAAAGTTCAGTTGTTTTTATCCTTCTTTGTGGGGACATTGTTGATTGTCATGTCATGTTCGGATGTACATTGTGGACACCGTTTTTGCTCCACAGTAAGTCTTTGCTGTCGTCCAGCATTCTGTTTTTGTTTACTTTGTGTAGCCAGTTCAGTTTTTGTTTTGTTCTGCATAGCCTTCCCTAAGCTTCAATGCCTTTTCTTAGGGGCACTCACCTTTTCTTTATTTTTGGTTTAAGCATTAGACCCCTTTTTACCTGCACCCTGCCTCCCGCTGTTTCCCACATCTACAAAGCAATTAGCTACCTGCTGATATAGAAGAGTATTACACGGTTACTCGGCCGAGCTCTAGACAGCACCGACACTCAACAACAACACAATATTTGCAGACTATAATGACTGGTTTTCAAAAAATATTTTTAACCCAAATAGGGGAAATTAGATAATCTCCCACGGCACACCAGACTGTATCTCACGGCACACTAGTGTGGTGCTGTAGGCAACCTCCAGATGAAGCCACAAGATGGCAGTAGCTGCATTTGAAGTATTATCCAGCAGCTTTTATAAGTGTTCATTTTGCTACTGGTAAAGTTGTTTCCATCTGATATAGATGTCGGAGATTAGTCCAATATCATCAAAAAAACATAAGCGTGCAAACTCCACACAGAAAGATCCAGAGTCCGTGATTGAACTCAGGACTACTCAGGACCTTCGTATTGTGAGGCACATGTACTAACCCCTGTTCCACCGTGCTGCCTGACTAAAGTGGCGAAGCTGTATTTTTATCTACTTATTTTATTGAGAGTTTTTTAAAGAACATGTTCATTATTAATTTAATTTTTTGCCTCTCCCTTCTTATGCAGAATATTTGATTAGTACTTATTTTTTCAATCAGCCTGACCTTGGCTTAAAGTTTGTGTTAAATAAATAATAATCTTTTGGTTTCCTATCTTTCGGCAAGTTTGTAAACTGTAAGTAGGTTAGATATAAATATTGAATACAATTAAAATAAAGAGTAAGATTACGAATTCAGTTTTAATATTTGAGGGTTGAAAAAGGCTAAGTTCCCCCGCTCTAAAGGGTTAGCGTGGCATTACCGGTCTTGGTGGGGATGAGCGCCTTGCATCATTTACTACCACATTAATCTGTTCAAAAACCTAAAAAAACTGCCATACTCTGGAGGTGACTTTTCCTGTTTCGATATAGGGCTGGGCGATATGGCCTTTTTTTAATATCTCGATATTTTTAGGCCATATCGCGATACACGGTATATATGTCGATATTTTGCCTTAGCCTTGAATAAACACTTGATACATATAATCACAGCAGTATGATGATTCTATGTGTCTACATTAAAACATTCTTGTTCATACTGCATTAATATATGCTCATTTTAAACTTTCATGCAGAGAGGGAAATCCCAACTAAGTCAACTGACCAACACAGTATTTATTAAACAGTTATTATGGCACAAACATTCATGTCATTTCCAAAACAGAAAGTGCAAAATTGTCAGAGACATTTTAAAACAAGCTATTAGTGCACTTTTTGTACAGAACGCCACTACAATAGTTTAAAACAAATAAAGTGCACTTTTGTGCATGATGTCACACAAGATATTTCAATAAGTGTCAAATAAAAATTAGCTGCATAATAGGAAATCAAATTGTGTACGACTGTACGTCCTTCGCTATGTGGTAGGTTCCTGCGGACGTTGTCTCCTTTTGTTGACTATTTTTTTCATACGGTGTTGTAACTTATGGGTTATATAGTTCATGTGTGATGATCATTCATAATTTGCATCCTTGATTTAATTGCTGATAAATTGATCTATTATTATTTACAGCTAAAAAAAAGTTAAAAGAGAATTGATTTGATTTATACATGTATTTGATATTGATTATTTGAGAAACACTGACATTGAATTTAGTTGTGTTCCACTTCATAGCCTAACAAAGGGTTAACTAAAATACTGCATGTTCCACAATTCATTGCGGCGAACCGGATGTTAAAAAGACCGGGAGCAGGTGCATTGTGGTTGTTGAGATTGACAATTACAAGCCTCCGGTTGATTGAATGACAGATAACAAGATATAAGGATCGTTTTGTGCGCCATTTTTTTCTTATATAAAGTACAACTTTATTACACATTTTCGACGTCCTGTCCAATACTTTGATCGTAGTTAATCTACATACGGTGTTGATATGGAAATGTTTGCCTCGGCATTTTGATGACAGAGCGGAGATGTTGACATGCGGAGTAAGCACTCGTCATTCTATAGCAGGTGCCTTTTCAAATGATGCTTCAGATTAGCAGTAATGCTACTTTTTGTAGCAAGGCTTTTTCCCCACACTTGACAAATTACGGTTGTCTGTTCGACATATTCCCACTTGAAGCCAAACCACCGCCAGACGATGGACCCCCTGCTGTTTTTCTTGGGAATCAATTCTTCCTTCATTTGTTAGCAGATTCGCACCTTCTTTCTCTCGTATTACCACTCGCACCACAGCGGACTTTAGCCATGCTGCTACCTCTCTGCTCCGCGAGGGCGTATACGTATGTAAGAAGGTGCGCTTGTTGTCTGTGAGAAGGAGAGACAAGAAAGAGTGAGAAGAGCCTGTAGTGCATGGGTGTCAAACTCTGGCCCGCGGGCCAAATTTGGCCCGCCGTGTAATTTCATTTGGCCCTTGAGGAAATATGAAATTAACATTAGAGCTGGCCCGCCGGTATTATACAGTGGCGGTGTTGCTGTAACACTGCATTCACCGTTAATACTCATACTTGCCATCCCTCCCAATTTTCCCGGGAGACTCCCAAATTTCAGTGCCCCTCCTGAAAATCTCCCGGGGCAATCATTCTCCCGAATTTCTCCTGATTTCCACCCGGAAATTATTGGGGGCGTGCCTTAGAGGCACTGCCTTCAACGTCCTCTACAACCTGTCGTCACGTCCGCTTTCCCTCCATACAAACAGTCCCAGGCCCAGTCACATAATATATGCGGCTTTTACACACACACACAGGTGAATGCAATGCATACTTGGTCAACAGCCATACGGGTCACACTGAGGGTGGCCGTATAAACAACTTTAACACTGTTACAAATATGCGCCACACTGTGAACCCACACCAAACACATTTCGGGAGAACATCCGCACCGTAACACAACATAAACACAACAGAACAAATACCTAGAACCCCTTGCAGCACTAACTCTTCCGGGACGCTACAATATACACCCCCGCTACCACCAAACCCCGCCCCCGCCCACCAAATTAATGTTGATATTAGGGCTGCAACTAACGATTAATTTGATAATCGATTAATCTGTCGATTATTACTTCGATTAATCGATTAATAATCGGATAAACGAGACAAACTACATTTCTATCCTTTCCGGTATTTTATTGAAAAAAAACAGCATACTGGCACCATTATTTTGATTATTGTTTCTCAGCTGTTTGTAAATGTTGCAGTTTATAAATAAAGATTTATTTTAAAAAAAATAAAATAAAAATAAAAATAAAAAAATGTTAAAAGCCTCTGCGCATGCGCATTGCATAGATCCAACGAATCGATGACTAAATTAATCGCCAACTATTTTTATAATCGATTTTAATCGATTAGTTGTTGCAGCCCTAGTTGATATTTACCTCAGAAGGCTGCAAATAGAAAAGAGGCATTCAATTTTTTATTTAAATTTTATTTAAAATACCATTGATGTTTTTTCGTTTGTTTTTTGAAAGTTGATTTTGCACTTTTACGTTATATAAGTGTTGTTTGTTCCATATTTAGTGTTAAAGCAAATCAGTGCAGCAAACTGAGCAATAATTAACCTTTTATTCATGCACTTTCTCTTGCTACTTCAAGGCTTGAATGTTTGATTCATTCATTATTGTTATTTTATTTTCAAATGTATTATTAGCCTGTGGAAAAAGTTTATTTTGATTATTTACCTCAGAAGGCTGCAAATAGAAAAGAGGCATTCAATTTTAATTTTTATTTTATTTGATATGCCATTGATATTTTTTTTTTATTATTTGAAACTCGATTTTGCATGTCACTATAAAGTTATATAAGCCTTGCTTGTTCAATATTCAATGCAAAACTTGTTTGGGTCCCTATTAAAAGGTTAATTTGTTCAACCTTGGCCCTTGGCTTTGTTCAGTTTTACATTTTGGCCCACTCTGTATTTGAGTTTGACACCCCTGCTGTAGTGTAATGCCTGCAGCTAAAAGCAACTGCGGGAGAACATATACTCGGATATCACGATATAGTCATTTTCTATATCGCACAGAGACAAACCCGCGATATATCGACATATCGCCCAGCCCTATTTCGATAATTTCTTAATTTTTACTTCCTCTTCTCACTCCATGCAAAAGAATCAACAACGAGACAACCAAACTTGATAGTTGATACGGTCACCTGATTGGCTGTTAGCGTGTCACTTCCTGCGAGTGCCTTTGTCCATGCAACCAACCCTGCTTTGCAACTTCCGCTTTCTTAGGATCGAACGCTTTATTTATTATTATTATTTATTCCGTGTCTATGGCGATACATATTGGTATCGCTTCATGGCCCGGCCCCACAAGTTAGCATGCAACGCTACCCTGGACAGTAAATAGTGCATGGATGTTTGCAGGTGGAGCGTCCTGCATCCCCCGTGTCCCAGCTGCCTCCGGTTCCTCCCAGACTGGACCTCCTGCAGCAGAGACCTTGCAGCTCCCAGCAAGCAGCAAAGGTTGGCCAAGCTTTGTCGCTGCGGAACCTTCTCCTACTCTCACTCTTTCCCTCGGCACACAGATGGGGGCCACACACCGAGACAAGCCGCTCCCGCTGCCCCCGGCGCTGAGAGAGCTGCCGCCCCCGCCGCCTCCCGAGCGCCCCTCCCCCCTGGCGGGTCAGGACCCCAGAGTCCAGAGGCGACCGCTGCCCTGCACCCCCGACACTCCAGCCTGGGCCTCCAACTACATGGTGCCCCGATCCGTCTGCAAGGCGCCCGCTGCCTTTTCTCAAAGCGCCGGCGCGGAGGGCGGTAAAGCCCAGGCGGCGACCAATGCCGTGTACTGCCTGACCGCCAGGTGGGTTTTTATTTGGACGTTCCCTAAGCGAGGAAAACACCAGCTGACGTGCCCCCGTTTCAGGTCGCTGCCGACGTCGGCCGTGTCCAGCAGGGAGAAGTTGTCCACCGACTGCGAGGAGAACGAGTACATGAGTCCCACCTCCCTCCCAGCCTCCGGCGCCCCGTGGATCATCACGGGCGCCTTGGTGCCCCCTGCCCCGCCTCCGCCGTTGAGCCAAGCAAACCATCAGGACGATGCCAGGTGGGCCAAAGAAGTAAATTATTGATGTTAACCAGCAGTTTTATAGCGCATACAGAGCGAGATAAAGCTGCCATCAATCAAGCTTTATTGCAGACTCCAAAGTCCACGTAAATATGCAATCACACACACAATATAAAAGACATATCTCATATTAAGAACAAAAAAAAAGTTGTGCATATTCATACACTACCATTCAAAAGTTTGGGGTCACCCAAACAATTTTGTGGAATAGCCTTCATTTCTAAGAACAAGTCGAGTTTCAGATGAAAGTTCTCTTTTTCTGGCCATTTTGAGCGTTTAATTGACCCCACAAATGTGATGTTCCAGAAACTCAATCTGCTCAAAGGAAGGTCAGTTTTGTAGCTTCTGTAACGAGCTAAACTGTTTTCAGATGTGTGAACATGATTGCACAAGGGTTTTCTAATCATCAATTAGCCTTCTGAGCCAATGGGCAAACACATTGTACCATTAGAACACTGGAGTGATAGTTGCTGGAAATGGGCCTCTATACAACCATGTAGATATTGCACCAAAAACCAGACATTTGCAGCTAGAATAGTCATTTACCACATTAGCAATGTATAGAGTGTATTTCTTTAAAGTTAAGACTAGTTTAAAGTTATCTTCATTGAAAAGTACAGTGCTTTTCCTTCAAAAATAAGGACATTTCAATGTGACCCCAAACTTTTGAACGGTAGTGTATGTGCTCATCACACTTATAATGCAGCCTCTGCCGTCCTGTGGAGTCATCAAGAGGTTGCCTACAGCCACATTGTTCATGTTATTTGGCCCACACAATCCGGTTTTAAATTAGTCCGCTTTTTGTTTCACTCACTATTTTTAACGCATTTCTTGTTTGGTCCTCTCAGCGCTGACGGGCTTGACGCCGACTCGGGGGACCCTCAGGTGTACGAGTCCATGTGCAACATCCAGGCCGGCTGCTCCGAGGCGACCAACCACGGTAACGCATGTGACGTCGCGTTGTCCTCATACCAATATTTTTGTATTTTGGTGCTTTGTAAAATAAAGTGGACCACAGAAAAAAAATCGTTATTGGCTTAATTTTAACAGAAAATAATTTTACACATTAAACATACGTTTGTAATTGCAATTAAATAATACATTTGGCATTAAATTAAATAGTGAACATACTAGACAACTTGTCTTTTAGTAGTAAGTAATGCTAGGTTCACACCAACGGCGCTTTGATGGCGCTTTAAAGCGGCATGCAAAGCGGCGTTATAGCATAACAAAGCCTGATTAAAGCGTGAGGGTCCTAATGGATCGTGGGAAAGCTTGTAGTGAAGCGGGACATGCGGCAAGTTCGCCAAAAATTTTTAAACGGTTTAAAAAAATTCTGCGCTCTGTCAAGAATGGAATAAAGCGCCGAGAGCGTGAAAAAGCATGACAAAGCTCAGCAAAACTTGACTAAAAGCGTAGGAAAGCTTAACAGATCTTGGTTCAAAGCGCGGACCCCTACAAATAGGAAGTGACTGTGATATTGACTAATGACATTGAAACTTTTATGTAAAACCAACACAGGATTACAAATCCATTCTCTTTTGCATCATTGCCTTTTTTATACGATGATCATTGTTTCTGTACTTCTTTAGAGTTTGCTGTTTGATGTTGCAGTTTGACATTACTGTCTATAATTTTTCTGTATGAAAATGTTAATAATGAAGAGAATATGTTACGTTTTATAAAAGAAATGCCTTTTATTATTTTCAACTAGCATAAGAAATGAAAGAGATATTTATTAAGATGACAAAAATAAAAGAAATGAAGATGTAAAACATAACGGAAAAAAAAGAAAAATTGAAAAAATAAATGAATATAAAAAATGGGTGGATAATTGCCTTTTATTATTTTCAACTAGCATAAGAAATGAAAGATAGATATTTATTAAGATGACAAAAATAAAAGAAATGAAGATGTAAAACATAACGGAAAAAAAAGAGAAATTGAAAAAAATAAATGAATATAAAAAATGTGTGGATAATTGCCTTTTATTATTTTCAACTAGCATAAGAAATGAAAGATAGATATTTATTAAGATGACAAAAATAAAAGAAATGAAGATATAAAACATAACGGGAAAAAAAGAGAAATTGAAAAAATAAATGAATATAAAAAATGTGTGGAAAACAGTATACTGAGTTTTTCACATTTTTTTCTTATTTTTGTTGTAACAATGCACAACAGAGCTTGATAATCGTGTCAGAGCCTGATTTAAAGCGTCAGGATCGCATCAAAGCGTAATAAAACGTATCAAAGCGGGATCAAAGCGTGAGGAACGGTAACAAAGCGGCAACTAATTCGTATCAGATAGTGATGGGTTGATGAGGCCTCATGAAGCGTTTCGACACATTGCAAAACTGTATTGATACTGTGTCACTAAATACTGACATCTGCTGGACATTAAAAATCCCTACAGGCAACCTATGGACCGACTCAACTGACACTGATTTTATGACCTAGTATATACAATAATATAAACCAAGTCATTGTATTTCATTTAGGATTATTTCATATCTTCATTTAAATAAAAATATATTTTTATCTTTTTTAGATACAGTCAAATAATGTGAACATGTATCATGACTAGGATGGTAGAAGGTGGGGATTGAACCCCAGTAACCGATTGCTGGCACGGCCACGCTACCAACTTCGCCACGCCGTCATTCCTGTACCTCTCTAGTAACAGTAGTGATGGGTCCTGCAACACAGATGCATCGGCGCATGCGTCAAGCTCATAGAGCGAAACCCTGTGTCGGTGCGCGTACCGCTTTTAGAAAGTCACGTGACCGATCATGAGCTGCTTTGGTCACGTGACCGATACACGAACTGTATCGCACTGACGCCTCTGTGCCCTGTGAGCAACATTCCCTCTAAGGTGCGCGCCTGCGCAATTGCGCAGTGCTCAAGCGTCCTCCGCGCACACCGTGCGCCGCACAGCCAATATATGCCGCGCACCAAATCAAACCCATCTGAATTCTAAACAAAATAAACACATTTATTCTGTGTAATTTTGAAATGCAACTTTGAGTGACAGTGACAACAAGCGGCCCTAATGGTGTTCGTCAACAACACGCATTGCGCCGCTTCCTAATAAACACAGTTTGGCGCGCAGGCGTCAGTGCGATACAGTTCATGAGCGGTCACGTGACCAGAACAGCTCATGAGCGGTCACGTGACCAAAACAGCTCGTGTTCGGTCACGTGATTTTCTAAAAGCGATACGCGCACCGACACAGGGTATCGCTCTATGAGCTCGACGCATGCGCCGATGCATCGGTGTTGCCGGACCCATCACTAGTATCAGAGCATAACATTACTTCAGAGATCGGGATATTCGTGGAAAAATTGACAAAAATGACGGCACTTTGCTCGCCGCTTTAAAGCGCGGCAAGCGCCGTTGGTGTGAACCAGGCATAAGCAAACAAAGGCTCCTAATTAGTCTGCTGATGTATGCAGTAACATATTGTGTCATTTCTCATTCCATTATTTTGTCACAATTAGGAGGGACAAGCTGTAGAAAATGGAATATTAATTAATTTATTTATTTATGGTTAATATCTGCTTAATTTCTGTTAACATTTTCTATCTACACTTCTGTTCAAATGTAATAATCACTTATGTAAAGTATCTGACATCGCACAATGTCTGCGCCCCCAGATGGAGCGTTAGAGCAAGTTGATATGATTTGTGTTTAAAATGTGTGAAAGATGTTGCTTGCTGGCCATTGGATGTTGAGTTACCATGGTAACAAGCGCGGTGCATTGTTTCAGAGCGTCCTCCGCACAGCTCCGTGGTCGCCCAGGCCGAGTCCCTGGACGCCTCCTTGGAGGACGTTTACGAGTACGACTGCCCGCGACCCGTGGCCCCCCCGGCGCCCGCCAGGCGAGCTCTGTCGGACATGAACGGCCCCTCCAGCGCCTTCAGCTCGCTCAGCATCGACGGCGCGGTGGAAGCGAGTACGTGCACTTCTCGGGCCAACGCCGCGGTCGGGACCTCACCTTTTTTGTCTTTCCTCCGCCCGCAGGTTTGTTCGCGTCCGACCCGGAGCGACCCCCCAAGCCCCTCCCGCGGCGGGCCAACTCGGACCGGCGGGCGCAGCGGACGCTAACCCGCGAGCTCCCCGCCCCCTTGCTGGAGCGCCCCTCCTCCTCCCACACTCCACCGCCCGCGCCCTCGGCGAGCGGCGGCGGCGTGGCGCTGAGCGGCGAGATCGAGTGTCTGATGTCCCAGGGCTACTCCATCCAGGACATCCAGAAGGCGCTGATGATCGCGCAGAACAACTTGGAGACGGCCAAGAACATCCTGAGGGAGTTTGTGTCCGTCCCCTCCGCCACGCACATCGCCACATAGTCACTCCCTTTTCTCTTTGCCCCGCCACCCCAGCTGTCCGCTTTGTGCCATCTTCTCGTCGCCAGGGCGACTTGAACGCACGGAAACCTTCACGCCACAAAGATTGTTCCATCGTGTCCCCAATGCTAATAACAACATCGCTAACTAACTCACTCTCCGCACGCGCTCGCTAACGACATGAAAATGTGATTCTGGTACTCATGCGGTGGAACCTCCGTTTACCAACTTCCACGTTGTTGAAGAAGCAACCACAAGCTCAACGTCCCTTTGGTGCCCTCAAAAGCGTTAACAACCATGTTGCTACAATAATAAAGAAAAGTCAAAACTTTGGTGAATGTAGAGGGCTCCGCCTCTCCAGAATGGCTTCAAGGCTGTCAAAGGGACACAAAATGAATGAAGCGTGTTTTCCCCGATCAAAAAAAGTTTGTATATATATATTATTTTATTATAATAATAAATATAATATAATATAATATATATATATATTATAATATAGTATAATATATATATTATATATATTATAATATATATATATTATAATATATATATTATAATATATATATTATAATATATATAATTATATATATATAATATATATATATATATATATATATTATAATATATATAATAATATATATATTATATTATACATATATAATCGAGGTTCCACTGTACTTTTTTCCTGATAAAAAAACATTTCAAGTGTGATAAAATACTATTTTTGAGGTGGAAAAAACTGTTGGAATACAGAAGCGAAGGCAGTGCGCTAACGTTGCCAACTTAGCTTTTTCCACGGGCAGCGGAAGAAATAACGACAACTAACTCGCTACTCAATTACGACAAAAAAAAAAACTAACTCACAAAAAATAAGATTTCCGTTAAAAAAAAGTTATTTTGACGCTCGACTGAAAAGATGCCAAAAGGGAAGCGTTGAACACATTCCAGTGGTTCGGACCTCTCGCTACGTAGCTGGCACACCGAGTAGGGATGTCTCACTCCTGCGTGGGAATAGAAATACTTTTCTTTCACGCGGAGAGGTCAGTAGGGGAAAAAAAAAAAAAAAAGACGTAAACGTGCCTTTTGGCTGACAGATGCATTACCACGAACGAGATTAAAACGACTTTAATGCTAATACTAAAGAATTGTTCTTTTAATGGCCTCTAAAGACCACATGCACAAGGTGCTAAGTGTCTCCCCCTAAAGGAAAACCGTAGGACACCGCTGGAGGGATTTTGCATGTTTGATGCTGATAGTAATAATGCACTGCAGTCTACTTACTGTCTCTTTAAGACGTACCTCCTCCCCCCCTCATGTCCTCACTTGCTCTCACAACCTGCAGGAACTGTCCGAAAAAGACCAAATGTCAGTTTTCTTGCAGCGTTATCAATGAACTCCGTGTGTGTGTGCGTGTGTGTGTGTGTGTGCGTGTGTGTGTGTGTGTGTGTGCGTGTAGGTCGCAATGCAAATTTATACGTGCTAAAACATCTTTTAACTCGCCTTGTTTTCTCGACACCGACTCGCCTACTAAAAAAATGTCTTTTACGTCCGCTTTTGTTGTCTCCTTGTAAATATGATTTATTTATTGTCTTTTTAATATCCTCAGCATTTGTTGGTTGTGTTGCCATGTTTTCATGCCCAAGCCATTAAGATTTTTAATTAAACTGTATTTTCTTTAAGCTGTGTGTGGTTCATTAATTAAACTGTTGAGATTTTATTTCAATGAAAAAATTCAATTATAGAATATTTTACTGCAGACAAATATAACTTCTCAATTGATACATTTACACCCATTAACATAGTCACCAAATGTATATTTTATAGGCACTGTAATAAAAAATGTATATTCTAATTTATATACATTTGAATGTAAGAATTTCAATAAATTGTATGTTTATACAATTATTCAACAGTAGACAACTACAAATATTAAATCTTTTTTTTTTATGTCAATGCTTTATCTCCCCCCCCCCAAAAAATGTTCACAAATATTCAAGGAACTGAAAATATGATCGATTTTTTCATTTCTAATCAGAATTTTTCAACTATAAATATTTGAACTCATTTTTTAATGTCAACAAATGCTTTATTAAAAAAAAAAAAAAAGTTCAATTTATACAAATATTCAAGGAACCGAAAATATGATCATTTTTTTTCATTTCTAATCAGAATTTTTCAACTATAAATATTTTAACCATTTTTTAATGTCAACAAATACTTTATTAAAAAAAAAAGAAGTTCAATTTATACAAATATTCAAGGAACCGAAAATACGATCGAGTTTTTCATTTCTAAATCAGAATTTTTCAACTATAAATATTTTAACTCATTTTTTCATGTCAACAAATACTGTATTAAAAAAAAAAAAAGTTCAATTAATACAAATATTCAAGGAACCGAAAATACTATTGATTTCTTCATTTCTAGTCAGAATTTTTCAACTATAAATATTTTAACTCATTTTTTAATGTCAACAAATACTTTATTAAAAAAAAAAGCAATTTATACAAATATCGAAGGAACCTAAAATACGATCGATTATTTTTCATTTCTAATATTCAGAATTTCTAAAACTAATTTAACTGACAACTATTAATGCTTAGTGAATTACTAGCAGTAAAGTAGACAGAAGCCATACTGCCACTAGGGGGCAGCAGAAGCCAGGCAAATTCAAGCCGCGATAAACGGATCCGAGCAAGTCCGCGGACAAGTCACGTGACGTCCTTCCTAATGCCCCTAGTTTAATTAAAAGCCGACACTGTAACCTAATATGGACATGCCGGAAGTGGTGCCTCATATTTACTGATCTTACCTGAGAAGACGTGATGGAAGGTGGACGTGAAGTTAATGCAGGAGTTGCCCAAAAAGGTGTCCTTAACGTCAGGAATGATCTCTTTTCCACCAAATGTTCACTCGTCGTCTTTTCTCAATAAATCCAGTTTGTTTCCTTTCCCCAAAAGATTTAGCCTTCTGGCTTTTTCCAGAAAATGGAGGTTTTGACTGTGGGTGAATTTACCTTCTTAATAACTGGAAACGCTCCAAAACAAGCCACGACTAAGAGAAATAAAAGAAGTTGTGCTGGAACACAGAAGGAACAACATGATCTCCAACCTCACACCTGATTGCTAATTCCCTGCACCTGTGCTCCTGCAAGCAGCGTTATACTGCCCCCCCGTGGACACCTGGCGGAATAACATGCAAGTCAACAGAAGAAGGTGGCTCCTGCACAACCAGATTGTAAATTGTTTTATTGAAGAAAAAACAGGAATTAGCCGTAAATACTTGTGGAACCAAGTTAATATTTTGTGTTTTGTGGCGAAACATCAGATCAAAGTTTGGCGCCTGGCCCACATCCGGTCACTTGCAAAACATGTTTTTGCATTTTATCATCAACAATCTGTTTAAAGTGCAGAAATGACAAAAAAAAATTGGCCGCTAGGCTCCGCCCACTACAAGTAGGCAGGAACAGGTACTGACCCATCTTCATCATTTCTACGGAGCAGGATCAAGATCAATCAATCAATCAATCAATGTTTATTTATATAGCCCTAAATCACAAGTGTCTCAAAGGGCTGTACAAGCCACAACGACATCCTCGGTACAGAGCCCACATACGGGCAAGGAAAACTCACCCCAGTGGGACGTCAATGTGAATGACTGTGAGAAACCTTGGAGAGGACCGCATATGTGGGTAACCCCCCCCCCCCCCCACCCTCTAGGGCAGGGGTGTCAAAGTCAAATGGACGGAGGGCCAAATAAAAAATTTAGCTACAAGCCGAGGGCCGGACTGTTCGAATGTTCATTGAAAAATTTTTAAATGACGCATATAGTCTAGTGAACCTAATTGAACCTACTGAAAACCTAACAAATATATTCCAATATGATCAGATAAATAAAGCAATATTTTCTTATGGCTCTGTCAGTAATCTTTAATTTTCAACAGACACAAAAGACAAATTTCCTTTATATAAAAATCCCCATAACATGAACATTAAATGAAAGAAACCGGTATTCAAGGCACCATCAGTAGCCTATATTTTCTATTTTAGCAAAAGTGGGCTAAATTTACTTCAAAGAAAAAAACAATAATAGCAATTTTCTATCATCCACTCAACTGAAATATTTTTAAAATATAATTAAATTGAAATACAATAAAATAAAGTGCAAAAATCTATAAATCAAAAACAACACTTTGTTTAAGGAGAAGTAACATGCAGTGAAAACAAATATTAAACTTTAACTTTTAAACTTGAATTGAGTAAAAACTCTAAATATGTGATTGCACAGTAATGTTCACATTAAACCCCCCTCCTCCCTCCGTGGGAGGGAGGCGAGTTGGGTGCCCGAAACCCCCCGCTGGTTTCGGCCCGCCCCTTGGCGCGCGTGGCACGGCGGGCTCCGCGACCTGACGGCTGGCCCTCGTGGCTTGACGGCGGGCGCGTCCCGACGGGCCGCGCGTAGGGGTCAAACGCAGAAGTCTCAGGGCCTCGTGGTGAGGGGGTGGCCTGCGGGTTTCGGCCCGCTTGACCCCCCCGCTCCGCTTGGCGCGCGCGGCACATGACGGGTTCCGCCACCGACGCTCGGGCTGCAGCCCGACGGTGGTGCGGGCCCGGCGGTGACGCGCGGTTTGGGGAAACAAAGCAGAAGTCTCAGGGCCTCGGGGCCGGGTTTCGGCCCGCCCCCTTGGCGCGCGTGGCACGGCGGGCTCCGCGACTGACGGCCGGGCTGCAGCCCTTCGGCCGGCAGGCGCGTCCCGACGGGCCGCTCGCCCCCTTTCGGAACCTTGGACCGGCATCCGCTTGGTGCGTGTAAAAGATCTGCGGTCTAAAAAAAAAAAAAAAAAAGAAAAAAAAAAAAAAAAAAGATCTGCGGTCTGCGGGCCGGTTCTAATAATAAATCAAGATCATCCAAAGGGCCGTAAAAAACCTTCTCGCGGGCCGGATATGGCCCGCGGGCCTTGACTCTGACATATGTGCTCTAGGGGAGACCGATCTGAGTTTTGTGTTATTGTTATGGTCATTTAATGACTTTTTGACTATTTAATGACTATAGATATTTTTTATTTACATTTTATTTTGATAATTTGATGACTTTATACGATCTTTTCTTTAATTTTATTTTGGTAATTAAATTACTTTATATTTGTAATTCTTACTTTTTTTTTTGGTAATTTAAAAACTGTATATCTATCTTTCTTTTACATTTAGTTTTGGTAATTTAATGACTTTATAGTTATCTTTTTCAATGATAATTTAATGACTTTTTTATGTTTGAATTTGACTATTTAATGACTATATATTTTTTTATTGACATTTTATTTTGATAATTTGATGACTTTATACGATCTTTTAATTTTCTTTTGGTAATTTAATTACTCTATATTTATAATTCTTAAAACATTTTATTTTGGTAATTTAAAAACTGTATATTTATCTTTTTTTACATTTAGTTTTGGTAATTTAATGACTTTATAGTTATCTTTTTTAATGATGATTTAATTACTTTTTTATGTTTTAATTTGACTATTTAATGACTATATTTTTTAATGACATTTTATTTTGATAATTTGATGACTTTATACGATCTTTTCTTTAATTTTATTTTGGTAATTTAATTACTTTATATTTATAATTTTTACATTTTCTTTTGGAAATTTAAAAACTATATTTATCTTTTTTTTTACATTTAGTTTTGGTAATTTAATTACTTTATAGTTAGCTTTTTAATGGTAATTTAATTAATTTATAGTTAAAATTTTTACATTTTCTTTTGGTAATTTAAAAACTACATTTATCTATTTTTTTACATTTAGTTTTGGTGATTTAATTACTTTATAGTTAGCTTTTTAATGGTAATTTAATTACTCTATAGTTAGCTTTTTAATGGTAATTTAATTACTTTATATTTATAATTTTTACATTTTCTTTTGGTAATTTAAAAACTGTATATTTATCTTTTTTTAACATTTTGTTTTGGTAATTTACTTTATAGTTAGCTTTTTAATGGTAATTTAATGACTTTATATTCTTTCTTTTTTTTAAATGTTGTTATGGTAATTTAATTACTTTATAGTTATCTTTTTAATGGTTAACCAAAACTAAATGTAAAAAAAAAGAAGATAAATATAGTTTTTAAATTACCAAAAGAAAATGTAAGAATTATAAATATAAAGTAATGAAATTACCAAAATAAAATTAAAGAAAAAGCTCGTATAAAGTCATGAAATTATCAAAATAAAATGTAAATAAAAAATATATAGTCATTAAATAGTCAAATTAAAACATAAAAAAAGTCATTAAATGATCATTAAAAAAAGATAAATGTTTTAATTTGACTATTTAACGACTTTTCCTGTTTTGTGGCGAACCGTCAGAGCAAACTTTGGCGCCATACCACACCCACATCTTATGGCATAGGAAAAAAATGTCTTCACAATTTATCATCACGTCTACGTGTAGTATGTGTAATTTGAACTACGACTCGTTTGGTCAAAGTCCCTAGGAAGAGTTCGTTCAAGTATGATCCATTATTGCTGAAAAATGGCCAAAAAACATCAGAGCGAAGTTCGGCGCCATACCATGCCCACATCTTATAGCGTAGGAAAAATTTGTTCGCCATTGTATCATCGCCCATATGTGTAGTATCTGTCATTTTAACCGCGACTCATTTGGCCAAAGTCCCTAGGAGAAGTTCGTTAAAGTACGACCCCTTTTTTTTGCCGAAAACCAAGCTAGCCGGGTTCCTGTTCATTTTCATGTATGGCTCCCTGAGACTTTTACATGTTAAGACGTCCCCTGCCATTTTTGTGCCGATACAAGAAATTGGTTGGAAGGGCACATTTTTTTCTTCTAATTCTAAAGGTGGCGCTAAAAAGCCAGTTTTGGGACCCCCAAAATATCAAACTTTTCACCATACCTGACACGCCTGCAAAATATTGGGACTGGGCCTGAAAAAGGCGTTCGAACATGTAGAGGCAAACAGCAATTTCAATAGGGCCGCTTGCTGCTCCGCTGCCCGGGTCTTGATGAAAGCAGTTTCTTAAGAATTGGGAAGTGACAACATGTCAGGCACGTAATAGCTCGTCATGTCTCATCGCATCACAATTATTTTGGCGCCTGGGGCGTCTCCTTGACGTGTTAAATGCGCCTCGCATATTTGAGGTCGGGACAAGAGAGAAATACATTCCGTTGAATCTACTACAGATGTGTGACCTTTTGTCTCCTACTTCCTGCCAGGAATCTGAGCTACCGTTTTGAGTCCCGTTCAAGCAGCTGACGCCACGTCGATCCCATCACGCCGTCTCTTTTTCAAAACCTCTGAAGGTGTCAAAATAGAAGGAAATGGATTGGAAAAAAAACCAGACATTTTTATTTGGCGTTTCCTGCAAATAAGTGGTAAAAAGCCTAACAAACACACGTGTACAGTACTTACATGACACACACCAGAAAATATCAACAATGTTCTTTCGGAAGGAACGCAAACAAGAGGCCTGAGCCAGCAGGGGGCGCCAGTGTCCCTGAACGATTGTAACTTTAGAACCTAAATGTGTTCTGGCGCCTGCAGGCAAACTTAAAAAGGGTCGTTAAAAATGAAAATGAAAATAAAAAGCAAAGAAAATGGCCGACACCAAAGATTCAGTGTTTAAACGCGTTTCCCAAAAAAAGCCAAAGAAGAAAAAAAAAGGCACAGCAGATCGCTAACCTTTGAGCTCCCCGTCAACAGTCGGCCAGCAGGTGTTGTGTATTTACAAACAGTGCCACAGGGCCGGGAGGGGGCGGGGCTTGACAGCAGTTGTTGCCGACCCCGTAACGAGCACGCCGAGCAGGAAGTGTGAAACGGGCGTGAGAAAATATCTTAAATAACAAAATATATATAAATATGTACACTTCTCCATGGAGGACCAAACACCACGTCAACACCACGACCACGGCTGGGAAACTTTTACAAAAACAAAAACAAAACATTCATTCAAAAGTCTGTGTGTGTGTGTGTGTGTGTGCGTGTGTGTGTGTGTGTGTGTGTGTGTGTGTGTGTGTGTGTGTGTGTGTGTGTGTCTGCTGGTCTCAGATCAGCTGCTGGTCTCCTGAGTGGACAATAATGGTCCCGCTGATCTTCCACTTCTTCACTGCAAACACAAATGCATCATCTTTGGTCACGCGATGCCTTCAGGGTCCTGGCGAGCGTGCGACATCGCAGTGTCTTTTGGCAACTAACATGAATGAAATATTACTTATCATAATTCATTTGGACAGAATTAGAATTGTGTATTTAATCGCACAACTTTATTCTCCTCAAAATGTGACTTTTAATATGGTGATGTTATTCTGGAAAAATTATGATCATTTTTCCACAAATCAAAAGATTTTGAAACCAATATTAAAAGATATTAAAAATGTTTTGGTAACAATGTAGTGCAACTGTCTTCTCATCGAATTACAATCATGATCAAATTAAATAAAAATCAATTTATCTTACTCTTTTTTTAAAATGGTAATATAATGAACTTATATTGATCTTTTTTTTTTTACATTTTGTTTTGGTAATTTAATGAATTTATAGTTCGATTTTTAATGGTAATTTAATGACTTTATATTAATCTTTTTTACATGTTGTTATGGTAATTTAACGACTTTATAATCATCTTTTTTACATTTTGTTATGGTAATCTAATGACTTCATATTTGTATTAGTTTTTTTAATGTTTTAATTTGACTATTTAATGACTTTATATTTTTTATTTACATTTTATTTTGAAAATGTAATGACTTTATACAATACTTTCGTTACATTTTATTCGGGTAGTTTAATTACTTTGTATTTCTCTTTTTTTTGTGGTAATTTAAAAACTGTATATCTTTTTCTTTACATTTTATTTTGGTAATGTAATGACTTTATAGTTATGTTTATATGGTATTTTAGCGACTTTATATTTATCGTTTTTTTACATTGAATTTTTATAATTTATTTACTTTATATTGATCTTCATTTACATTGTACTTTGGTAATTTAATGACTTTATAGTTTTCGTTTTTTTAAATTTTTTTGATAATTTATTACTTTATTGACTTTAAATTGATCTTTTTTTACATGTTATTTTGGTAATTTAATGATTTTATAATTTTCTTTTTTTACATTTTATTTTGGTAATTTAGTGACATAGTTATCTTTTTTACATGTTATTTGAGTAATTTAATGACTTTATATGAGTGTTATTTTTCTCATGTACTGTATCCTCTTAAAATGATTTCTTGTAACATGTTATAAGATGACATCTTTTCTCTTGTAATGAATAGTTTTTACTTGTGCATGCATCACATTTGAGTAATATTATAATTATTTTGACTATAACTTTTATTTTTTATGGTGAAAACAAAGTGAGCACACATATTTAGAAAATAGAATTGATAAGACGTATGATAATAAAATAGAAATATTATAATATGAAAAAAAGTGTATGCGTACTTGCTCGCTTGGACCATTTTTGTCCCCGTTGACGGCCTTTAGGAGCACGACGTCCTCGCTCTTCGCTTCGCTCTTTGCTTCGCTCTTCATCTCCACCACGATGTCGTCTTTGGCGGTCTTCTCTTTGGAGCTGAAGGAGGAAAGCAAGTCTCTAGGAAAACAGCGTGAAAAAAGACAAGAAAAGAAAGATGGCCGACGCTCACATGTCCTGCTTCCCCGAGCGTCCACAGGGGATCTTTCCCTTCTTGTGCAGGAAGTAGAGGACGCTGCCCAGGATGGCGAGCAGCAGCAGACACAAGATGATCACGACGATGATCACGCCGTTGCCTTCTGCTACGCAAACACACAAAAGTGCAATCGATCAATGAACTGACCTATTGATTATTATTTTTACTATTATTATCATCCCTCGTTTGAACACGGACAAGCAAAATGGCGCTGCAGAAGAAAATGAAATAATATTTACTGTGTGTGTGTGTGTGTGTATATACATATGTATATATACTGTATATATATATAAAAATATATATACATAGATAGATAGTACTTTATTGATTCCTTCAGGAGAGTTCCCTCAGGAAAATGTAACTTCCAGCAGCAGTGCACAAAATATAGATCGAATTTAAAAAGTAAAAGTAAATAATGGGGGTATAAATGGAAACAAAATAGAAAAATATTACAATAAAAATAAAAATAAAAAGCAACAATGATAATAAAAATATAACAGTAAAATAAGAATATAACAAGAGAAACTAGGCAGTAGTGACCATGTTATGAAAAAGTATTGCACTGTTATTGTTTTGCATCCCCTGTCATCCTAGTACCCTCCCTCCCCCCCAGAGAGGTATATATATATATATATATATATATATATATATATATATACACGCACACACACACAGTAAATATATGTGTGTGTATATATACACTACCGTTCCAAAGTTTGGGGTCACATTGAAATGTCCTTATTTTTGAAGGAAAAGCACTGTACTTTTCAATGAAGATAACTTTAAACTAGTCTTAACTTGAAAGAAATACACTCTATACATTGCTAATGTGGTAAATGACTATTCCAGCTGCAAATGTCTGGTTTTTGGTGCAATATCTACATAGGTGTATAGAGGCCCATTTCCAGCAACTATCACTCCAGTGTTCTAATGGTACAATGTGTTTGCTCATTGGCTCAGAAGGCTAATTGATGATTAGAAAACCCTTGTGCAATCATGTTCACACATCTGAAAACAGTTTAGCTCGTGACAGAAGCTACAAAACTGACCTTCCTTTGAGCAGATTGAGTTTCTGGAGCATCACATTTGTGGGGTCAATTAAACGCTCAAAATGGCCAGAAAAAGAGAACTTTCATCTGAAACTCGACAGTCTATTCTTGTTCTTAGAAATGAAGGCTATTCCAAAAAATTGTTTGGGTGACCCCAAACTTTTGAACGGTAGTGTATATATATACATACATGTATATATATACTGTATATACACACACACACATATATTTACTGTATATAAATATATATATATATATATATATATATATATATATATATGAGTAGTTTTGAGTTATGTTTGTTATCAAAAATGAAGATCATACAACCGAATGAAAATCCTCAAAGTCTGGTGATTTCATACATTTTGCCAGGGGTTTTATAAACTGTATATGATAACTGATGATATACACACACACATATATACATACATATTTACATATGTACACATGGAGGTAATGATTGGAAGAGACTGAGATGAAAGTCACTTGTTTTGCTGCTTTAAAACTCACGGTCACTTCATTAGGTACACCTGTATCGTCAAAGGCAGGCATTACTTTATTGACAACAGTGCAAATGCGAGCTGGGAAGATTATTGCTAGTGTTAAATTTAGTGAGCGGTCGAGTTAAGTTGTCTGCGTGATGCTGTTTTAACTTGATGACGGCGAATGAAACCACTCATGAGGAAGCAGAGCTCGTGTTCCTGAACATTAAAATAACAGCACGGTGAAATAAACAACATTGTCGTCATGCCAAGTGTGACAAAACATGCATGGAAAAGTTGGAAAAAGCACAAGTACAGTGGAACTTCGATTTACCGACCCTTCTTTTTGTGAACTTCTCCATTTACGATGGAGCCAAATATGCGAACCATGTCTCAAAATATGAACGTTTCATTCATTCACTCATTTTGTGGGCCGCTGGAAGTCTTAGGGTGCTGCCATTTTTAGGCAATTAACCTATTTTTGGGACTATAACGCGCACTTAAAATCCTTTCATTTGCTCAAAAAATCGACAGTGCACTTTATAACCTAAATGATGTAAATAGGGGCCAATAGTAGTTTTTGCTTTTGTTAAGTTATTTGTGCCCTACACACTTCTTTTTGTTAAAACAATTATAAGTAGCATTCAATACAATACATCATCTGATTTACAATAAGACTAGCAAGTTACATATTTAATAAGATAAGCTTTATAAAAATGTGTTAGTGTTTGTTTTCTATAAAACATTTTCACTTCTATGATAGATTGTCAAAGTATCAGATCGAAAATGTGGATGTGCTTGATTACGTTTGTCGTACCTAATGATGTGGCCAGTAGGGCTTATTCCTCATAATTTCCCCCTCTTCTTCCGAGTAAAAGAGAATATTTAATCTGCCCGCAGGCAGTAGCTGAAGTATGTGAAAAGCTGTGCCAGCAAAAGGAGCAGGAGTCCCAGAAAGAAAGGTGATAAATAAAAGATGGAGCAGCTCCTGGTGTCAAAAAGCAGCAGGAGGAGTGAAATGAGCGAGGAGGAAGAGTGTTGTCGCACAACAAATTCTTACCGGGAGAGAAGGGGTTGCTTGATGTGATCAGTGGAACTGTGGAAAGTAATAATCATATGAAAAGTTGACCACTTATGGCTGACAAAATGTTCAAACAAGCTCAGTGATGAGAATAAAGTTGTACAATTAGCTGGTTATCCTTAGCGCTAATCGTCTTCCTCCACTTGTCATGCAGTTTGACTGGCTAGCTCATATCCTCCCTTGAAATTTTCAAACACTTTACAACTCACCTGGTCTGCCAGAGAATAGGAAGACGGAGCAGGATTAGCGATTTAGTGGCAACATTTAGCCCCCGCAGGTCGTTTGAAGAAAGTGACAGGCAACAAAATCGAGTGGAGACTTTAGCAGTCTCTGCCAAGAAAGCTCAAAACGGATCTTTTCAACGTGCAGGTGCAGGCCACGCCCACGTTTAACAGGTAAAATAAATGAACATTAAGGGTGTAACGGTACGCAAAAATTTCGGTTCGGTACATACCTCGGTTTAGAGGTCACGGTTCGATTCATTTTCGGTACAGTAAGAAAACAACAAAATATGGCTTTGCATTGGGACCAAGTGGTCATCCATCAGATGACAAAAACATTAATATATGTATCAAAGAAAAGTGCTAAATGGATTTAATGTGTCCAGAGTGCAGCACTATTTTTTTATTTGCCCTTTTGCTTTTATTGTGCAAATTACAATAATAAATTATTAATATTTCGCTAAGATGTGTGTTTTGTTCAGAGTTTTTAGCATCTTTTATGTAGAACATTTACATTTGTGTATATCACATTACAGGGGCCCTTAACCATTTTGACCTTGTGGCCCAACTTTACCACTACAGAGGAGTGCGGGACTTAACTCAAATATTAACATCAAATCTTGAATTTGAATCATATTCAATAATTATATCTAGCCTACCTACAGTTTAACAGTATAGACCTTGTCTAAAGATATGAAATGTGTTAAAAAAAAAGGTTAGGTCAGACTGATTACAAAAATAAATAATAATCAAATATACTGCAAAAGAAGGTACTCATAAAAACTGATCAAAATAAATGTATTTACAATTACGCATGGCTAAAATCAATAAATTTCAACAAATTATATATACTTATGTTGGATATATATACATATATATATATATATATATATATATATATATATATATATATATATATATATATATATATATATATATATATATATATATATATACATATATATATTAGGGCTGCAACAACTAATCGATTAAATCGATTATAAAAATAGTTGGCGATTAATTTAGTCATCGATTCGTTGGATCTATGCTATGCGCATGCGCAGAGGCAAATTTTTTTATTTTTTTTAAATAAACCTTTATTTATAAACTGCAACATGTAAAAACAGCTGAGAAACAATAATCAAAGCAAGTATGGTGCCAGTATGCTGTTTTTTTCCAATAAAATACTGGAAAGGATAGAAATGTAGTTTGTCTCTTTTATCCGATTATTAATCGAAGTAATAATCGACAGAATAATCGATTATCAAATTAATCGTTAGTTGCAGCCCTAATATATATATACTGTATATATATATATATAAATAAATGATAAATGGGTTATACTTGTATAGCGCTTTTCTACCTTCAAGGTACTCAAAGCGCTTTGACAGTATTTCCACATTTTCCCATTCACACACACATTCACGGCGGGAGCTGCCATGCAAGGTGCTAACCAGCACCCATCAGGAGCAAGGGTGAAGTGTCTTGCCCAAGGACACAACGGACGTGACTAGGATGGTAGAAGGTGGGGATTGAACCCCAGTAACCAGCAACCCTCCGATTGCTGGCACAGCCACTCTACCAACTATATATATATATATATATATATATATATATATATATATATATATATATATATATATATATATATATATATATATATATATATATATATATATATATATAAGTTGGTAGAGTGGATATATATATATATATATATATATATATATATATATATATATATATATATATATATATATATATATATATATATATATATATATATATATATATATATCTCCAACAAAAGTATATATCATTTGTGGATATATATATATATATATATATATATATATACATATACATACATATATATATATATATGTATCTATCTCCAACATAAGTATGTATAATTTGTTGAAATGTATTGAATTTAGCAATGCGTAATACTAATCAAATATACTGCAAAAGAATACATTTACATACAATTACGCAGTGCTAAAATCAATCATTTTAGCACTGCGTAATTGTATGTAAATGTATTCTTAAAAATAAATATATATATATAAATAATATATATATATTATGTTTGGTAAATAAACTTTCAATAAAATTAAAGAGTAAATAAAAATACAGCTTCACTACTTTAGTCATAATTTTTGCACCCCAGACTTCTTCTGTTTGTTTGATATTCTTTTTACTGCCACAAGTGGTGGAAAAGTGTATTACAATTCAGTACCACAGTTGAGAAACAGATATGTTTGCCTGCCCTCTAGGGGGCGCAAGTGCCCAACATGGTTAAGGTACACCGTTATATTACATATTAAAACCCTGCTAGCCTCAGAGTGTGTTTGCTTTTACCGGCTTTGATGCTGAAAGCTCTGACGTCCGCTCCCAAGTCGTTGGAGGCGTTGCACAGGGCGCTGATGTCCGAGGCGACGATGACGGACACCACGCTGCGTGTCATGTGCTTACTGGATTTGCTCGCCACCACCTGCCAGCTCTGTGAGACCCAACAGGGGGGAGGGCATTGGTTTTGCATAGCAGGCGGCGAAAATGATTGCCACGGACGCCATTGCACGTCTGCATCGAGTCACCTGACTTCCCACGAAGATCCACGTGATGCTGGGGGCCGGGTGGCCCCGTGCCTCGCAGCTCAGGTTCACCATTCTGCCCACCGTCTCTTCCAGCTGCACCTCCTGCTCCTCGCCCACCAGCTGAGGACCGCCTGTATCACGCACACACAACCGGCGCCATCTTACACAGGTTTTTTAATTCATTATATTTACAGGTCGGAATGACGGACCGTTAACGACGATGTGAACGGAGCCGCTGGTGTGCAAGGAGGGCAGGGAGGGTGCGGTCACGTCGCAAACGTACTCTCCTGTCATTTCATAGGTGACGTCCTGCAGGTGTAGTGTGTTTCCTCGATCCATCATCTTACCATCCTACACACACACACACACACATTAATCACAGCTTACTTGCATATCCTTCAAATGCCGTGATGGCGTTGGTGCATAGAACCTTGTGCCAGATGGTGGATGTTTTCAGGGAGGACAAGGCGTTACAGGTCGCGGTCAAATCTTCACCTCTGACCAAGTCCTCTGATTCTGCAGGTACCAGCACAGCAGGGTCCAGGTCTGAACACAACACACGTGGAAGTTTATTGTTTATTGAATGGATCCCCATTAGCTGACGCCAAGGCGACTGCTAGTCTTCCTGGGGTCCATATAGGAGCATACAAAATTAAAATACAAAGAATACATGCATTACCAGACATTATACAATGGAAAAATACAACATAAGATAAAAAGCTAGTTAAAACCAGTATTAAAAATTCACGTCATGTGGGCAGCTGCAATAAGCTGTCTTGAATGACAATTTACTTTGTGAGAGATTAATGTGAGATGGCAATTGATTCCAGAATGATGTACACTACCGTTCAAAAGTTTGCGGTCACATTGAAATGTCCTTATTTTTGAAGGAAAAGCACTGTACTTTTCAATGAAGATAACTTTAAACCAGTCTTAACTTTAAAGAAATACACTCTATACATTGCTAATGTGGTAAATGACTATTCTAGCTGCAAATGTCTGGTTTTTGGTGCAATATCTACATAGGTCCATTTCCAGCAACTATCACTCCAGTGTTCTAATGGTACAATGCGTTTGCTCATTGGCTCAGAAGGCTAATTGATGATTAGAAAACCCTTGTGCAATCATGTTCACACATCTGAAAACAGTTTAGCTCGTTACAGAAGCTACAAAACTGACCTTCCTTTGAGCAGATTGAGTTTCTGGAGCATCACATTTGTGGGGTCAATTAAACGCTCAAAATGGCCAGAAAAAGAGAACTTTTCATCTGAAACTCGACAGTCTATTCTTGTTCTTAGAAATGAAGGCTATTCCACAAAATTGTTTGGGTGACCCCAAACTTTTGAACGGTAGTGTACATACATACATGACTGTATGTTTGAGGGGATTGGTCCTGGGAGCAGGAAGTGCCAAATAGCCATTGCTGGCATTCCCAGTGTCATGAATATGCGTGTTAGTTAGGAAGTGACTGAGTGCATGACGGCATGGGGTTGTGTGTGTGTGTGTGTGTGTGTGTGTGTGTGTGTGTTCCTCACAGTGCACATTGAGCTGCATCTCTCCTTTGACCTGTTGGCGAGTGTCGCTGTCCAGTGGGCGACACTGGTAGATGCCGCTGTCTTTGCGCGACACCGCCTGCAGCACCAACACGCTGCTCTGGGCTTCCAAGTCCACATTAGGGTCCTGCAAGCAATCACAAAGGCCTCAAATGTAAAAATAAAAACAAAAGAAGTAGATTTTTAAAACACAAAATAGTGTTAATTTTTCCAACAGTGATTTTGGTTGCATTTGTTTACTCAATTTCAGCGAACAACAAGCACTTATTACTCTGTTTTTAATTAGTTACTGTACAGGGCTTTTTTTTCTGTTTGCCACCACTTCTCCAGACTGGGCGCTGGCTCCCTTACTTGTCCCTGATTGGCAATCTGGACACACCTGTTATTTGTTGCTATATAGGATGCTTCTAATGGATCATTTGTTTTTGTGCTTGTACCTCCATTGCATGCTTTGTGTCTACCGTACCTGCAAAGTTTTCCTGCTCACCTGTGGCCCGCTCCATTAATTACACTTTCTACCTGCACTTTGCCTGCAGTCTCTGCATTCTGGTGTTCCAGACCAACACAACCATAACAATTCATCCATTCATAATTACATTATTAGCGTCTTTTTGCGAACTTTTCAATATAAAGGGGCCCTATTATGCAAAACCCACTTTTATAACCTGATGGTACCTGCTTCTGTGTACCGTATTTTTCCGACTATAAGTCGCAGTTTTTTTCATAGTTTGGCCGGGGGTGTGACTTATACTCAGGAACGACTTATGTGTGAAATTATTAACACATTACCGTAAAATATCAAGTAATATTATTTAGCTCATTCACATAAGAGACTAGACGTATAAGATTTAATCGGATTTAGCGATTAGGAGTGACAGATTGTTTGGTAAACGTATAGCATGTTCTATATATTATAGTTATTTGAATGACTCTTACCATAATATGTTACGTTAACATACCAGGCACGTTCTCAGTTGGTTATTTATGCGTCATATAATGTACACTTATTCAGCCTGTTGTTCACTATTCTTTATTTATTTTAAATTGCCTTTCAAATGTCTATTCTTGGTGTTGGCTTTTATCAAATAAATGTCCCCAAAAAATGCGACTTATACTCCTATGCGACTTATATGTTTTTTTCCTTCTTTATTATGCATTTTCGGCCGGTGCGACTTATACTCTGGAGCGACGTATAGTCCAAAAAATACGGTATTTGGGATCTCCATAAGTCCTAAAATTGTGAAATCAAACCATGGAGGTATTGCAGAGATATTAATAAAACTATCTTGCCTTCCTTTCTACTTATTCCAAACGGTCTGTTTGGAATTTTTTCAGTCCTGTGGCATTTTTCAGGCCTGTGGTGTCTATGTATCCAAAAGGTATGTGCGTGAGCTCGCCATTTAATGTTCGAGCATTTGTGGTCCGAACGACAAAATGCCTAAGGTACGACACAAAGATCGAAAATGCTCTGTTGTTGTTTGCGTTACCCAGCACAAGTCACTGCAAACTTTCAGCCTCATCTGAACACAAAGCGCCTTCAACTCGGAAGAAGTTTCACTTCGTGTGTGCAGAGCACTTCAAATAGTCCTGCTTCAGAAACCTGTGCCAGTATGAAGAGGGAATTTCCCCAAAAATACTTTTAACAACGGGCTCGGTGACTACTATTTACTATTTATGGCAAGGGAGGAGACAATGAAACGGTAAGTAATAACAGCAGATTAGAAATGTCTTAAAGATACTTAGCTTGATTTATTCACGCTTCATGAATCAATTTAAGTGGATCCCGACTTATTCGGGTGTTACCATTTAGTGGTCAATTGTACGGAATATGAACTGTACTGTGCAATCTACTAATAAAAGTTTCAATCAATCAATCAATCAATCAATGTGTAGCTAGCTTAGCCTTCTAATGTAAGACAACTGCATCACCATCCTCCGGCAAAATAAATAAAGATTTTCCTAAAAACGACTTCTAATTGGATCAGTGCCTACTGTGTTTGGTAATGGACGAGTAAATTATATCAGTGTTTTTCAACCTGTTTTGAGCCAAGGCACATTTTTTTCATTGAAAAAATACGGAGCCACACCACCAGCAGAAATGTTAAAAAATGAAACTCCACCAGGTTGTCTTTTTTTTTAGTTTGTTCTTTTCCTGTGTGAAGTGCTTTAGTTCCTGTCTTGCGCTGTTATTTTGGTGGCTCTTCCTGTTTAGTTGTAGCAGCTTCACGCCTTCCTTTGAGTGCTATTGCCTGACCTGCTTTGTATTGGCAAACAAGACTATTTCAGTTGTGCGGACGCTATCCTTCTTTGTGGGGACTTTGTTGATTGTCATGTCATGTACGGACACACACCGTAAGTCTTTGCTGTCGTCCAGCATCCTGTTTTTGTTTACTTTGTAGCCAGTTCAGTTGTACTTTCGTTTTGCATAGCCATCCCTATGCTTCAGTGCCTTTTCCTAGCGGGACTTGCCTTTTGTTCATTTTTGGTTTAAGCGTAACATACCTTTTTACCTCCCGCTGTGCTCTGCATATTGAGATCACCACAAAGCATCCTCGACGCGTTCCGACTTCTACAAAGCGATGAACTACCTGCTGCCACCTACTGATATGGAGTATTACATGGTTACCCTGGTGAGCTCTATACAGCACAGACACTAGACAACAGCACATTATTTGCGGATTATAATTATTGATTTGCAAATAATATTTTTTGGACCAATTAGGTGACGTTGCATAATCTCCCACGGCACACCAGCCAATATCTCACGGCCGGGGCACAGTGGTTGAAAAACACTGAGTTATATAATCTGTTATTACGGTAGCAGTGTCGCACGTAGCGTAGATGATAGACTTTAGCCTCTGTTGTTTACAACTCGAAGCAGCCGAGCTGAGTTATTTCCATGATGTAAAATGGTAACGCCTTTTTTGTCGACATACACATGTATACGCCCAGGGTCTAGCATTAGAAAGTTACAGACTCGGTAGAAGTTTAACCTTAGTCAGCGTATAGTTCCAGACCTAAACGTCAGCGTGGCTTCGTTACTGGCATCACCGCCTTCCTTAGTGCAGACAACAAAACACTGTGAGCCGCTGGTCTTGCCGTATCATCTGGTATGTTGTTTTGTGGTGCAAGTCACTCAAAAAAGATGGCTTGTGGCGGTCACCAAAGTCCATTTAGAAAAAACTACAAAGTATTTCTACCGGGCGGGGGCGAATGCTTACTGAACGTGAGGGGGCGTGGTGAGGAGAGGTTTATTTGCATCCAACAACTTCGCCTCTCAAAACAAACCGTCTTAAAAGGGAGAAAAATAGGTCTATAAGGCATTAGGTGACAATTACCTTGGGAAATGAGTGGGTGGGTATTGTAAGGGGTGGGGTTTATCATGTTACATATTGTAAAATGTGCAGACACCTCAACTTGCTGTTGCCATGACCCATCATACTGTACTGTCTGCAAAATTCAATAAAAATATTTTGGGGGAAAAAAAGGTCTATAAAACAACATTTATGCACATTTTCTACCAAAGAACAACCATTACATTTTATGTAGACCACAATGAAGTGTTTTAAATGTAGAAAAAAAATCATCATATGACCCCTCTAAGAACCATTAGATCGAGCCAAATATGCATCCATGTTCACGCTTCATTCATTCATTTTGTTGTCCCGGTGGCAACTATTTTGTGTCATTTTGCTAACTCATTAACCAGGGAAGAAAGAAGGAGGGAATCGCTGTGGAATTATAAAAGAAAGAGTATTTGCGAGGAGTACATCAATGGCGCCCGTAAGTATGGAAGAATTGGCGAAGCAGGCTTCGTACCACAGCAAGTTTTTAATGTGACGAGAATTGTCTTTTCTGTAAAAATCTGCCAAAGCAGACTCGTATCAACAGCGGAGAAGAAGGCACTCGCGGAACACAAACAGAGAAAGGATTGCCTCCTGATTGTCTCTTTCAGCAGACACACACACGGCCCCCTCCTTTATCCCCCTGGTGTCTGCCTGCTCCCTGATCCAGTCAGCTGCACATTCACAGACGAATAGGTAGAGTGAACATTTTACTTTGTAAAATGTTTATTATTGCAGCAATATGGTTGTTAAAGGTAAGGATTTTTGTGGATTCTGATCGTTTGTGAGGGTACCAAAGAGATTTAAGTGAGTGCGCGAGTTGGCAGAGCAGCGCATACAGGACAGTTCAGCTTGTTGTTTTGGCTTGTTGATAAAGAGATAGATCCATTACCCTTTAATTATGTTTGATATACAGCACTGTATAGCTCTTTTTATTGTGTTCAAAGTAGAGATGTCCAATAATATCGGTCTGCCGATATTATCGGCCGATAAATGCGTTAAAATGTAATATCGGAAATTATCGGTATCGTTTTTTTTATTATCAGTATCGTTTTTTTGTTTTTTTTTATTAAATCCACATAAAAAACACAAGATACACTTACAATTAGTGCACCAACCCAAAAAACCTCCCTCCCCCATTTACACTCATTTACACTCATTCACACAAAAGGGTTGTTTCTTTCTGTTATTAATATTCTGGTTCCTACATTATATATCAATATATATCAATACAGTCTGCAAGGGATACAGTCCGTAAGCACACATGATTGTGCGTGCTGCTGGTCCACTAATACTACTAACCTTTAACAGTTAATTTTACAAATTTTCATTAATTACTAGTTTCTATGTAACTGTTTTTATATTGTTTTACTTTCTTTTTTATTCAAGAAAATGTTTTTAATTTATTTATCTTATTTTATTTGATTCATTTTTTAAAAAAGTACCTTATCTTCACCATACCTGGTTGTCCAAATTTGGCATAATAATGTGTTAATTCCACGACTGTATATATCGGTTGATATCGGTATCGGTTGATATCGGTATCGGTAATTAAAGAGTTGGACAATATCGGCATATCGGATATCGGCAAAAAGCCATTATCGGACATCCCTAGTTCAAAGTATACAAATATTCACTAAAATATGGACTTTTCCAGGCTAGAACCCTTTATTCATACTTGCATTGTTTCCTATGGAGAAGTTTGCTTCAATATATGAACTATTTACGAACCCTGTTCAAGAATCATTTAAGCTGCTAAATCTCGATTTCACTGTATTAAATTTTGGACAAAAATTTTTGCTAAGAGTTTGCTCGGTTTTCGTGTACCAACTCAGGTATCATACAGCCAAACTTTTTGTGTGTTCACGTCAGACTGGTTCTGCCAGGTCACATGGGAGTAAATTGTGCACGTTTATGTCGACGCGGGGGCCCCCGCGTTTGAAAGACGTCCCCTGCGTGTCTCTTGCGTGTCGCCCCTTTCTGTCTCGGGGACTTTTGGGCAAAGAGCGAGAGAGAAGGCATTCTTACTTGCTCCCTGCTGAAAATGAAGGTCGGCGGGGGGTTGCCATCGCCGTGGCAACGCAGCTCCACAGTGTCCCCCTCTTTGACCAATCCCTCAGGCGACTCCCTCCACAGCTCCACCATGGTGGTGGGGTCTGGACAGAGAAACGCACGCGCACACACACACACACACACACACACACACACACACACACACACACACACACACACACACACACACACACACACACACACACAGAGAGAGTCGAGTTAAACAGTCTTACTCAGCATGCGGGTTAAGTCCCATTACAAGATCATTTCCATGAGGCTGACAGCACAGACTGTGTCACAGGAGCGAAAACAAAGGTCCAAGTGCCTCAACAGAAAGCTAATGTGGCTATTAAAGTGCCTTACACAACACTTAGCCAACATTTGACAGTCTGAAACCTTAACAAGCAGCTTTTCGCCAAACAATGGGAACAAAGTGATGCTGTATGTTTTACAGTGAAAACACAGCAACATTTTTTGCATAATTTTCTGACACAAATAGCAGTCATCTATTCATTTATTTGTATTATTCTTCACTTACAGTGGACGCTGACGCCGACGCTGCTGGACTCTACGGTCCTGATGGCCCCCGGAACAAAGAAGCTGATCTCGCAGGAGAAATTAGCATCCTTGTCCTCCTTCTGCACCTTGTATTCCAGCGTGCTCAGCATCGAGTACAATTTACTGGACTCAAGGGAATCGTCAGTCCACACGTTGACACCTGCAGGAGCACAATGTTCGTTTTTTACAATATTGACAGTCAAGAACTTTGAATTACAATGTACTAGAACAGTGTTTCCTAACCATAGGGCCAGGGTCTATTGTTGTGCCACCAAAACATGTGTTTCTCAGCTGTGGTCTCTTTGGGCTGCAGTGGTACTCACTTGTAATACACTTTCCCACCACTTGTGGCAGTAATGACAATAACAAACAGAAGAGAGGCATATTTGGCTTGATCTAATAGTGTCACAAATTGGCATGACGTTGGTGTGTTCGTGATCCCAATGTGCGGAAACAGGAGGCAGCGTGCAGGGAAAGAAAGTATTTCATTCTATGAACAAGATGAAAAGACAAGAAGTTGTGCCGCTGAGAAGCGCACGTGAAGCTTAAGGCAAAAACTTAAATCTCTTAGCATGGCATAGCAAACAATGAAACGTAAACCACAGCATACAGCTAACATGAAGCGAAAATAGTAGCGTATTAATGGTCCGACTGGATGGCGTGACTGGCATAAAAAGGTGCTTGAGTGGGAGTCACCGCAGGTGCCTGTGCTAATTACCACACAGAGGCTGGTGTGTACACTCAGCGCTCCCAGCAACAAGAAGGTAAGCAGGAGCACTGTCAACAGAAATACACACTAAACACATGAGAACTATAAGTGTCACGGCACATGCGCAATCCCGCATGTCATCTGCTGCAAGCACACCCGGCCCCTCCGCTAGAAGCACGCCGGGACACGCCCCTGCTTGCTTTTCCCACATCGCGGTCTCGCGCCTGCACGGCTGCGGGCAATCACCAATCAGCGCACCTGGGTCTGATGAGGACAGACAGCATAAAGACCAGCGGACCCGAAGATCCAGTGCCTGGAACGCCGTTCACTCTTCGTATTAAGCATCCCGTCTCTGGCTTCCCTCTGTGTACTTGCTCTCTCTATGCCTTCCCTGTGCTAGTGTCTTATGTCCTCTGTGTTCCCCGCCGTGTTCCCTCTGTTTCCCGTGATCGAGCTGTGTGCCTCAACTTCCCACTGGATTCTGGACTGCCTCCCTCGATCCTCGACCCCTGCTTGGACACTGACCTCGTTGCCTCTCTCCAGCCCCCGACCTCTTGCTTGCCCACGGACTGCCTTCTCACTTTGCCCCTTTGGTCTGACCAAGGATTAATCCAACACGCACTTACAACAAACTCTGGTAACATTTATATAGTTAATTCTACACATCGTCTCGCAGCATTCACGTTTAGTAGCATACACACCCCAACACATCATCAGCATCAAGTTCAATAAACCTATTGAACTGACCTCTGCCGTTGTGTCGACTCCATCTCCCGCCGTACGTAACAATAAGAATACTAAACCAAGATATGACCTGTGCCAACAGGTCATGGCAAGTAGTTTGTAAATCAAAAATTACGCAAAAGAGGGGTTCGTAAAACGAGGTTCCACTGTGTGTATATATATATATATATATATATATATATATATATATATATATATATATATATATACAAGCACATATTCATATGTATGGACAATTATCCTATCATACATGATTTTGGAAAGTGGCTAGGCAAGGCAGGAAAAACCCCAAACAGAGATTCCAACCATCCATCTCCTGACTTTGAGGCCAACGTGCTAACCACCGTGCAGCCTTATAATAATTCCACTCAGGAGACAGAAGGGCTCAAATGAATCATGAAGGGCCAAAACTGGTATAAAATACATGAACATGAAAGGCGTATATATGTATGTATGTATAACGTCTGACTGCAACTGTACATACACAATAGGTCGGAAAAAAATCATCAATTGATACTGGCTGAACTCAGTTCTGGAGTAGAGGTAGGCAGAGATTTAGTGTGGAGCTTTGCGTGGTCACTTACGTCCTGCTGCGGGCACTATAGCCATGTTGTTCCTGTACCAGGTGATGTTGGGCTTGGGAAAGCCGTTACGGGCTTCACACGTTGCAACCTAAAGGAAGTGACAAAGCATTGAATGTAGTTTATTGTGGTGGTTTATTGTGCTCCATGGTAACAATGGGCAGCTGACCCACCTTTGACGGCATCTCATTGGTCACTGATATTCCAGTTTGGACACCCTTGATTACTGGAGCCTCTGGTGGAGCTGATGAAGAAGCATTTTATCCGATTAGGGTCCTAATTTACTGTTCATATCAATGGCTAAGAGTGTTGTCGTTATTTGTGATCTTAAATGTTTGTGAAACCGTAACCCGTCAGAATGGGCTCAAAAAAGCCGTTTGTGTGTGTTTGTGTGTGTGTGTGTGTGTGTGTGTGTGTGTGTGTGTGTGTGTGTGTGTGTGTGTGTGTGCTTGCGAGGGGGAGCGTGACAGCTGACAGTTTGGCAACAACTGTCAAAAAATCAGATTGATAGACGCTACATTACGTATTTTTCGGACTATAAGTCACAGTTTTTTTCATAGTTTGGCCGGGGGTGCGACTTATACTCAGGAGCGACTTATGTGTGAAATTATTAACACATTACCGTAAAATATAAAATAATATTATTTAGCTCATTCACGTAAGAGACTAGACGTATAAGATTTCATGGGATTTAGCGATTGGGAGTGACAGATTGTTTGGTAAACGTATAGCATGTTCTATATGTTATAGTTATTTGAATGACTCTTACCATAATATGTTACGTTAACATACCAGGCACGTTCTCAGTTGGTTATTTATGCGTCATATAACGTACACTTATTCAGCCTGTTGTTCACTATTCTTTATTTATTTTAAATTGCCTTTCAAATGTCTATTCTTGGTGTTGGCTTTTATCAAATAAATTTCCCCCAAAAAATGCGACTTATACTCCAGTGCGACTTATATATGTTTTTTTCCTTCTTTATTATGCATTTTCGGCCGGGGCGACTTATACTCCGAAAAATACGGCAAGTATTTTCTCTGAACTAGTCACATAATTTAATGGTCACGGTTGAGATGAAATGTATTATTATGAAACATCCGTTAGTCAAAGCGTGCCCAAACGTGGCCGATATGCATGATCACCTTGCATTTTATGACGTGTGGTTGCTAGGAATGTGTACCGAATTCGATATTTTTACAGGCACCGACCAAATTCTGTTGGTGCTACTGGGTATCGATTCACGCAAAATTAAACAGTGCCATATTTTGATACCTTTGTTGTACGTGACATCATGTCCGGTTGCAGACTAAACACCCGCTCAATAAACAATCACTCATGCAGCACTCAAGGTGCACTCAGCCAAACTCTCTTTAAGTAATGTTGCAATTTTCAACACCAAACAACCAATTGGTAGAAAACACTCGGACATAAAGTAAGGCTCCACTCTTCCAAAATGCGCTAACTTGATGCTAATTTGTATTGGATTTGTCATAGAAAAGCTACTAATAGCATTACCATTTTTACATTCAACCAATCAATCAATTACAATTTATTTATTTAGCCTCAAAGGGTTTCACAAACCACACCGATATCCCCTAAATCTGAATCCACATACGGGCAAGGAAAAGCTCCAAAAGCCTGAGTTGTGAAAAAGAAAAACCGTTAGGAAGGGGTCGAGATGTTGGGTGAGCGGCTGCAATGGATGCATAGTGGGTACAGTTATTTAATTGTCACATTAATAAAATTACTTGGCACATTCAACAACTCCAAATTTAGTAATAAAAACTACAAGTTAGAACTAAGATGAATGTTAAAATCAAACAGCTGGTGTGTAATAAGCCCAATACTTACTTAGAGTATAAATACTTTTTAGGGCGCAACATAACACATTTAGCTTACTGGATAAAGCAACTCCCAGTACTGCCATCTTATGTCTTGGAAGTGCAACTTGGAATTAACATTTATTAACACTTAAAAAAGAAAAAGTACCGAAAACTGGCACCGTTGAGTACCGGTATCGTTTCCCAGGTACTGGCAATCGGTACCGTATCAGTTCAAATGCAAAAACCCATTCCTAGAGGCGTTTAAGAGCAAAAGTATTTAAATCGATGGGAGAATACTCAGAAGGTGGGAGAAAAGGACCCGTGATGATTAAAGGTTATTGTAAACTTTAAGTGGATTTCCTCACCAAACACCCTGAGGTGAGTCTTTTTATCCAATTGGCCAGCCGCCATAGCGTTCACCGTGCAGAAGAACTCCCTCTCGTCTGAAAGCTGGACCTCCTGGATGCTGAGTAGGGTTCCCTGCTGGTCAAAGGTCACCTGGATGCGGCCGCTGTAGTCTGTGCCCTCGTCCACTGTTGTGACATTGTCTTCGCCGTAGAAGATCCGGACCCGCTTGCTGCTTTCTTGGTCATTCTGGATAGAGAGGTAAGGATTGGAACGCTGAAGTAAAATATCAGCATTATGTAAATATGACTCACTAAATGTTGGTCACACTAAGTGAGACAAATGCAATCCATCTTGCACATGTGGACTCACCACAAACCACTGGATATAGATCCGGCTGGGCTTGATTTCAGTGATATTGTACTGGCACGGGATCTCGGCCGAGTCGCCCAGGTACACCTCGACACTCTCAGGCGCAGTCCCATCCACCCTGGCCCACACTGGAACACATGAAATTACATTCATGAGGCAAAACAATTCCATCGCGACCAATAGTTGAATTCCTAATACGCAAGCTAACCCTAAATCTACGTTGTCTTTGGCACAAGACGGACGGGAACAGAAGAGGAAGAAAGTCCACATGGCGTGCTTCTTTGTCTCCCTTCCGCCTCGCTAACTGACACATCTTGGCCAGAAAAGCCGTTTCCTGGGCATCATCGGGGGGAATTTAGGCACACAAGAAAGAGAGACGAGTCGCCAGGCTGAATCCCTGAGCCAACTTGTTCTGCAGCCATGTTGGACTTGGCTGCTCTCTTCTTTCGCAGTGAGAAAGAAAACATTTTGGCACAATGTTCTGTTTAATCTGGCGTGGAGTGGTTTTGCGAGACGGCGGAGGATACTCTTGTTCTCCACTTACACGGTCAGAAATAACTCAAGTCATGTGTTTCCTCAAACCGCCATGTTGTAGTTTTTTTTTTACATTTGTTTGGGTGATATTTGCTCGCAGTGAAAGGGGATCCTAACTATGGGGTGCTGTTGTGTTGTGTTCAAACTAGACACTAAAAATGTTAGCTATGTATGTCAGTTGAGATTGTAGACAAGTTAATGAAGTTAGTGAAGGCTACAATTTCTATACAGTGGTACGGCCCACTTGTATGACTCAGTTTTTGAAAATGTAGGCCCTGGTTTTCGTATGTTTTCTTGTTTATCAAAGTTACAGTACACAGATAGTAACAGACTAGTCTCTTTGCCTGTGTATCCGTCTGTGGACTCAAGCACCAAACAAAGAATGGGGACTCTCAGTGTCTGCGAAGAATGGATAGTGGTCATTTGTTCATCATCTTCATTACTAAATACTAGGGGTGTAACGGTACACAAAAATTTCGGTTCGGTATGTACCTCGGTTTAGAGGTCACGGTTCGGTTCATTTTCGGTACAGTAAGAAAA
This sequence comes from Entelurus aequoreus, assembly GCF_033978785.1. Classification (NCBI taxonomy): domain Eukaryota; kingdom Metazoa; phylum Chordata; class Actinopteri; order Syngnathiformes; family Syngnathidae; genus Entelurus; species Entelurus aequoreus. The sequence goes on from NC_084735.1 coordinate 82,803,146, forward strand.
CAACAAAATATAAATGTTTTGCTTATTTATTTACTAAATTTGTAAACAATGGCTTTATCCTTTTAACATTGGGAACACTATAATAATTCTGCTCACGTTAATCAACTGTCTGTCTGTTATTTCACTTTACCTTTTTTCTGTGTTGATTGAGCTGTGTTGAAGCAGCAAAAAAGGACATTATGTTAAATCAAGAGTTTCTGTCTCTGATAGTTGATATAATAATGTAACTGCATCATTAAGCCTACATGAACTCCATGGTCTCTCCTATTGCTATAGTACCATTTTTTCAGCTATAGTTACATTAATCATTAGAATGGCAGCAGCCTAGTTTTGAATGGCAGGGTCCCTGCTATCACATGCTGATAAAAATACAACATTTACATAATAAAAATCAACTACAGGCTTCCCAAATGCTGTAATAAATTAAGCATGATGAGTTGACTTGAAACTGTTTAATGTTGCACTTTTGTTATGTAGAAGAAAAGTTTTGTCATTGTATTTAACCTGACCAACAACTTGAGGCAGTTTAATGTGCTTTGCTGTCTGTAACACACACACACACACGCACACACACACACACGCACCGCAAAATGAGCTAACGTTACGCTAAAAGCTAATTAGTCTTCACCTTAAACCAGGACTGCGAGCGAGCTGAACTGCCTTTTATATTTCTAGAAGGTCAACGGGCTCATAGTGAAGCTACTAGTAGTTGACTGAGAGGTGTTTATTATAATTTGGTGAGAGTCCGCTGCCTGATGCTTACCTGCTAAACGCTAAGCACTGACTACATGCGCTCTGAATACGCACTGCTGATTGGCTGTTATTGCTCTGTTTGTAACCAATCAGATGGTTGTGTGGGTGGCACAATGTTGGGTGCTGTGTAGAGGACTGACAGAGACAGAGGCAGAAGGAAGCCGAGGCGGCTACTTAATATGTTTGTGTGGAAACTTGTTCGGTACACCTCCAAACCGAACCGTACCGTTACACCCCTACTAAATACTACACACAAACAGTGTAGTAGAGTTGGGCAATATGGCTGAAAACTTTATCACGATATACAGTGCATCCACAAAGTATTCACATTCACTTTTCCAACATTTTGTTACATTATAGCCTTATTCCAAAATCCTCAAAATTCTACAGAAAATACCCCATAATTAAGATGTGAAAATGTTTTTTTTATCAATTTTCAAATTAAAAATTTTACACTCAAAAATCACATGTACATAAGTATTCACAGCCTTTGCTCAATACTTTGTTATTTCACCTTTGGCAGCAATTACAGTCTCAAGTTTTTCTGAATACGATTGCACAAGCTTGGCACACTTATCTTTGGCAGTTTCGCCCATTCCTCTTTGCAGCACCTCTCAAGCTACATCAAAGTGGATAGGAAGCATTGGTTTTCATCTAGGACAGGGGTCGGCAACCCAAAATGTTGAAAGAGCCATATTGGACCAAAAATACAAAAACAAATCTGTCTGGAGCCGCAAAAAATTAAAAGCCATGTTACATACAGATAGTGTGTCATGAGATATAAATTGAATTAAGAGGACTTAAAGGAAACTAAATGACCTCAAATATAGCTACAAATGAGGCATAATGATGCAATATGTACATATAGCTAGCCTAAATAGCATGTTAGCATCGATTAGCTTGCAGTCATGCAGTGACCAAATATGTCTGATTAGCACTCCACACAAGTCAATAACATCAACAAAACTCACCTTTGTGCATTCATGCACAACGTTAAGTTTGGTGGACAAAATGAGACAGAAAAAGAAGTGGCGTAAAACACGTCCTAGAAAGTCGGAGAAAGTTAAACATGTAAACAAACTACGGTGAGTTCAAGGACCGCCAAAATTAGTAGGACAAAACGGCGCTCGCCAAATACTCGAATCAGTGAAGCATGTTTAATATAAACAGTGTGAATTATAACAATTAAGGAGGTTTGTGTCATGTTTGTCCTCCTACATAAACTATATTAACACAAAAAAAATAATAATTTCCCCTCATCTTTTTCCATTTTTCATACATTTTTTAAAAAAGCTCCAGAGAGCCACTAGGGCGGCGCTAAAGAGCCGCATGCGGCTCTAGAGCCGCGGGTTGCCGACCCCTGATCTAGGATGTCTCTGTACATCGCTGCATTCATCTTAGTCTAGTCAGGGAGGTCACCAAGAACCTGATGGTCACTCTGTCTGAGCTACAGCATTCCTCTGTAGAGAGAGGAGAACATTCCAGAAAGACAACCATCTCTGCAGCAAACCACCAAGTGGAAAGTGGCCAGATGGAAGCCATTTCTTAGTAAAAAATTGCCAAAATTCACCTAAAAGACTCTCAAACTATGAAAAACAAAATGATCTGGTCTGATTAAAAAAAGTTTGAACATTTTGATGTTTGGAGAAATTCAGGCACCGCTCATCACCAAGCAGATACCATCCCTACGGTGAAGCATGGTGGTGGCAGCATCATGCTGTGCGGATGTTTTTCACCGGAAAGAACTGGGAGACCAGTCAGGATAGAGGGAAAGATGAACGTGACATGACACATCCTGAATGACAGCCAATGCTTCCTATTAAACCCGATGGAACTTGAGAGGCTGCAAAGAGGAATGGGCGAAACTGCCAAAGATAAGTGTGCCAAGATTGTGCAATCGTATTCAAAAAAACTTGAGGCTGTAATTGCTGCCAAAGGTGCATCAACAAAGTATTGAGCAAAGGCTGTGAATACTTATGTACATGTGATTTTTTCATTTTTTATTTTTAATAAATCTGCAAACATTTAAAAAAAAAAAAAAAAACATCTTCACATTGTCATTATGTGGTATGGTCTGTAGATTTTTAAGGACAAACAAGAATTTATTTATTTTGGAATAAGGCTGTAACGTAACAAAATGTGGAAAAAGTTAAGTTCTGTAAATACTTTTTTGAATGCACTGCAAGTGTTTTATGTCGGTCAATATCGATAATCATTGATATTTTTTATGACCTATCAAATAAGGACCAGGGGAAAAATATATGAAATGTAAAGGTTTTAATTTAAACCTTCCTCTGATTATAATCCCCTCAGCTATCAAAGCAGAAAGGAAGGGACATGTCAACACAAGCATGGAAAACTAACAACGTAAACAAAATACGAAAATCACAAACAACACTTAAGAAACCTCCTCTTAAAATGAAGGTGCAAAAATAAGGAATACGTAAGAAATGCTTAACAAAGTGTAACAAAAGAGTGCAAAGTGTGAAAATGTAAACATAGCAAAACCTGAGAAGAACTATTTTCTGCAGGTTTTATGCCAGGAAGTTACAGCTGTGCTCTAAAGGGTGAGCGCGGCTAAGGTCGGTGAGGTATTACCGGTCTTGGCGGGGACGAGCGCCTTGCATAATTTACAGTTCGTCTGACTATGGCCTGTTTTTAAAAACCCAATCATTCTTACTTTCTCTTCTCACTCCTTGCAAAAAATGAACTGCGAGACAACAAGGTGGCGCAACCAAACTTCTGATAGTTGGTTGCTGAATTTCTCAATAATGTAAGTATGTATGTATTTATGTGTGTGTGTGTGTATTCATGTATGTATCTATCTATCTATCTATCACCTGATTGGCTGTTAGGGTGTCACTCCCACTAATCAGTGATCACTTCTTACATTGTTTGGTTACCAGCGAATGAGTGCCTTTGTTCTTGCAACCAAACTTGCTTCCCTTCTTCCGATTTCTTCAAATAAAGAATAAAAAATGTTTTTGAACATTTTATCAAACACATTTTTTTTTAACTCATATCGATTTTGTGTCTACTGTGATACATATTCATTTTGTTTTATCAGTCTACCCCAGGGCAGCTGTGGCTATGAAAGTAGCTTACCACCACCAGGTGTGAATGAATGATGGGTTTTTAACATGTAAAGCGACTTTGGGTACTTAGAAAAGCGCTATATAAATCCCAGGTATTATTATCGCCCAGCCCTACAATGTAGACATCTGCGTCTTCTCCTTTGAATGTATGAAGCACTGTGTTCTCAGCACTGTTCCCGTGATGAGGCATTCAAGGGCACTGCCTAACTCTTTGCCTTTCAGAGAATCTTTATGCTTTTTTCATGGAGAAAAACCATCCATCATGGGACCAATAACGTGAGAAACACTGTTGAATCCAAGAAAGAACTAGTAGAAAAGTAGGAAGGTTGTGTCTGTGTGGCTTTGACGTAGGAATAGACTTTCCCTCCATTCCTATGAAAAGATGTGATGTAATCCGAACACATCAGATGTAGATTGTGGTCCAAAATTTGGTTGTGAATACTCATTAGCATGAGCTAGACCTCCATGTTTTCAACATGGGTTAAAAACAGACCAAGCCTGAAAAGAGCTTCAAGACACCCACCGACGCCTTGCTGCCCCCATTCAGCTGACTGCACCCCCATCAGAGGCCCGTCTCCCTCCCTTGGTCTGCACCAATCATTTTCACGACTCGAGTTTTTCTCCAATCTTCCCTCAGTCCCTCCCTCCTCGACTCAGGCCGTGCTCAGCCAACCATTCCTCTAAGACGACGGGTGAGCCATTGTTCCCCCACCTGGGTGGACCGCATCTCTCCTCTCTCTGTCTCACAACACACGGTCATAAAAACACAAACCACAGAGCAAGAGGTGCACAACGGTTCATCTGGTGCTGAAGTTGTTGTTTACCGAAACAAAAATGACGACCCGGCATTGAGGCGAGGATCAGATCAGAAGGCTGGGTGGTGGTGGTGGTAGGACAAACTATGTCACAGAAGTCAATGTAAAAAATGTTGTTGCTCTTTGGGGCCGCGCCGCTAAACTTTTCAGCTAATCCGATTAGCGCTGGGGGGTTGCTGGGGATTTGGCTTCCAGACCCAACCTGGGACCGGTCTTATCTATTCCCGTTGTGCCTTTATACTACAGCACAAATACGCATGATCTGTGGAGCCTGACAACTAAAGTTCTGCCTTCCGGTTGTGGCTCAAATGGTAGCGCGGCCATCCAGAAACCTGAATCCAGCTTGTGCCATCCTAGTCACTGCTGTTGTGTCCTTGGGCAAGACACTCCACTCACCTTGCTCCCAGTGCAACTTACACTGGTGTTTGAATGTTTGGTGGTTGTCGGAGGGCAGCTGTGGCTACAAATGTAGCTTACCACTACAAAATGTGAATTAAGTGAATAAATCATTGGCTTCTCAATACAACATGATTTGAGTCACTAGAAAAAAGCGCTATATAAATTGAATCCATTATTATTGTAAGTACAATTTATACTGTCTTTGAATCACCTGCGTATCAGCCAGACTTTAGACAAAGAAAACTACAATTTGTACTTATTGACAGGATTGGATCTGTAGGACATTTAGGGAATGCTCATGTAAAAGGTCCAACACACAAACATTATATATATATATATATATATATATATATATATATATATATATACATATACTGTGTATATAAAGGTGATTGGTGGAAAATGAGGAAGCGTTGTTGTGTGTCCGGGGAAACGCGGACTCACGAGACAAAAGTGTTTACACGAGAGGTAAAACCTGTTGGAATTGTGCCGTTCTTTGTTATCATAAGATTGGTGATAAAAGTTAAACATAGCGTCGGACATTTTGTGATTTCTTATGGGGGCTACAATATATTATATTACTTTAATTCATATTCAAGTAAAAAACATTATTTACAAGATGTGGCAGCGTGCCACATTCAATTACATCAAAGGGAAACCATATATATATATATATATATATATATATATATATATATATATATATATATATATATATATATATATATATATATATATATATATACATACATCATATATATATACATCATATATATTTATACATATACACACACACACATATATGTATGTATACACACACATATATATACATATACACACATACAGTGTATATACATATATATATATACACACAATTATACATATACCCATACACACTATATATATATACAGTATATATATACAGTATATATATATATATATATATATATATATATATATATATATATATATATATATATATACACTACCGTTCAAAAGTTTGGGGTCACCCAAACAATTTTGTGGAATAGCCTTCATTTCTAAGAACAAGAATAGACTGTCGAGTTTCAGATGGAAGTTCTCTTTTTCTGGCCATTTTTAGCGTTTAATTGACCCCACAAATGTGACGCTCCAGAAACTCAATCTGCTCAAAGGAAGGTCAGTTTTGTAGCTTCTGTAACGAGCTAAACTGTTTTCAGATGTGTGAACATGATTGCACAAGGGTTTTCTATTCATCAATTAGCCTTCTGAGCCAATGAGCAAACACATTGTACCATTAGAACACTGGAGTGATAGTTGCTGGAAATGGGCCTCTATACACCTATGTAGATATTGCACCAAAAACCAGACATTTGCAGCTAGAATAGTCATTTACCACATTAGCAATGTATAGAGTGTATTTCTTTAAAGTTAAGACTAGTTTAAAGTTATCTTCATTGAAAAGTACAGTGCTTTTCCTTCAAAAATAAGGACATTTCAATGTGACCCCAAACTTTTGAACGGTAGTGTATATACAGTATATAAATATATAAATATATATATATATATATATATATATATATATATATATATATATATATATATATATATATATATATATATGTATATATATATATATATATATATATATATATATATATATATATATATATGTATATATATATATATATATATATATATATATATATATATATATATATATATATATATATATATATATATATATACATTTTTTATCTGCCTTTAGACCTATCATAGATATAAAGTTTTTATTTGTAATGTTTTTAAGCTCTTTTTGCAAAAAACGTGACAAAAACACAAAATATTCAGTGTTTCAAAAAAATGTCAATACTTTAGGTAGTTACACATTTCAATAGGTCAATAAACACTGATTTTGATGCATTATCATTTTTTGAACAATGACAGTTTTTTCCAAAAACTCACACTAACCTTCCATCCTCAGCCTAAAAACGGACACGCTCAAAAAAGTGTTGTAAGTCATCCATCCATCCATCCATCCATTTTCTACCGCTTGTCCCTCCCGGTCACACGCTTTAATTTTTTTTTCAACAGCTTCAGACCTATCTATAGACATAAAGTGTTTATATTTTTTAAATGTTTTTTTGTTTCATGCTCTTCTTAAAAAAAAATATATGAGAAAAACAGAAAGTATGCAATATTTAAAAAAAATTATTGCTTAGTGGAGTACTTTAGATGAGGTAATTACAGCAAGGTCAATAATTAATTACAACACGAATTTTGATGCATTATTTTTGGAACAATGACATTTTTCTCCCAAAAACTCACACTATTCCTCCTTCACCGAAAAATGGACACGCTCAAAAAAGTGTTATCGGTCATATGCATTTTTTTTTTTTTTTACTTTTAACGCTTTAATTTTTTAACAGCTTCAGACCTAATCAAAGATATGTTTTTACATATTTGTAATGTTGTTTTTTTGTATGTTTTATGTTTTTTTTGTAAAAAAACAACACTATTTTTTTAATCAATCAATCAATCAATCAATGTTTATTTATATAGCCCTAAATCACAAGTGTCTCAAAGGGCTGTACAAGCCACAACGACATCCTCGGTACAGAGCCCACATACGGGCAAGGAAAACTCACCCCAGTGGGACGTCAATGTGAATGACTATGAGAAACCTTGGAGAGGACCGCATATGTGGTAATGAGGAAAAACACATAATATGCAATATTCCAAAAAATTATCGTAGCTGAGATAGGCTCCAGCGACCCCCCGCAACCCCAAAAGGGACAAGCGGTAGAAAATAGATGGATGGATGGAGTTGCAAAGTGGAATAGTTAAGACAAGGTAATTACAGCCTCCAGTCAAACCAGCCAAAAAGAAAAGGAAACATTGAGGTAATATTAAGCTGATGAGTTTTTTGTGTCCTGTACCAATAAGGCCGCTAAACTAATGAGATACCTAATAGATAAAGAAGGCGGCCTGTACGCATATAGTGCCTCATTAGCCCATTAGCACACAGGCAATAAGCGTGGTCACCATGATTGGCTTCCTCGTTTGATTAAGTCTGTCAGCTTAGGCCTGCGGTAGATCTGCAGCTCTGACAGACTGATAAGAGCCCCCAAAATCACCTCGACAAAACGGGCCCTCGTTCTAATCCTTCACGTGGCTGGCGAGCCATGAAATGAGGCAGGACACTTGTGAGAGATAATAAACATTCACTGTAATGAAGGTTTTTTAAGGACAACTGCGCCACGTTTCCATCACTCTTACAGTTCAGCTTCTTCCACAAACACCGTAAAGCTTTCTACTTATTTTAGAAATACAGTAATGTGGTCTTAGATACTTAAAATATGCTTTTTTTATTCAATCCTTTGTGCGTTGGCGGCGCAGACAAGTCTGTTCTTCCGTCATTTTGGATTTGTGGATTAAAATGAAAAAGGGCTTTCCACGATGGCATTAAAGATTAAAAAGTATCGATACACAAAAAAGCATCGTTACTCAAACATTGTACCCGGATACGATACTCATTTGCGAAAGTATCGATACTCTAGCCACCCGCCCCCAAAGAAAAGTTAACATACAGAATATTGTTCTAACAAGCTGCGTTTACATTACCCTTAGAAATGTGCAAAACCTAAATATTGCAATAAAAAACTGGTAATGGGAACACCCATATTTCTAAAAACCTCTCAAATATCGCCCAAAAATGTCTGTGCTCTTATGAGCTGGTTTTTGAGACGTTTCGATATTTAAGTTTTTCGCAAAAGCATAATGAAAACATTTAGAAGGCACCTAAAAACTGAACCGACGGGGCGCCCATGTACAAACGTAGGACAACCAGGGCAGATGGGTCGTCTTGGTATCGCTTTCGATCGGTCGGCCGCACCGGGCCGTCTCACGAGTGTCTTACCCGCAAAACACCCTTTAATGGAAACACCTACAAGTCGCAAATGTACTTTATAGAAATTTTAGAAATATCGCTTGTATTCTGCAAAAAAACGCAAGGGAAACGCAGCGAATGTTATTTCATTCATTCAGATAACTTGAAACTTGTTATCATGGTTTACGCTGTTTATTACCTCCAATACAGAACAGAAACAGGGGTTAGTGGGTGAGAAAAAAAAGAAGCGGTAGAGTGGCAGAAGTGTAACGCAGGTGGTTCAGCCCACTGCCTTTATTCCATTCTGCATTGTGACGCGAACCCTGGTCGTCAGCATGAGAAGCGAGCATGCTAACCACCGGGACAAAAGCCTAACCTGGCAGCCAGAACATTCTCGAAGATGTCAGGGAACCACACTGGCTGGCCTCCGTTATAGAAGCAGCAACTTTACTCGTTGATGGAGCCCAATACAGAACAAAGAAAGGTGACGCACTGCAAGCTTTAAAAGATGCCTCGCTTAAGGTGGCAAAACTTGGCGAAACATTTGAAAAATAAGCACCCAGACCGGGAAAAGCCTTATCCTTGCAGCTATAGCCGCCCTAAACAGCAGGCCCGCCCGACCTGTCTGACAAGCCTGTAAATGTGTTGGTCATGTATGATGTCTTTTTGTTATTTTTGTTCGTGATGTGTAATGTCTATTGTTTAAAGGTACGGCAGTGAAAATGTATTTCCCCAAAGGGGACCAATAAATCTAAATCTAAATTAACACCAGCAGCATTGAGCTGGTTGGCTCATTGCCAAAACAGCCTCAAGCAAGTAAATAGACTGAATTTCATAAAACTCCTCTGAAAAAACTGTGTTTTATCTTTAACAATGTGTGTTTTACCTTCTACTGGTCCGATCTGTGTTTTTTGCCTTAGTGGTTAGTAATTGTGTTTATTTTGAAGCACAGACCAAGAGTGGCAACCGTAAATCGTATAATGACAATAAACTTTTTTATTCTATTCTTTTCAAATCTAGCACAAGATTACGGCCAATATATATATTCAATAATTTAGCTTTATCATAAGATTTTCTGTTAAAATAAAACCAATAATGATTTTTTTTGTGCTCTCCTTTATTTCTAAAAGTATGGAAAAACATGTTGGTATCGGGACATCACTCACTCGATGTTCTTCGTGACCAGTGATGGGCAAGCTACTTGGGAAATGTCGTAAACTGAGCTACTAGTTACTCTGGGTTAGAAGTAGCTAAAATACAGCACATACTTGCCAACCCTCCCGTTTTTAGCGGGAGAATCCCGGTATTCAGCGCCTCTCCCGACAACCTCCCGGCAGAGATTTTCTCCCGACAAACTCCCGGTATTCAGCCGGAGCTGGAGGCCACGCCCCCTCCAGCTCAATGCGGACCTGAGACTGAGTGGGGACAGCCTGTTCTCCCGTCCGCTTTCCCACAATTGCCTGTAAATATGTAGAACAGACTTCTCCATTGAACACGGTGGCCGAAATGATATACTCATCATGAACGGAGAAGTTAAACAGGACAATACTGCCATCTAATGGATAGCCACCGGAACACTGAAATCCAAGTATTTCTTTAAATAAAAAAAAAAAATATATATATATATATATATATATATATATATATATATATATATATATATATATATATATATATATATATAGCTAGAATTCACTGAAAGTCAAGTATTTCATACATACATATATATATATATATATATATATATATATATATATATATATATATATATATATATATATATATATATATATATATATATATATATATATATATATGAATGAAATACTCGAGTTGGTGAATTCTAGCTGTAAATAACCACCCCCCCGACCAAGACCCCACCCCCACCCCCTACCCCCCACCTCCCGATAGTGGAGGTCTCAAGGTTGGCAAGTATGATACAGTAAAGGCTATCCCCAGAGAATTGTAGCAAATTACATGACAAAAATCACTTGTTACATCAACACTTGTTCGAACTCCTGGGAGGTGAGGGGAGCAGTGAGCAGCAGCGGTGGCCGCGCTCTGGAATCATTTTGGTGATTTAACCCCCAATTCCAACCCTTGATGCTGAGTGCCAAGCAGGGAGGTAATGGGTCCCATTTTTATAGTCTTTTGTATGACTCGGCCGGGGTTTGAACTCACGGCCTACCGATCTCAGGGCGGACACTCTAACCACAAGGAAGTTAGCGGCTACCTCGGCTATTAGCATTCCTAAATCCTGCTTGCTCTCGGTGTGTAACATGTTTAGCCTCTTCCTAATACTTGATAATGATGCCTAAGATATTAAGAAATGCAGTTTATTTGCCATAGCGGAGGTGATTATCATTAACTTAGGGGAGCAGCTCCACACTACTTATGGAGATACACAACTTGCTGGTAGCTTGTCTAAAAAGAGGAATGGTGTTTATGATCACCACATCCCTAATTTTGATCATTTGTGGATTAATCGCCCAGTCCTAGTGAGTGTAGACATGGAGAGTTTCTGTGTAAATGGAGGGAGGGAGGCTCCCTCACAGGGTGTAAAAGAGCGAGCATGTAAGTAAGTCTGACAGGCAAGAGGATTTCTCTATACACAAGGCTGGTGTGGTGATGAACACCTGGGGGACAAAGTGTACTGTCTCACATCAAAGCAAGCACACACACACACAGTAGAGAGACGAGAGGTCCTTGTCGTGCTTTCAGAAGCAGAATGTGGCGCAAATCTCTCAGCGGTCCGTTCCCTTGGTGACAGTCAGTAGCCGCGAGCGAGTCCACGCTTCTTTATTCTTTTGGCACAGGGAGATAAGGAAGTGCTAGAAATCTCCTCAGAGGCCCCTCTTTATGTAATTATCTTCCCTTTCATGCAGCGCCGCAGAGCAGTGGTAGAGGTCACGACCCCGCACGTTGGTGATTGATGTTAAGGTGGACCTCCTCCAGGGTACGGTGCTGTGGATGGCCTGCTTTGGGTTCAACCTACACTACCGTTCAAAAGTTTGGGGTCACCCAAACAATTTTGTGGAATAGACTTCAATTCTAAGAACAAGAATAGACTGTCGAGTTTCGGATGAAAGTTCTCTTTTTCTGGCCAGTTTGAGCGTTTAATTGACCCCACAAATGTGATGCTCCAGAAACTCAATCTGCTCAAAGGAAGGTCAGTTTTGTAGCTTCTGTAACGAGCTAAACTGTTTTCAGATGTGTGAACATGATTGCACAAGGGTTTTCTAATCATCAATTAGCCTTCTGAGCCAATGAGCAAACACATTGTACCATTAGAACACTGGAGTGATAGTTGCTGGAAATGGGCCTCTATACACCTATGTAGATATTGCCCCAAAAACAAGGCATTTGCAGCTAGAATAGTCATTTACCACATTAGCAATGTATAGAGTGTATTTCTTTAAAGTTAAGACTAGTTTAAAGTTATCTTCATTGAAAAGTACAGTGCTTTTCCTTCAAAAATAAGGACATTTCAATGTGACCCCAAACTTTTGAACGGTAGTGTATTTTGCAGGTATCCGTTTGTTTCAATCAATTAACTTATTTCATTCATTCATTCATTCAATTTCTGGGACACAAATGACCTATCAGAGTGAAAGCAATGACTAGAGACACAAAAACCTGTACTGTCAATGTTTAGTATGTGTGTGTGTTTGTATGTATAGAAAAAAAAAAACATATATGGATGTGTGCTTTAAATGGCCATGTTTTTAACAACTACAGGGTTTTCCCTACATACACTTGATCCGCCGCTGCAAAATAATAGCCGCCACGCCTTAAAAAAGAGTTTTTTTAATGTAAAAACAAACAAAATTAATATAATTTATGAATGTAGGTATGTAGTGTAACATATTTTCGTGGGTTTATATCTTTTTATGGCTGTTAGGTCGAGGAAACCCGGACATCAGCGTGGATTAGCTATATTTTTCAACTCACTTACATACCGTATTTTTCGGATTATAAATCGTTCCCGAGTATAAGTCGCACCGGCCGAAAATGCTAAATAAAGAAGGAAAAAAACATATATAAGTCGCCCTAGAGTATAAGTCGCATTTTTTGGGGAAATTTATATGATAAAATCCAACACCAAGAATAGACATTTGAAAGGCAATTTAAAATAAATAAAGAATAGTGAACAACAGGCTGAATAAGTGTACGTTATATGACGCATAAATAACCAACTGAGAACGTGCCTGGTATGTTAACGTAACATATTAGGTAAGAGTCATTCAAAAACCTATAACATATAGAACATGCTATACGTTTACCAAACAATCTGTCACTCCTAATTAGGGATGATGTTCGAAACCGGTTCTCCCGGTTGTTCGATAAGAAAAGAACCGTTCGATAAGAAAAGAACCGATTCCATGGACTCAAATCCCTTTTTGAGAACCGGTTCCCATTATCGAGGCCACTATAGTAAAGAAAAATAGTTGGTTCTTTATTCGAATCCCTGGGAACGAATCCCGTCCCACAAGAAATGCCCTGTGGGACATCACAGGAAATGACGTAGCTCAGTCTAATGACTGAGCTACGTCATTTCCTGTGATGTCACACAAGGAGCAAAAATAATGGACCGGAAAAAACGCCTCAAGGCATGGCTATACACCTATAGTGATCACAGAGACAGGTTGTTTTTGTGTTACTGTATATATTTGTTTTTCTGAAAAATCCCACTTAATATACTTTGGGTAACAACAGTCAAAATGTATTTATTTAATTTTTTTAGGGGGGTAACAGTGAATATATATATATATATTTTCTTATAAAATAAAAGTGAGCTTTTGTTAAACCAAATATTGTGTTTTTTTCCATATACAACAACCTATCTGGATTCGATAAGAGAATCGATACGGAATCGGTTCGATAAGAGGATTCGATAATGGGCTCAAACTCGATAATTTCTTATCAAACATCATCCCTACTCCTAATCGCTAAATCCGATGAAATCTTCTTCCTCTGTGTCGCTTCTAAACAACTCTGCCAACTCCAAAGGTAGAAAATGCGCCGCTTCCTCTTTTATCGGTACGTCTAGTCTCTTAAAGGCCTACTGAAACCCACTACTACCGACCACGCAGTCTGATAGTTTATATATCAATGATGAAATCTTAACATTATAACACATGCCAATACGGCCGGGTTAACTTATAAAGTGACATTTTAAATTTGCCGCTAAACTTCCGGTTCGAAACGCCTCTGCGGATGACGTATGCGCGTGACGTAGCCCGGCGAACACGGGTATGCCTTCCACATTGAAGCCGATACGAAAATGCTCTGTTTTCATTTCATAATTCCACAGTATTCTGGACATCTGTGTTCGTGAATCTGTTTCAATCATGTTCATTGCATTATGGAGAAGGAAGCCAAGCAAGCAAAGAAGAAAGTTGTCGGTGCGAAATGGACGTATTTTTCGAACGTAGTCAGCCACAACAGTACACAGCCGGCGCTTCTTTGTTTACATTCCCGAAAGATGCAGTCAAGATGGAAGAACTCGGATAACAGAGACTCTAACCAGGAGGACTTTTGATTTGGATACACAGACGCCTGTAGAGAACTGGGACAACACAGACTCTTACCAGGATTACTTTGATTTGGATGACAAAGACGCAGACGTGCTACTGTGAGTATGCAGCTTTGGCTTTTTTTTGCGTATGTACGTAACTTTTTTAAAATATATAAGCTTTATGAACCTTGGGTTAGGTGAACGGTCTTTTGGGCTGAGTGATTGTGTGTGTTGATCATGTGTTTGAATTGTATTGGCGTGTTCTATGGAGCTAGGAGCTAGCAGAGGAGCTAGGAGCTAGCATAACACGTACCGTACCGTACGTGCGCGTCACGTACTAACTTTTTAAAAATATATAAGCTTTATGAACCTTGGGTTAGGTGAACGGTCTTTTGGGCTGAGTGATTGTGTGTGTTGATCAGGTGTTTGAATTGTATTGGCGTGTTCTATGGAGCTAGGAGCTAGCAGAGGAGCTAGGAGCTAGCATAACAAACACGCAGGTGTTATTATGCAGGATTAATTTGTGGCATATTAAATATAAGCCTGGTTGTGTTGTGGCTAATAGAGTATATATATGTCTTGTGTTTATTTACTGTTGTAGTCATTCCCAGCTGAATATCAGGTACCGTGAGTATGCAGCCTTGGCTGCTAAACATTCGATAACTTGACCGTATGTGCGCGTCACGTACGTAACTTTTTAAAAATATATAAGCTTTATGAACCTTGGGTTAGGTAAACGGTCTTTTGGGCTGAGTGATTGTGTGTGTTGATCAGGTGTTTGAATTGTATTGGCGTGTTCTATGGAGCTAGGAGCTAGCAGAGGAGCTAGGAGCTAGCATAACAAACACGCAGGTGTTTTTATGCAGGATTAATTTGTGGCATATTAAATATAAGCCTGGTTGTGTTGTGGCTAATAGAGTATATATATGTCTTGTGTTTATTTACTGTTGTAGTCATTCCCAGCTGAATATCAGGTCACCCTCGGCTCTCACAGCATCTTCCCTATCTGAATAGCTTCAACTCCCCACTAGTCCTTCACTTGCACTTTACTCATCCACAAATCTTTCATCCTCGCTCAAATTAATGGGGAAATTGTCGCTTTCTCGGTCCGAATCTCTCTCACTTCATGCGGCCATCATTGTAAACAATAGGGAACTTTGCGTATATGTTCAACTGACTACGTCACGCTACTTCCGGTAGGTGCAAGCCTTTTTTTTATCAGATACCAAAAGTTGCAATCTTTATCGTCGTTGTTCTATACTAAATCCTTTCAGCAAAAATATGGCAATATCGCGAAATGATCAAGTATGACACATAGAATAGATCTGCTATCCCCGTTTAAATAAAAAAAATTCATTTCAGTAGGCCTTTAAGTGAATGAGATAAATAATATTATTTGATAATTTTCGGTAATGTGTTAATAATTTCACCCATAAGTCGCTCCAGAGTATAAATCGCACACCCCGCCAAACTATGAAAAAAAACTGTGATTTATAATCCGAAAAATACGGTAAACAACTTTTACGTAACATGTAAATAATTTCCAAAACTTTAATCATCACTATTTCTTAGGAATCCAAGTATATATATATATATTAGGGCTGCAACTAACGATTAATTTGATAATCGATTAATCTGTCGATTATTACTTCGATTAATCGATTAATAATCGGACAAAAGAGACAAACTACATTTCTATCCTTTCCAGTATTTTATTGGAAAAAAACAGCAAACTGGCACCCTACTTATTTTGATTATTGTTTCTCAGCTGTTTGTAAATGTTGCAGTTTATAAATAAAGGTTTATTTAAATAAAAAATAAAAAAATTAAAATAAAAATAAAAAATGTAAAAAAGCTTCTGCGCATGCGCATAGCATAGATCCAACGAATCGATGACTAAATTAATCGGCAACTATTTTTATAATCGATTTTAATCGATTTAATCGATTAGTTGTTGCAGCCCTAATATATATATATATATATATATATATATAATCTTAAACTACTACATTTAGCCTATTATTTGCGCACTATTGACTGGTGGTGCATCGAAAATTGGGCTGCCAAAAAAAGACTTTGACCACTGAAACAGCGCTGCCACAACCGGACGGTATGCTCATACGCATGAGATTGTCTGGAGCGGAGGCAGAATTGTCTGCAATTGGGGTGTACTTTTATTTACATAAAATGTGCAAAGCTTTTCAAGTACCAGTAGAGTTGAAAAACAAGTTGACTTTATATGCCAATTTGTGTTTCATTGTATCCATTAAACCAGGGATGTCAAACATGCGGCCCGCGGGCCTGATCCAGCCCGGTTCAATCTGGCCCGCGAGATGATTTTTCTAAGTGTAAAATTGAGCTGCATTTTTAAAATAAAGAAACTGCTGTTTTAAAAGTGTCCACTTGATGTCACAATAGCAATTCTGTTAGGCAAGCAAATCGTTTATATTGAGGCGAGCAAGTATACCAAGCAAGAGGTACACGGTAAAGCAGGGCTGCGACTAAAATAAACAATTGCTAACCTCACTTAAAATGCTGCATGAGACACTGCACATTGATATACAGTAGTTATGTGAAAATGATTTTCTTCTGTGCAAATTTAAAGAAAGTCAACAATGGAAATGACAAATGACGTAGTTGATACATAGAAGTGTTTTTATTTATGCTTCATTTTGTTTTTGTTCAATCATAGATGGGCTGTGACTTAAAAGTTTAATTGGTTTGTACAAACACTGAGAATAAGTCTAATTTCAAACAGCTAAAATTATGCACAAAGCAAACTATAACCTGCTACCCAAGAATATACAACAATTATTCTCAAAAAAAGAGGAGAAATATAATCTTAGAGATAAACGTAATTTAAAACATTTGTTTGCACGTACAACACTTAAGACTTTCAGTATATCAGTATGTGGAATTAAATGATGGAATGGATGAAGCAAAGCAATCAAACAATGTACTAATATGATCCACTTCAAGAAACTCTTCAAACTTAAAGTGTTTACAAAGTACAAAGAAGAAGAACCATGATAAACATTCTCTATTTATTTCATCCATCCATTCATTCATTCTTAAAGTAATCTTACTTATCTCATCATATGAAATATGACTTATTTCACCAATTATTATTATTATTACATTTTTACTATTATTTATTTATTTATTTATATTGTGATTACTTATGGAGTTTATTGTGAATAAATTGTGAACAGGAAGTGAACAAAAAGTTTTAGCAACTGTTATGTAAAGAAAAGGGGTAGGATTAAATAAGCTCTGCTTCTTCCTACTCCTTTTCGAACATGTTGAAAAGAGAAACTGGAAATTGTGATGTATCATGTTGTATGCTTGCATGTTCGAAATAAACTCAAACTCGAAATAAACTCAAACTCAATTGTGTTCTTAATGGTGTTTTTGATTTTTTTACTAACTTGAAGTGTTTTGTCAATAGGATTATTTGTGATAAGTACATTTTCAGAATGTCCTTGTTCTATTTTGGGCCAAAGTAAAACAAAGAAAACAATCTGAAGTTGTCGTAGTTCTATTTTTCAGTTATTATACCATGATTTTACCCGTCCGGCCCACGGGGGAATATATTTTTCTACATGTAGCCCCTGAGATTAATTAAATGAGTTTGACACCCCTACATTAAACCATGTTCAATTGTATTTACAATCCGCAAAGTATGTGAAAACACAGTTTAAACATCACTTAGACTTAGACAAACTTTATTGATCCACAGGGGAAATTGTTCTAAAAAACGCCACAAATTCAGTCAGCCATTTTGAATATTCTTTTTTTTTTTGATTGATTGATTGAGACTTTTATTAGTAGGTTGCACAGTGAAGTACATATTCCGTACAATTGACCACTAAATGGTAACACCCGAATAAGTTTTTCAACTTGTTTAAGTCGGGGTCCACTTAAATTGATTCATGATACAGATATATACTATCAGATATATACTATCATCATAATACAGTCATCACACAAGATAATCACATTGAATTAGTTTAGGGTTGTAGCTGCCTGGAGGTGAACTTTTATTGCGGTTTTGAAGGAGGATAGAGATGCCCTTTCTTTTATACCTGTTGGGAGCGCATTCCACATTGATGTGGCATAGAAAGAGAATGAGTTAAGACCTTTGTTAGTTCGGAATCTGGGTTTAATGTGGTTAGTGGAGCTCCCCCTGGTGTTGTGGTTATGGCGGTCATTAACGTTAAGGAAGTAGTTTGACATGTACTTCGGTATCAGGGAGGTGTAGTGGATTTTATAGACTAGGCTCAGTGCAAGTTGTTTTACTCTGTCCTCCACCTTGAGCCAGCCCACTTTGGAGAATACCTTCGGCTATTTTTGGAGATTGACATCATGGTAGTAACGCTTCTGCACTCTGACCATGTTATCAGATCAGTCATAGTGGAAATACGCAAAAATTGGAAAGAGATGTGTTTTTTATCATTCATAATCCTTATGTAAGAACACATATGCTTGGCTTTTTCTATGCATTCAAAATCGTAAATAAATAGCTAACAATTGAGTCAACAAATCAAGGGCCCTCTGTTGCGCTCTCTCTAAAAACATCCAGATACTTACGAATCATCATAAAAACCGATGACCTATTTGCATTTTTCTGAAATTAATTTACTTCTTCCATATTTAACTACAAGTCCAAAGACGCTGAGATTTAAGGAACTCAAAATTATTCCTCCTGGTTAGCAACTTCTCGGGCAAATCAATAAATTTTTCATCATGACACCCGGTGGGAGGGAATTCATGAAAGGGCGCGAGTAACATAAATGTTTTATGGACGCTTGTAGCTGATGTGTTTCTCTGCCTCTGCTCGCCATCGATGGCGCCGCCCCCTTCTCCTTTACAGCTGCGGGGTTCAGGCATGCGGGTTGCTCTGAAGACACAGGATGGCTAATTAAAGGTCAACACACTAAACACAGAGTCTACATAAAGGGGAGGGGAAGCGAGGGGATCGATAAGACAAAAACAAGCTACAGTCAAAGAGGTTTAAACTCCCATTTAGCAGTCACTGGTAAAAAAAAAAAAAAAAAAAGCTAGGGTTCGCATGAGACCTGATAGTTTCAATATTGAAAATGCCAAATAAGAAGTTAGCATATACAACTGTGAATCTAACTTTGAATAAATCCCCCCTAACAATAGAGCAGTGGTTCTTCGAGTACCACCTCAGAACACCATAAGGACCAACACTAAAATACAGTATCGTAGTAGGTCAAAGTATTCATTAAAAACAAGGCAAGAATATTGTAATATTACATAAAGTCTGAACAGTAACAGTGTTTGAATATAGGAAAATACAACTGTTACATTACAATATTTTATAAAGAGATTTCTTTGTCGTACCACTTGAGCCCGTGTACCACTCGTGGTACCTGTACCACAGTTTGAGAATCACTGCACTACTGAAATGTTTTCCGACAATCAGCTGGTATTTTTTTAAATTGGAAAAAAACAAAAAACTAAATGAGTACAGAGCTGCCACCAGTTGAAGGCTGAGCACATGTCCAGGTAAAGATAATCCAGAGGCTTCTGCACCTCGCAATCTATGCAAGAGAATGACAGGACATGAAGGTAAGAGGCCCAGATGTGGGGCTGTTATTCTAAGACAATCCGAGACCTTTTTGCAATCAAACATGTGACGACAGCACGCTGACTTATTGCAAAATTCCAACGAATGCCTTCTTATGCGTGCCAGCCCCTCTGATCATCAACATCATCATCATTACGCTCGGAATATCACTGGAAGATCTATGACTCATGCCAACTACCATCATTCCCGGATTACAGAGTGCACCTAAATATAAGCCGCACCCACTTAATTTTCGGTCAAACTACATTTTGCACATGTATAGGCCACACGTGTCTATATGCCACATGAAATATTTACACAGGCGCTTGTGTTTATTCAATTATTTTACCAATAGGCACACATATGTCTTTCTTATGCATTCTAACTCGCAAATACTGTAAATGCAATCAAAAGTCTGCTTACAATGGAGCCTATAGAAGTCGCTCTATAAAGCGCTTAAAAAAACATCCAAACACCTCCATTCATGTAATGTCGTAACAGGCTCATTATTTGTAATATTTACGTATTTTAATCATTTTACGCATCCAGCGACTCATTAATTTCACAAACGCATCACAACTTTCGCGTTTTCCTTCAACAACATCATTGATTTTTACTCACTGCAGACTTCATGAGTGCCAACAGACATAAAAAAACATCACTTACTGTACATTGTCTGCCTTCACTGGGATGCATACTTGCCAACCCTCCCGTTTTTAGCGGGAGACTCCCGGTATTCAGCGCCTCTCCCGATAACCTCCCGGCAGAAATTTTCTCCCGACAAACTCCCGGTATTCAGCCGGAGCTGGAGGCCACGCCCCCTCCAGCTCAATGCGGACCTGAGTGGGGACAGCCTGTTCTCACGTCCGCTTTCCCACAATATAAACAGCTTGCCTGCCCAATGACGTCATAACATCTACGGCTTTTAGAGAGTAGATTGCACAACTGCACACACATCAAGGAGACGAAGCAGAAGAACAAGGAAGTTACAGACATGGCGACACCGTCGACGAGCAATATGAAGAAATACGCTTGCAAGTTCCAAAACGAATGGAAACAAGAATTTCAGTTCATCCAGGACAGTTCGAAGGGGAAGGGGTATGTATGTTGCCTGTACATTTTGTAGAACAGACTTCTCCATTGAACACGGTGGCCGAAATGATATACTCAGTCATGAACGGAGAAGTTAAACAGGACAATGCTGCCATCTACTGGATAGTCTCCGGAACACTGAAATTCAAGTATTTATTTTATTTATATGTATAATAAAATAAATATATATATATATATATATATATATATATATATATATATATATATATATATATATATATATATATATAGCTAGAATTCACTGAAAGTCAAGTATTTCATATATATATATATATATATATATATATATATATATATATATATATATATGTATGAAATACTTGAGTTGGTAAATTCTAGCTGTAAATATACTCTCCTCTTAACCACGCCCCCCGCCCCAACCACGCCCCCCACCCCCGACCCGACCCCGATTACGATTTATAATCGTAAATAAATTATAGCAAGAGTCAGGTAACAAAGGTGGTAATGGGAGTTGCTCAATTCCGCCTATAAAGCGCTCTAAAAACATCCAAAAAAACCCACCAAGGTTTTATATACTGGCTGTATATACGTAATGTATTAACAGGCACATTCATAATAATATCTAATAATATCTAATATTTACGTATTTTGCTCATTATCAACATACTGCAGCACATTCATTTCCCAGATGCATCAAAACGTTGGCTATTTCTTACAACAACAACTACTAATTAAAGCAGATTTTATGAGAGCCAACAATGACTATTTTAGGACAAATGATAATCCAGAACCTTATATTTTTGAACGTGAACATGAGGAAGATGAGCTTCAATTTTTAGAAGTGGAGTGATAAGCAGATCCAGCAAGTAGCACTATTTCTAAGTGCTAAACAAAAATGACAAACTACGAACATAATAAAACAATCACTTACTGTACGACGTCTGCTCTGAGTGGGATTGATTGATTGAAACTTTTATTAGTAGATTGCACAGTACAGTACATATTCCGTACAATTGACCACTAAATGGTAACACCTGAATAAGATTTTCAACTTGTTTAAGTCGGGGTCCACGTTAATCAATTCATGGTATAAATATATACTATCAGCATAATACAGTCATCACACAAGTTAATCATCAGAGTATATACATTGAACTATTTACATTATTTACAATCCGGGGGGTGGGATGTGGAGGGGGTTGGGGCGCGGGGGTTAGGTTTGGTCGATATCAGCACTTCTGTCATCAACAATTATATCATCTGAGAAATGGACATTGAAACAGTGTAGGTCTGACTTCGTAGGATATATACAGCGAGCAATGAACCGACTGATGGGATGTTTATATCTTCCCCTTTAGATGACGAATAAATCATTTAAAAAATATAAAATTGGGGGCCAAACGTGCGTCTTGCTTGCGATTTCCGGGTCTAAGTTAAATTTCAAAGTTAACCAACTTATCGGTTTAAGGCCACAACCTTCTACTATACAAGTGTGAGACATGATTTTTAATCTAGCACAAACTTTTACCAACTCAGAGACAGTGCAGCAGCTCACCGGTATGTCCATTGCTTGGTTGCATACGACGTCACATCCAGCTTTGATTGATTGATTGATTGAAACTTTTATTAGTAGATTGTACAGTACAGTACATATTCCGTACAATTGACCACTAAATGGTAACACCCGAATAAGTTTTTCAACTTGTTTAAGTCGGGGTCCACGTAAATCAATTCATGGTACAAATATATGCTATCAGCATAAAACAGTCATCACACAAGTTAATCATCATCATCAGAGTATATACATTGAATTATTTACATTATTTACAATCCGTGGGATGTGGAGGGGGTTGGGGTGGGGGGGTTAGGTTTGGTTGATATCAGCACTTCAGTCATCAACAATAATATCATCTGAGAAATGGACATTGAAACAGTGTAGGTCTGACTTCGTAGGATATGTACAGCGAGCAGTGAACATAGTGAGTTCAGAAAGCATAAGAACAAGTATATACATTTGATTATTTACAATACGGGGAGGTGGGATGTGGAGGGGCGAGGGTGTTAGTATAGGGTTGAAGTTGCCTGGAGGTGTTCTTTCAGCTCACCTCCGGCTTAATGAATATGCGTGGTGGTCAAGTCCGCATCTGCTCTTAAAGCTGAAGGTACTTGAATCTTGTGTCACCAGACAGAATTCAAACAGTAAATCCCGCCCTCCACTCTACGCACCTCACTGATAGCCCCTTCCAGTCTCCTACTCTCTTTAGCCCCTTCCAGTCTCCTACTCTCTTTAAGTGCACAAAATCGCGTACGAGAGCTGTACGTGCGCACGCATAGGTTGTTGACAGTCTGAAGTTGTATCGAAGTATCCCCTAGTTTGTATTTTGTTGCAGACTATCAGTAACACACGTCGCCACGCAAAATGATACACACAAAATATAGGAAAATGGCCTGTCTAGAAGGAAAACAGCTACTTGTGCATCCAAAGGTACTTTTGCAAATCCAAGCAAAGCAAAATGGGATTCATGTTTTGTCACATCAAAACAAGTATTTTCACTTGGAACAAACTCTAATACCATGTAATTACATTATAAATTGGAGGACCAGCTGTTTGTGTTCATTGTCGGTTATTGTGTTTATTTCTGTGCACATTAGCATTGATGCTGCTCCCGTCCCAAACACAACAAAGCCCCGTTCACAAACACTGCCACTCCTTTTATCCCAGCCAACAGACGTGAGCAGAGCTGTCGGTCGAGCATGCCACACCTAATTCACCGGGATCAAAAATGGCAAAACCTCTGCCCCCCCTAAAAATCCCCCGCTGACAACCCCTAATGCTCTCAAAGAGAATATCAGAGCGATCACAGGTGCACTGCTGCGATAATGAGGCACAGGGGCTACTCCCTGCGCTCGGGCCAGCGCTCCTAAAGACCCCTCAGATACACAAAAGTCCATGCATGATTCAGAAGCACGATTACCATCACAAGCCCCAAATCTGAGAGCCATGCCTCTTTAGCATCAGGTGTAAAAAAAACATTGCGTTTCTGTTCCACCTCATACACAGCAAATACTCCTGATGAAGCACAGTAGAGGAAGAAAGCGACACAATGTTTTCAAACGCGGCTCACTAACTAGTTTGATAACAGGCCGATGATAAAATCTTGGTTAGGAATCACGTTTGCAGGAGGAGAGATGTGTCAGACAGATTGGCCCCTTTGGCTGCTGGTGTTTTGTCTAGTTTGCCAGTAAATCATTTGTTCTGAATACGGGAGCCATCATGGCGGTGTGGGACGGGAAGGCATGAAAACAAAGCACACGGTGGGCTTGTTGCTAGCAGAGGATTGCAGGTGTTCCAAAACCCTGCAAGAGTCTGAGATGAGATTTTGTAACACTGCATAGTTACAAAGTTCTAACAAGTCAACTGGTAATGACCATCGGGTGTTTGGACTATATTACTTTTAAACAAATGCCAAACCTTTTATGACATTTTCTCCCAATAAGCTGGTCCGCTGTGTGCATGTAAACAGTCGTTGAAAAAGCAGGTCTAAAACTGAGATGTGTTGACACAACAAACTCGGCCTTTCTTCCCCCCCAGAAACACTCATAACTTGCTCCTTATCTTGAGGACCACGCAGGGAGAGTCCCGCTCTCAGAGACTATCCACCGCTTGTTGAATTCACTGGGCGTGGGCCCAGTGCCAGGACCTTGAGCCCAGCCGGTTGGTTATGACTGGATTCCCAGTAGTCTGGTGGCACGGTGTCCCGCTGAGCTAGGCTGGATGGAGGAGGTGGGGTTGACTTTAAGGCAATGGCAGCTGAGAACAATGGGAACGTCGCCCCCCATTCCCATAGAGAGTGTGTGTGTGTGTGTGTGTGTGTGTGGAGGGGTGGGGGGGTTGTAACAACACCTGTGGGTAGTCCATTTGTCAAGTGATTTGTGAGAAGGAGTGCAAGAACAGTGGGAAGAGCGGAAGGGAAGAAGGGTCAGTGAAGCTTGGGGGTGGGGGGAGAGCATTATCACAAGACCACACACAATGTATGCCAATTCACACACACACACACACACACACACGCACACACACACACACACACACACGCACACACCTGTCCTACCTTGTGTTGTACTTATTGTCTTCTTGTCGTTACGCACGCGGTACCCAACAACAGTCCTTCCGTCAATTTAAGTGTAGATGCGCAGCCATTTTTTAAATAATGTGCTGCTCTTTAATTCAGTAATAATATGCAAACAATTTGTTTTACCTTAAATGTCATAGCCAGGGCTAAAAAGTTGGCCAGTGAGAAATAAAATTCTACTTTAATTAAGATCAGCAGGATATACTCAAAGGGGAACTGCACTTTTTTGGGGGGGGATTTTGTCTATCGTTCACAATCATTATAAAAGACATGTCGATGGATGTATTCATTTTTTTAATGCATTCTAATAAATGCAATCAAAAGTCCCCTTACAATGGAGCCGCTGTATTCTGCCTATAAAGCCCTTAAAAAATCATCCAAACACCTACTTTACGGTTTTATATACACACTAAGTATATATGCAATGTAGTAACAGACATATTTATAATATTTACGTATTTTGCTCATTTTAAGTAGAGATGTCCGATAATGGCTTTTTTGCCGATATCCGATATTCCGATATTGTCCAACTCTGATATCAACCGATACCGATATATAAACAGTCGTGGAATTAACACATTATTATGCCTAATTTTGTTGTGATGCCCAGCTGAATGCATTAAACGTAATGTAACAAGGTTTTCCAAAATAAATCAACTCAAGTTATGGAAAAAAAATGCCAAAATGGCACTGCCATATTTATTAATGAAGTCACAAAGTGCATTATTTTTTTTAACATGCCTCAAAACAGCAGCTTGGAATTTGGGACATGCTCTCCCTGAGAGAGCATGAGGAGGTTGAGGTGGGGTAAGGGGTAGCGGGGGGTGTATAGTGTATAGTGTAGTGTCCCGGAAGAGTTAGTGCTGCAAGGGGTTCTGGGTATTTGTTCTGTTGTGTTTATGTTGTGTTACGGTGCGGATGTTCTCCCGAAATGTGTTTGTCATTCTTGTTTGGTGTGGGTTCACAGTGTGGCGGATATTTGTAACAGTGTTAAAGTTGTTTATATGTCCACCCTTAGTGTGACCTGTATGGCTGTTGACCAAGTATGAATTGCATTCACTTGTGTGTGTGAAGAGCCGTAAATGTTATATGTCTTTAAGTTTTATTGGCGCTCTGTACTTCTCCCTACGTCCGTGTACCACTCCGTACAGCGGCGTTTTAAAAAGTCATACATTTTACTTTTTGAAACCGATAATTTCCGATATTACATTTTAAAGCATTTTATTACATTTTAAAGCATTTATCGGCCGATAATATCGGACTGCCGATATTATCGGACATCTCTAATTTTAAGTATACGTGGCGCATTAATTTAGATAAATGCATCACAATGTTCGCTTTTCTCCAACAACATCACTAATTATTACTCACTGCAGACTTTATGAGAGCCAACAAACATAATAAAACATCCTCACTGTACAATGTCTGCTGTCATTGGGATGCCAACTGCTAGGATGTTCATATATTCCCATTTAGATGAAGAATGACTCATAATCCTCGCGAAGAAAAGAGGGGTGGAACTAGGGCTGCAACAACTAATCGATTAAATCGATTAAAATCAATTATAAAAGTAGTTATATAGTTGGCAATTAATTTAGTCATCGATTCGTTGGATCTTTGCTATGCGCATGCGCAGAGGCTATTTTTTATTTTTTGTATTTTTTTTTATAAACCTTTATTTATAAACTGCAACATTTACAAACAGCTGAGAAACAATAATCAAAATAAGTATGGTGCCAGTATGCTGGGGTTTTTTTCTCAATAAAATACTGGAAAGGATAGAAATGTAGTTTGTCTCTTTTATCTGGCAAACAGACACAAAATGAGCTTCAAGAAACGTTTTTTTTTTTTTAAATTGACCCTGACGTGATTTGAACACGCAACCTTCTGATCTGGAGTCAGACGCGCTACCGTTGCGCCACAGAGTCTAGCAGAGACCAGAGTTTTCATGGTTTTTTTAGATCACTGCATGACAATAGCATGAAGAAAAGACACAAGATGAGCTTTAAGAAACTTTAAAGAAAAAAATTGACCCTGACGTGATTTGAACACGCAACCTTCTGATCTGGAGTCAGACGCGCTACCGTTGCGCCACAGAGTCTACCAGACTACAGAGTTTTACTGCGTTTTTTACATAACTACATCACAATAGCATGGCAAACAGACACAAAATGAGCTTCAAGAAACATTTTTTTTGTTAATTGACCCTGACGTGATTTGAACCTGAACCTTCTGATCTGGAGTCAGACGCGCTACCATTGCGCCACAGAGTCTACCAGACTATTGTAAAACACTGCAGTCTGGTAGACTCTGTGGCGCATGTAGTTGTGTAAAAAACCCAATAAAACTCTCTAGTCTGGTAGACTCTGTGGCGCAACGGTAGCGCGTCTGACTCCAGATCAGAAGGTTGCGTGTTCAAATCACGTCAGGGTCAATTAAAAAAAAAAAAGTTTCTTGAAGCTCATTTTGTGTCTGTTTGCCATGCTATTGTGATGTAGTTATGTAAAAAACCCAGTAAAACTCTGCAGTCTGGTAGACTCTGTGGCGCAACGGTAGCGCGTCTGACTCCAGATCAGAAGGTTGCGTGTTCAAATCACGTCAGGGTCAATTTTTTTCTTTAAAGTTTCTTAAAGCTCATCTTGTGTCTTTTCTTCATGCTATTGTCATGTAGTGATCTAAAAAAAAACAATAAAACTCTCTAGTCTGGTAGACTCTGTGGCGCAACGGTAGCGCGTCTGACTCCAGATCAGAAGGTTGCGTGTTCAAATCACGTCAGGGTCAATTAAAAAAAAAAAAAAAAAGTTTCTTGAAGCTCCTTTTGTGTCTGTTTGCCATGCTATTGTGATGTAGTTATGTAAAAAACCCAGTAAAACTCTGCAGTCTGGTAGACTCTGTGGCGCAACGGTAGCGCGTCTGACTCCAGATCAGAAGGTTGCGTGTTCAAATCACGTCAGGGTCAATTAACAAAAAAAATGTTTCTTGAAGCTCATTTTGTGTCTGTTTGCCATGCTATTGTGATGTAGTTATGTAAAAAACCCAGTAAAACTCTGCAGTCTGGTAGACTCTGTGGCGCATGTAGTTGTGTAAAAAACCCAGTAAAACTCTGCAGTCTGGTAGACTCTGTGGCGCAACGGTAGCGCGTCTGACTCCAGATCAGAAGGTTGCGTGTTCAAATCACGTCAGGGTCAATTAAAAAAAAAACAGTTTCTTGAAGCTCATTTTGTGTCTGTTTGCCATGCTATTGTGATGTAGTTGTGTAAAAAACCCAGTAAAACTCAGCAGTCTGGTAGACTCTGTGGCACATGTAGTTGTGTAAAAAACCCAATAAAACTCTCTAGTCTGGTAGACTCTGGCTAACCTCACGTCAGGGTCAATTTTTTTCTGATCTGGAGTCAGACGCGCTACCGTTGCGCCACAGAGTTTAGCAGAGACCAGAGTTTTCATGGTTTTTTTAGATCACTACATGACAATAGCATGAAGAAAAGACACAAGATGAGCTTTAAGAAACTTTAAAGAAAAAAATTGACCCTGACGTGATTTGAACACGCAACCTTCTGATCTGGAGTCAGACACGCTACCGTTGCGCCACAGAGTCTACCAGACTACAGAGTTTTATTGGGTTTTTTACATAACTACATCACAATAGCATGGCAAACAGACACAAAATGAGCTTCAAGAAACATTTTTTTTTTAATTGACCCTGACGTGATTTGAACACGCAACCTTCTGATCTGGAGTCAGACGCGCTACCGTTGCGCCACAGAGTCTAATAGAGACCAAAGTTTTCATGGTTTTTTTTAGATCACTACATGACAATAGCATGAAGAAAAGACACAAGATGAGCTTTAAGAAACTTTAAAGACATTTTTTTTTACCCTGACGTGCTTTAGATATGCAACCTGATCTGGAGTCAGACGCACTACTATTGCGCCACACAGTCTACTAGAGGGCAGCGTTTTCATGGGTTTTTTACATCACTACGTCTCTATAGCACGGCAAACAGACACAAAATGATCTTAAAGAATTTTTTTTTTTTTTTTTTAAATTGACCCTGACGTGATTTGAACACGCAACCTTCTGATCTGGAGTCAGACGCGCTACCGTTGCGCCACAGAGTCTACCAGACAGCTGAATTTTACTGGGTTTTTTACATAACTACATCACAATAGCATGGCAAACAGACACAAAATGAGCTTCAAGAAACGTTTTTTTTTTAATTGACCCTGACGTGATTTGAACACGCAACCTTCTGATCTGGAGTCAGACGCGCTACCGTTGCGCCACAGAGTCTAATAGAGGCCAAAGTTTTTATGTTTTTTTTAGATCACTACATGACAATAGCATGAAGAAAAGACACAAGATGAGCTTTAAGAAACTTTAAAGACATCTTTTTTTACCCTGACGTGATTTAGATATGAAACCTTCTGATCTGGAGTCAGACGCACTACTATTGCGCCACAGAGTCTACTAGAGAGCAGCGTTTTCATGGGTTTTTTACATCACTACGTCTCTATAGCACGGCAAACAGACACAAAATGAGCTTAAAGAATTTTTTTATTTTTTTTAAATTGACCCTGACGTGATTTGAACACGCAACCTTCTGATCTGGAGTCAGACGCGCTACCGTTGCGCCACAGAGTCTGCCAGACTGCAGAGTTTTACTGGTTTTTTTACATAACTACATCACAATAGCATGGCAAACAGACACAAAATGAGCTTCAAGAAACTTTTTTTTTTTTAATTGACCCTGACGTGATTTGAACACGCAACCTTCTGATCTGGAGTCAGACGCACTACCGTTGCGCCACAGAGTCTAATAGAGACCAAAGTTTTCATGGTTTTTTTAGATCACTACATCACAATAGCATGGCAAACAGACACAAAATGAGCTTCAAGAAACGTTTTTTTTTTAAATTGACCCTGACATGAATTGAACACGCAACCTTCTGATCTGGAGTCAGACACGCTACCGTTGCGCCACAGAGTCTAATAGAGACCAAAGTTTTCATGGTTTTTTTAGATCACTACACATGACAATAGCATGAAGAAAAGACACAAGATGAGCTTTAAGAAACTTTAAAGACATTTTTTTTTACCCTGATGTGATTTAGATATGCAACCTTCTGATCTGGAGTCAGACGCACTACTATTGCGCCACAGAGTCTACTAGAGAGCAGAGTTTTCATGGGTTTTTTACATCACTACGTCTCTATAGCACGGCAAACAGACACAAAATGAGCTTAAAGAATTTTTTTTTTTTTTCTTAAATTGACCCTGACGTGATTTGAACACGCAACCTTCTGATCTGGAGTCAGACGCGCTACCGTTGCGCCACAGAGTCTGCCAGACTGCAGAGTTTTACTGGGTTTTTTACATAACTACATCACAATAGCATGGCAAACAGACACAAAATGAGCTTCAAAAACTTTTTTTTTTTTTAATTGACCCTGACGTGATTTGAACACGCAACCTTCTGATCTGGAGTCAGACGCGCTACCGTTGCGCCACAGAGTCTGCCAGACTGCAGAGTTTTACTGGGTTTTTTACATAACTACATCACAATAGCATGGCAAACAGACACAAAATGAGCTTCAAGAAACGTTTTTTTTTTAATTGACGCTGACGTGATTTGAACACGCAACCTTCTGATCTGGAGTCAGACGCGCTACCGTTGCGCCACAGAGTCTAATAGAGACCAAAGTTTTCATGGTTTTTTTAGATCACTACATCACAATAGCATGGCAAACAGACACAAAATGAGCTTCAAGAAACGTTTTTTTTTTAAATTGACCCTGACGTGAATTGAACACGCAACCTTCTGATCTGGAGTCAGACGCGCTACCGTTGCGCCACAGAGTCTACCACACAGCTGAATTTTACTGGTTTTTTTACATAACTATATCACAATAGCATGGCAAACAGACACAAAATGAGCTTCAAGAAACGTTGTTTTTTTAATTGACCCTGACGTGATTTGAACACGCAACCTTCTGATCTGGAGTCAGACGTGCTACCGTTGCGCCACAGAGTCTAATAGGGACCAAAGTTTTCATGGTTTTTTTAGATCACTACATCACAATAGCATGGCAAACAGACACAAAATGAGCTTCAAGAAACGTTTTTTTTTTTAAATTGACCCTGACGTGAATTGAACACGCAACCTTCTGATCTGGAGTCAGACGCGCTACCGTTGCGCCACAGAGTCTAATAGAGACCAAAGTTTTCATGGTTTTTTTAGATCACTACATGACAATAGCATGAAGAAAAGACACAAGATGAGCTTTAAGAAACTTTAAAGACATTTTTTTTTTACCCTGATGTGATTTAGATATGCAACCTTCTGATCTGGAGTCAGACGCACTACTATTGCGCCACAGAGTCTACTAGAGAGCAGAGTTTTCATGGGTTTTTTACATCACTACGTCTCTATAGCACGGCAAACAGACACAAAATGAGCTTAAAAAATTTTTTTTTTTTTTTTTTAATTGACCGTTGCGCCACAGAGTCTACAAGAGAGTACAGAGTTTCCATGGGTTTTTTACACCACTACATCACAATAGCACGACAAACAGACACAAAATGAGCTTCAAGAACTTTTTTTTTTTTTTTAATTGACCCTGACGTGATTTGAACACGCAACCTTCTGATCTGGAGTCAGACGCGCTACCGTTGCGCCACAGAGTCCAACAGGCCGCAGAGTTTTTAGGCTACCAGAGCCAACAGCTAGACTCTGTGACAGTCCTACGTTCTCTGATAAGACCGTTGATCTTTTAACAGCGTCCAATATGAGGGCCAGGAGAGCAGGGGGTAGGATTTGATATGTTAGCGTCTCTTTATCCTCTCCTTTTTGAAATGTCAAGTTCAAAGATGCGGCGCGGCCGCCTTGATCTGTGAGCTAAGACGACCTCGGGAATCACCCGGCGAATCCAGGAGGCGGACGTAGCGAGCAGCGAGACAGTACACGCTACAAACGGAAGGTTATTAAGTCTGATTGTATTAAAGTCAGTAAACAGGCTTTTGACGTTTGTCCCTCGTGCTCCCGTCAGGCCTGTTTAAGCAAATTAGAGCAGCGTTTTATCTTCAATGAAACGCTGAGTGTGAGAGCTGAACTGATCTTATTTAATTACAACACTTTCTCAAGCTGTCTATCTCATACTCTGTAGTGTTGAAATCCCAACTTCTGACATTTTCCTAAGACTTTGGTGTCTACTGCAAAGACAATTGCTGGTTTATTTGTTAGTACACATAACCATGCTGGACTAATAAAGCCACGATTAAGCTTAAAAGCATTCCGAATATTGTCAAACTATCAGTTGGATGAGAATTGATTACCCTGGCTATCCAGGCTTAACGTGTTTCAATTCTAGCCGCTGTGTATTGTGTCAGTTTCAGCACAGTAGATCAATTCAGCAAGTTATGCACAAAATAAAACATCCGGTAGACCTGGGCCGATATTCGATAAGTCAATAAATCAAATGATAAATGAAACTTTGCCAGCTTTGATATCGCCATGAGCATACGTTGTTACGAACTGCAAGAGTGGTCACACATTTCATCGGTTTCAGCAGCTGTGGGTATTCGTACTACATGCGCACAAACCGTAATAATGATAACCGCTGTAAAATTTCTGAGGTTCAGTATTACCACCCATCCATCCATTTTCTACCGCTGTTCAGTATTACCGTATCCATTTAAAATGATCGAACCACACGTTGCGTTGCGTTATCTTGCTGGCCAGCTTAAATACTAACAAGAAAACAAGAGACATTAACGTCTTTCCCCATTAAGAACAATCATATCCCAATCTAAACTTGTACAAACCCATTACTGTCTAAACAACTAAGATACAGTATTCACATTGAACATAAAGGATGTGCCAAAGAAAAAAAACTACATATTATTCAAGTTTTTTCTTTTATTTGATCAAAAACTAATATATTGAAATGACACTGCATACACTATGTGTTACTCCTAGCATAATTCAAATTTGTGTACTGTTGTTCTTTTTAGACCAGATATAAATTGTATATTTATGGAATCATTTTTAAATAATTAAATTAAGAGCTTCCCTTGGGAAGCAGTACTTCTGCTTGAGTGGAATACTTCTGTTAACAAAAATGTAACACTACACATTGCATGCAAATAAATAATAATTTCCAACATTGAGCTCAATAAATTGCAAACCTAAAACGTCTGTCTTAATTAACAAAGTTTTTATAAATAAAAATGTAGTATTATACATTGTATACAAATAAAAAATCCTGAGCAATATATTGATTTTCTCGATATATTCAAGCTTTTTGTTGCAAACAATTGAAAAATTAAAAAAAAAATGTTTTCTCCTTTTGCTCTAGCATACTTTTTGCCCCCAGTAGTTTCTGTAGCTTGAGCCATCCACTTACTTTCTTAGTGGCTCACATAGCAAAACATAGCTAATGCTAACACTTACAAGAAACGAGATGTTTGTTTCAAAGAAAAGTTTTGTCAGTATTAGGTTTTGCTGCAACAGGCGTGGAACAAATGACCGCAAGGTGCAAAGTTTGTTTCAAAAAGGCATTTACACAACGATCTTGTTCCAGCATCTGAAACCGAAGACTCCAGCGGAGTGCGGGAAATGCAACCTTTTACCGAGGCGAACAAAGCGCAACAACAAGCAAACTACGGGCTAAAAATCACCTTACTATGGCGGAATCATTTACACCAGATGTATGACGATACCATGTATGATGAGAAAGAAGCACAATGCGTAGAGCGATCACTAAATCAGTCGCTCTGCACACCACCAAGATGTGTGAATGAAAAAGGCTGTGATTACTGAAACAAGCTATAGTCTCCTCAATGTTTTCCTTGATTATTTATTT
This sequence comes from Entelurus aequoreus, assembly GCF_033978785.1. Taxonomy (NCBI): domain Eukaryota; kingdom Metazoa; phylum Chordata; class Actinopteri; order Syngnathiformes; family Syngnathidae; genus Entelurus; species Entelurus aequoreus. The sequence continues at coordinate 82,837,252 of NC_084735.1, forward strand.
GGACAACTGCGCCCAAGACCCAACCTCCGGGCTGATGATTTTAGGTTGTCCTGAAGAATTTGGAGGTAATCAAGATTTTTGGAGGTAATCAAGATTTGGAGGTGACATTATGTTCTATACAAGTGTATGTAAACTTTTGACCACGACTGTATATAAACTTTGTTTAAGGTGGATCAAATGGCTGGGGGAAAGACCTGAAGTAAACTGGTCAAAATTATTCAGACGTTATTTCACCATGTTGACACAATGGATGAGGAGATGCTGATTTTGGAGATCCATAATCAAAGAATCATGTTACATGGATTGCCTGGGACAGCTACTTTGGGGGCCCGTGTGAATTCTGACCTGACACGTGGGTGGGAGTGATTAATGGTAGTTGAATGTGTGTGCATAGCTGGCCAGAGGTGTTGTTGCTCTCTACGACTCTCTAAAAAGCAAAGCTGCTGTCTTTTTCACGAGTCAAGGCAAGTCAGTGCGCATCACAGACGCCGCTGGTGGGTATCGACGGACGGCGAACCACGGATATGTTTCACAGCGGAGGCGTTCAGCAGCCGTCACGCATCAAGCGGAAATCCAAGGTTAGCCAGTTTAAAACGCCAAGCCTCAAAACATAGAGGAAGTTAACTTTTGTCACTTTAAAAAAAAAAGATGAAAGTTCGGAAAGGTTTCCTTACTACGGACAGCGTGACAGGCTCATATTAAAGAGACAGTTCACCAATTTCACACACAGGACTGTGTTTTGTAACCATGCAAATTGCTTCTGCATTATATGCTTTGCAGCTCCAAAGGTTGTAGAAAGCTGGAAGTTGGAAACTTCACAAGATATAGCCTACAATGAGAACTTTGAAGGAGCAGTCAGGGAGAATGGTATCCTATGGATAAACCTTGTATACTGCAGTAGAAGTCAAAACTACTGTAGCTGCACAAAGTTCCTTGAAGCAAATATTGCAGGGCTGCCCACACAAATAAGCCTACAACAAGACAACTTGAAAACAAAACAGCTTGTTATGTGGCACGAATGAGCGTCTGCGTAATGTCACCCTTTAACAAGCAACAGTGTGTTTTTAAACCCTGTCGATATCAGTGTTCCGGGCTTCCGCTGGGCAGCAGATGCCAACTTGGCTGGAGGCCGAGGAAGCCCATGGTGTCAGAGTCCTCCTGCTCTTTAGGGGGCCTTGCAGCGTCAGAGTCAGGTTCAGTCTTTGTCAGCAGTTTTGCTTTTATTTTTAAGCCACGGTTTATAAAAAAACAAAAAACACAGTCACGTTTATGTAATGTTTAAAAGTGGTAGATGGAAGGATTCAAATCAAATCAAGTGGTGACACAAATCAATCTTGATTTATATCACCATTTTTAATGTTGTTTTTAACCTGCCAGTTTTTACGGAGCCCATAAAGGGACATGGGGGAAATGTATTTTTTTATAATTTATTATTTATTTTTTTAGACATGTATCTAAAAGAAATGTTATATATATATTTTTTTTAGACGTGTATCTCGTGCGCACGAGATACATGTCTTAAAAAAAATAAAAAAAATAATAAAAAATATATATATTTTTTTTAATTTTTACTTTATAACAAGTTTCTTGTGTGCACGAGAAACATGAAATGTCTAAAAAAAAATTCAAAATAAAAAAAAAAATTATAAAAAAAAAAATTCCCCCATGTCCCTTTAGGGCAGACCTGGGCATTCTGCGGCCCGCGGGCCGCATCCGGCCCTTTGTGCGTCCCTGTCCGGCCCGCGTGAGGCCAATTATAAATTACAAAATAAATTTAAAAAAGTATCTATGTCGAGTGTGCAATACAACGGTGCTGCTTTTGTTTTGAAAATCGTTATTTGTTTTACTTCCGGGTGGACGTATGCGTGTGCGTGATTGTGAGTGAATGTGAACAGCTGCAATTACAAAATAAAGTTGAAAAAACATCTATGTCGTGCGCGCAATACAACTGTGCTGCTTTTATTTTGAAAAGTATTATTTATGGGCGTGTGTCCGTGTGTAACCTGCGAGTGAAGGTGCACATGCAGCGACAAGTGATGCACGGTTTACACCCGAGACGCTAAAAAGAGAAAAGTTGATGAGGAATGGCGTGTTTTCAACAAGACATAGACTGCAAAGCAACGTCCCCTCACCTAAGGTGCGTGCCTTCGCAATTGCGCACTGCTCAAGCGTCTGCTGCGCGCAGCAAGTATATGCCGCGCACCAAATCAAATCCCATCTGAATTCTAAACAAAATAAACATATTTATTCTATGGAATTTTGCAATGCAACTTTGAGTGACAGTGACAACAAGCGGCCCTAAGTGTGTTCGTCAACACCGTTCAATTGAACACCGTTCAATTATTGTAACGTCTATCGAGATGCTTCGAGGACAGGAATTATATCGATCACTTTATTGAGCAAAACTGTTTATATTCGGACATAACCACACCAAAAACATGAGTAAAACAATTCTATCTCGAAAAACTAGTCATTCTCTGCCGTACAAACCAGGCCAAAACCAACTTGTCATCTGTCACCAACACGCATAGCACTAAACCACTGGTGCGTTTATGGCCACACAAAAAGTCGGACAACTCAAACACCACATAAAGTTACACTATGACTCCTCAGTCATACGTGTGCTTATTTTACTGTCATTTATTATTAATGTAAATTTATTTATATTAGTCATGGAATGGTGTTATACACACTATGTTGAAGTATTACTATTATTATTAATTATTATTATTATTATTATTATTATTTATCTTACGGTATATATCAAAAATAATATTGAGCAAAATTTAATTGAAATATTGTCGATGTGGCCCTCCAGCAGTGCTCGGGTAGCTCATGCGGCCCCCGGTAAAAATTAATTGCCCACCCCTGCTTTAGGGGCTCCATAAGTTTTAAAGGGCAACCGCGCGTTTTTTTAGAATTGTGAATTTCTAAAAATTCACAATTCCTATGGAAGACAAAAACACATTTGTTTAAATTTTTTTTACATTCTAAATCGTAAAATACGGCAAGTATACAAAGTGGCTAACCATGCAGTTAACGGGAGTCCACTATCCCGCCCATAAAGCCCTCTAAAAAAACATCCAAAAACCGCCAATAATACTCCCTTTACATCTCGTGACTTGAACATTAACCAAGTAATAGCAATATTGTTATGATAATCGCTAACGCAGACAAATCATTTTTAGTGGCATTGCGATCACGTATGCTGCTGTACTGACATATTGAACCGGTGAGCTGCTGCATCGTCTCGGAGTTGGGTTTTTTTGATTGATTGAAACTTTTATTAGTAGATTGCACAGTACAGTACATATTCCGTACAATTGACCACTAAATGGCAACACCCGAATAAGTTTTTCAACTTGTTAACGTTAATCAATTCATGGTGAAAGTTAATTCTAGATTATTAATCATAACTCTTAGCTGGATAGCAAAAGGGTGTGGCCACAAACCAAGAAGTTGGTCAACTTTGACACTCAACTTATGAGATGGCTTCTGTTATATCAATATGAATGTATATTAGATGGCATATGCTGTAACTTAAAACACATGTGTTGTTATGGTTGCCTGATCACTGAAGGCTGTGAATTTCCACTTTTCGTTCTTAGTGTGAGCAGCAGCTAATCAAACATTACAAAACCTTACAATTTTTGTTTTATTCTTTGATTCATGGATGGATGGGAGGTATTGTTCACCTTCATCAGGAGCATTTTCTACAGACAGCGGTGATGTCCAGCAGGCGCTAAATTACCTGAGAAGTCCTCTGTGGTGTATAAATCATGGGACTGTCAATCACCCTTGAGAGCCCGATACTTATCGCAGAACAAAGGCAGCTATTTTGTTCCACCTCAAGACTCTCAAATTAGTTTGGATTTTTAAAAAAAAGTTTTTATAGGAAATGTTGTAAATTTAACTAATCAGCACTACTTGGGATGGCGTGGCGAAGTTGGTAGAGTGGCTGTGCCAGCAATCGGAGTGTTGCTGGTTACTGGGGTTCAATTCCCACCTTCTACCTTCCTAGTCACGTCCGTTGTGTCCTTGGGCAAGACACTTCACCCTTTGCCTCTGATGGCTGCTGTTTAGCGCCTTGCATGGCAGCTCCCGCCATCAGTGTGTGAATGAATGGGTGAATGTGGAAATACTGTCAAAGCGCTTTGAGTACCTTGAAGGTAGAAAAGCGCTATACAAGTATAACCCATTTATCATTTACTCGAGCAGGAAGGTTACACCCTGGACTGGTCAGTAGTCAGTCACAGGATACATCTAGACAAACAAGCATTCACACTTACGGACAATTATCAGTTTAACATGCATGTTCTTGGAATGTGTTTTTTGGAGGAAGCCTAATTAGTCTACAAGGAGAAAAGCCACGCAAAGAACGGGGAGATAATGCCAACGCCACAGAGATGTTGCAAAAAAGATCAATACATGGACCTCCAGACCGTGAGGCTGAAGTGCTAACCACTCTGAACTCTGAGAAACTAAGACCACAAGGACATTTACTTCTGTATCACATACTGCACATGCATATACACCTGACTTCTGGAAGGCAATCGATGATGATCACTGAATACATCCTTTGTGCTAGATGTGTGAAAGTACTACAACAACAATGATTTACAGCACTGATATGTAGGAATGTTTTAAGAACAGCCAGTATGCAGATACTGTAAATCAACAGTTGCCGCTGAGAGTTTTTTATCTGTTCTCCAGAGAAACACTTAAAGAGATTAGACCGCTGGGGGAATCTGCCAAACAAATGCCCTGAAAATACTGACAGAACCAAAGAGTGAGAGGGACCAAAAAGAATGAATTAGCTGAAGGGGAGAGTCCCGCGCATGAAACATGATATGTAACATAAATCTTTTGCACCTCTAGGCTTAGCGAAACATTTAGAGATGCACTGACACATGACCCACAGTCTTAATAAACAGCCTTTCCTATTATTTGCACAGCTATGAAATTATTTCGAGGAATTCTGGGTCGGACAGAGGCCAATTAACGTTTTCAACCAACAAATGGCTGTACAGTTTACAGTAATGATGAGATTCATCGTGGGGAAATAAAAACACCAGCCAGCCAGCCAGCATTCATGGCATGGCACCGCTCATTAGCACAAGAGGCAGACATGTTGCTTAGCCTGGAGGTTAGCATGAATATTCATGCGCACATGTAGGCGCCGCGCACATGAGATTTCTTTCTGACTTCAAAGTCCGCGCTGCAGCTCACGTCATTCTTTATTTGACGACAGATGCCCAGGATTGTGGGGGGGTGTTGGCTACTCTACTTTTACTGAAACAAATAACAGTGCTGCCAATTGTTTACATTCCAAAGGAGCACGACAGCACTAATATTAAAAATAAACAGATGTATTACATATTTTTTTTAATCTCATCCAATCCTGAATAATATATATTTTTCATTGTTTTTAACCTGCCAGTTTTACACATTCCAAATGGCTCATTAGGAGCAAGTTTGGAAAAAAGCAAGACCATGCCTCCATGGTTTGATTTCATATTTTTGGGACCTAAATACCGTATTTTCTGGACCATAGGGCGCACCGGATTATAAGGCGCATTAAAAGGGTCATATTATTAATTTTTTCCTAAATTTTAAACACTTCCTTGTAGTCTACATAATATGTAATGGTGGTTCCTTGGTCAAAATGTTGCATAGATTATGTTTTACAAACCATCTTCAAGTCGCTTTCTAACAGTCGCTTCAGGATGCGCCGTTTTGTGGGCGGTCTTATTTACGTGGCTCACCTTCGGCAGCACCTTCTCCCCGTCATCTTTGCTGTAGCGGTGTTGCGTGCAAGGACGGGAGTTAAAGAAGTGTCAAAAGATGGAGCTAACTGTTTTAATGACATTCAGACTTTACTTAAATCAATAACAGAGCAGAATCTTCTCATCCCTGGCTCACTAGTGAAATAACGCCGGAAATGTGTCCCGTGAAAAACCATCCAACCGGAACTCTTGAATAACTAAAGTTCCGTGGGTGAATTATGTAAACCCACTACACTGATAGTTTTTAGCGCTTAAAACTAAGTTAGAACTTTACGCTACTTTATATTAGAAATGACAACAGCAGAGGGTGAATGTCCCATAACAAGAAGATAGAGAAAAAGAAGAAGCTTATCGACTACGGAATCGTCACGGACTACAGTGGCAGACGTGCGCAAATTTTCAGGACTTATGCAGATCTCAAATACACATCAATAGGTAAGAAAAGTCGGTTTTGCATAATATTGGAAAACAAAACGCCAAATAATATGCCTGCTAATGGGTGCCATTTTGCGGTCCTTATACACACACCATAGTAATACTTGTATCTCTGACTATGGTTGCCGTAATGGGTCGACAATCCATCAAGCGGTACGGCTTCAAAGTCATACTAAAACATTTTGACAGATTTTTGAGTGCCGTGTGTAATGTTCTTTATTTTCAAAGGAACATTTAAAGTTTTGGTGTTGTTTACTGGCGTCATATTGCAGTCTACACGTATCTCTTATGTGTGACTACCATCTTCTGGTCACACTTATCATTACACCATGTACCAAATAAAACTGCTTTGAGGTCGCTAAACACAACCAGAATTATTCCGTACATTAAGCGCACCGGGTTATAAGGCGCACTGTCGATTTTTGAGAAAATGAAAAGATTTTAAGTGCGCCTTATAGTCCGAAAAATACGGTACATAAAAAAAAGTACCAACAGGTAAGATAAGTTGGTTTAGCATATCAGGACCAAAGGACTCCTTTAAAATATTGTTCCGGTGCTTGCAGGTTCGTTCTTGCTTATAAGCATGTTATAATAGAAGTGTGACGGATGTATCGTGAATCTACTTCCTGGCACACCTCAGAATGGGACTCAGCAAAAAGGGTATGTGGTAAAAATTTTGAAGTAAGTCCGGGTGACAAAACGATATCAATATATATTGCGATAGATTCGATTTAGATTTATGTCGGAAGAAACCAGAATTTGCAAAGCAAGGTTGGTTGCATTAACAAAGGCACTCGCTCTCTGGTAACTAAGCAACGCAGAAACTGATCACTGATCAGTCGGAGAGACACGTTAACAACTAATCAGGTAATAGTATTGACTTTCAAGTTTGGTTATGCCATCTTGTTGTCTCGCAGTTGATTCTTTGCTTGGAGTGAGAAGAGACAGTAAAAATGAGTCCGGCAGAGAGCAAAGGAATTGTCGATTAAACAAGAAAAGTCACCTCGACATTATGGCAGTTTTTGGGGATTTTCTCAAATGGACCATAGTCAGACCATTGTGGTCTCGTCCTCACCAAGGCCGGTAGTATCACACCACTGTAACCGCGCTCACTAAACCTGCAGAAAATAGTTCTCAGGTTTCTCTATGTTTTCACACTTTGCACTATTTTGTTGCACTTTTTTTAGGCATTTCTTACGTATTTCTTAATTTTGAACCTTCATTTTAAGAGGTTATTGTTAAGTGTTTTAGTTGTGATTTTAGAATTGTGTTTGCAATGATTCTTTGAGTGTTTATCATGCTTGTGTTGACATTTACTTTCCTTTCCGCCTTAATAGCTGAGGGATCATAATCACAGGAAGATTAGTTTAGTTTATTATTTCCTCGGTCAGTGGTCAACAAAATAAACAAACAGTTTTACATAAACAAACAGTTGTACATTCATAAATTGAAAATGTTGCAGACCGAAAGGGTTTCGGCTGAAGTTGAACACTTTTTGCGCCTAACCCTATAAACAATGTCAAATACAATTACAATTACTTTTAAAATAAAAAATAAAAATGTTTACATGAAATATATTTTCTCCTGTTCTTAATTTTAAATAGACCGTAAACATATAAATAATTATCGATATCGACAGATAAAAACACCTATATTGTGATACAGATTTTAGCCATATTGCCCAATCCTACTTAGACACTACATTTGGCAAGTATAGGCTTGCATTAAAAATGAAAGGAATGTGTTTTTGAGTAGTGCATTTATTCGCTAATTAAATACAAGCGTTACGAAAGACAAGGTATTTGCAGCGGGAGAGGAGATCAAATTACACAGCCACAGAGCGTGCATACAAGCGCGTACATACAAGTGCGTGTAAACCGTGCAGAATGGTATGTTGGTTGCTTGTTTCAATAACGCAATTTTGCAGGATACTTGTACTTGCTTGTATCTCCACTAGTATCGCTATACTTCTAGCTGGTTACGCTCTACTGCTGAGACTTTTAGGTAATGTAGTTAGTTACTCTACAAGTACCAACACACAAAAAATCACCAGAAGCAGTACAACCTTTATCACTTCCATACGTGCTAGGGAACTTGAAGACACAGCTTAATAATATAAAAAAATATAATAATGATGGATTATATTTATATAGCGCATTTCTATCAACTAGATACTCAAAGCGCTCACAGGGAAGTGAGAACCCATTATTCATTCACTGTACATTCACACAAAAGTGGTGGTAAGCTACATTTGTAGCCACAGCTGCCCTGGGGTAGACACACTCCATTGTCATTTGGCAACACTTTCCACCCTGGTAAAATATGTAAGCCAGTGATGTTCAAAGTGTGGCCTGGAGGCCATTTGTGGAACACAAATTTTTTATGGACTCGTTGCACATTGTGGAAATAAACAAAGAAACCCATCAAAAACAGAAAAATGGAGCAAAAAGCATAATGTAATGAGAACAACTTAAAATAATGAATAAAGACACAATTATTTGACTTTAAATGCATGTATAACATTTCTTTAGCATTTTTCATCAGCCTATTTCATTTGATTTGACCAAAAAATCGAACTGATAATGGAAAATCAAGTTTTCAGAAAATAAAACTAGGATTTAAAAAAAAAAGATTGTGCAGCCCTAATCAGTACTTGTGAAAATGAAACTAAGTCCACAAGCTTTCTGACTGGGGATGCACAGACTACTATTTGGGATAATGAGGAGACAAGAAGGAAACAGAAATGATGACAGTTGTGTGTTGGTTGCAATTTGTTATTTCATTTTCGAATTGATAAGAGCCATCCAGAACATTCCGCAGTGTGCCACACTTTGAAAAGTACTGAGCAAAGTGTCTTAAGTCTTCTTTAGCTTTAGACTAACAAACCAATACTGTAATTGGATTGTCAATAAGGGAGTTTGCGCAAACAATACAACCTGAGTCAATTAAATACACAAGCAAGTTCTGACTGGAATCATCTGTGCTTTCTGCACATAAAATGTTGTACTTCCCATTTCCTTTTAACCTAAGCCAACATTTACTCAGTATGTATTTCTGCAACCGAATAACGGTAAAGCTGAATAGCGCTACATGTGACGCCGGTCACTTTTTGTTGTTCGACACTAACCCCAAGGACAAAAGGTATCAGACGACTTGGAATTCCTCTGGACAATGACGGGGTCTGAGGGGATGCCGTGAGCAAATAAAGTGGAGACGATTCAGTGGCATCTGCCTTTGTCCAGGGAAGAAACATGCCTCATATCCATTACAAGAGAGCTGACTTCCAAGATAGTGAAACGATGACATAATGCGGCTAAGGTCACATTTCACACACCTCAAGCCCTCAGGACTTAAGAAGAGGGAATGTTTTTTTTTCTCCCAGCCAGCAGGAGTGACAGGAGTTCATCTCAGCTTATTTTACAGAAAGCTTAACTGTGCAGAAATCACCATTGATGGCTTTTGTGCTCACAGACTCCTCCTTGTTGCTAGACCTTTCCTGCAGTGCAGTTTTAACAGAATTGTTTGATGGCTTGAAACAAGAAGGAATTAAGGGGAATTTTAATTCATATGACAATAATAAACAGTAGCAGAGGAGAGTCAATAAGAGAAAGACTGGAGTGCAGACAAGTGACAACCTCATATTTACATGAACATTTGGTGCAAACAAAACCAAAGTTGTTGGGGTTTTAAAAAAAGTTATTTTCAATAACAAACTAGCTCCACCAATATCATCCAGTGGAGTGCAGACTACCGCCGAAAAGTTTGCATATACTGTATTCGTTTGTCCGTCTGCTATCAACCACAATTTTGATTCGTAAGTAGTCAACCAAACCAAGCTAGGTTTTGTTGAAATGGGACAAGTAGTGACAAACATGTCAACAATCAACAACCAAAACATAACTCGACTAGCCGCAGATCTAATGGAGGTAACATTTAGGGATGGACATAGTAATGGGTTAGCTCAGTGGTGTCCGAACTATGGCCCACAGACCATGTGCGGCCCCACAGGCATTTCCAATCTGGCTCCCGGGATGTCTCCAAATGTAAAATATTTTTATTTGAACATTAAAGATTTTCCACTAAACACAAATTCAAACAATTGGGCAAACATGAGTATGGCTAGTCAATGAGAATGTGTACTACGTAAAGAATGTAGTACACATATATTGCTACATTTACTTGTATATGTAGCAATCCAAACAACTTTTAACACACATTGTGCAAATTAAAAAACAAGTCAAATTTGGTGAGTCAATTAATTGAACGATGAATGAAAATGAATTCCATAACTATGCCAGCCTCGGTAACTGCAGTGTTTACGGGCTTCAAGAGCATTTACTCTTTTAATCGGTTTCAGCGCGTTTGTGCCAGAGCGGAATGAAAGAAAGGGGGTGATTCATTACCCCTAAGTGTCTGTGTGCGGAGAGGCGGAGTTGCTCCAGTAGCATGCACATAGTGCAACAAGTTAGCCCGCCACCAACACAGTAGAGATAGTAGAAACATGTAGAAAAAAATGACCGCAACGCCAAATACCCCCGCACCATTGTGGGAATTTTTCGGTTTTAAACATTTGAAACAAGGTGAGCTAACAAGGTGAGCCTATCAACACTGAGGAGCCAGTTTGCAGTTTGCTCGAGAATGGTGCCAACCAAAAAATCCAATACGACAAACTCGAGACACAACCACCCGACTCAGTATTCCCATATGGTAAAAAACGGGCACATGAAGATGCAGAGTCTTTGTCCTGACAGTCCACACTTCCTGAGGCGTTAGGTGAACAAGGTCAGTGCAAACAAAAACATCTGCTAACAGAGTATATTTCATTATTATTATTTGTTTGTTTTAATAATCCTGGAGCATGACAAGTTTACATTTCAACTACATAAAAACAAGTTTATTGAATTTTGGGCCTCCCTATGTCTAGCATTAAAAGATTACAGTTAGTACAAAATGCGGCTGCTAGACTTTTAACAAGAACAAGAAAGTTCGATCATGTTACGCCTATACTGGCTCGCCTGCACTGGCTTCCTGTTCCCTTAAGATGCGACTTTAAGGTTTTACTACTTACGTATAAAATACTAAACGGTCTAGCTCCATCCTATCTTGCTGATTGTATTGTACCATATGTCCCGGCAAGAAATCTGCGTTCTAAGAACTGCGGCTTATTGGTCATTCCCAGAGCCAAAAAAAAGTCTGCGTGCTATAGAGCGTTTTCTATTCGGGCTCCAGTACACTGGAATACCCTCCCGTTAGAGACGCTACCTCAGTAGAAGCATTTAAGTCCCATCTTAAAACTCATTTGTATACACTAGCCTTTAAATAGACCGCTCTTTTAGACCAGTTGATCGGCCGTCTCTTTTCTGCTCTGCCCACCTAGGTGACCACAGATGATTCGCTAGCTGTTCAAAGTCGGGACCCAGGGTGGACCACTCATCTGTGCATCAGTTGTGGACGTCTCTGCGTTGCTGACTTGTCTCCACTCAAGATGACCCCCTGCTGGCCCCACTATGGACTGGACTCTCACACTATTAACTAGATCCACTCGACGTCCATTGCACCAGTCGCCCAGGGGGTGGGGGTCCCCACATCTGCGGTCCCCTCCAAGGATTCTCATTGTATCCCATTGGGTTGAGTTTTTCTTGCCCTGATGTGGGATCTGAGCCGAGAATGTCGTTGTGGCTTGTGCAGCCCTTTGAGACACTTGTGATTAAGGGCTATATGAATAAACTTTGATTGATTGATTGAAAGTGTATACTTGCATTTTTATCATGTATTATCATTACATCAGTGGGTAATTTGGGTAATGTTGACAATAGTATAATTTCTCAGCAGTAATTTGTAGGTCAATATATCATTCAGCAAAATTTGCTGTCGGCCCAGGTCTAGTTTTTTATTTGATCCTTTTTAAAGAAATAATTTTTTGAGGGTTTTTTTGCAAGACATTTTCATTGTACCTGATTTGTATTCAATTGCATTGTTTCAATAAATTTCCCCTAATTGTTCATCTGCGCATGTTCTTTTCAGTTACAAAATTACCGGTATACAAACATTTATGGAATAAACAAGAGTTCAGATCACAATAAATTGAAGTAGAGAGTTCAATTAATCCTGATTTAGATGTTTGCCAAAAGTTTCCAGCCCTATTTTGGTGCTTCTCACTCCATTCTACATTGATTGAACAATTCAATTTTCTGTGCTGCTGTTGTTGACCACCACCTAAGTAAACATTGCCAGCCTCCAAAAAGCTTCAATGTGGTAGTGTAGGGGGTGGGGGGGGGGAGGCGCATGAGAGACAAGGGGACACAGCTCAGAAAAGGTGTGAAGGTCCCCAAACTATTGTGGTGTCCCGTTTCAGTGCAATGTGAGCAGCGCCTCGTTGCGATGGGCTGGAGCGTCAGATGTGCGCAGCTGCTGGTTAAGCTCTGTTTGCAGAGTGAAGGGAGGAAGGAGAGGACTTTTAATGAAGGGAATACTGGAGGGTGCTTTTTGTCTCTCTGTCTGTCAAGTCTGACACCGATGGGACTGATGCCAACAATTGGATGGCGGCCCAAGACAGTGCCATGTGTCCCACAGATGGGCACTCTAAATATGAGGGGCCGTCATGTACAGATGGCCACTTTTGTCCAAGTAGAGTTGAGAGATAAGTGGCCAATCCTTCCTCATTCAGAATTTTTTTTTTTTTAATAGATCAGATTAGGAAAAAGGAAGATGACAGACTTTCTACTGTCTGCTAATGTACAATGTCCATAATGCTTACATTGCTAATTGTCATATTTGTGTCATGAGTGTGCCGTATCGTCGCTGTCTGATTGAAATAATGACAAATGTATGAGCAGAAATATGAAATCTAATCTTTTGTTTTCCTTGATTACGGTCCCGTTCACCTGTTAAAACACCGCATGGCGGCCATCGCATTCATTTTTCATCCTTTCGTACGTGCAGATCTCTCCTGTGGGTGGGCATGCGCCGTGGCAATGCAATTAAAAATCTAATCAATCAATTCAAAGCCAACATTTCATTCGGCCGGCGCCAAACTTTCACAAAGTTCAACTTCTAATTGTGACAAATATTGACATATATCAGTTCTATTAAACCACTAATGGTAACGTAATCTAGTGTTCTTGTTCTAATTTTTGGTTTGAAAAATGTAACTTTGAACAAGTTGCAAGCTTGCAAACAGCCCTTTTGAATGTTTTAGATTCAAGTGAACCCGGAAGGTTTTCAAGGAGATTTTCAAGAAAAACACACCTTCAGTTGCATGAAACTTTTGAGGTTTTTAAGTTTCCCTTGTGGATCAATAAAGTTTGTCTACGTCTAAGTCAAAGGCTCTGTTCACACTGCAGGTCAATTCCGATAATTTTGCCCATTAGTGATCTGTACCGGATTTCTTCATGTCGATGTGAACAGTGCAATTTAGAATTTTTTTAATCCGACACAGGCCTCTTTCGTATGTAGATATAAATCGGACATGTATGGAATGTGACCGCAGTCCGAACACTCCGGTTGCGTTCGTCTGACCAATACGTCATTAAATAATGCCATAATGTTTTGCCAAAATAGACGGTTGCAAAATAAATAGTTGACAAATGAGCAGTAAACAGGTAAAAATAATATTTTTAGGAACTTGAGTCTATGTTCCACCAATCCTAGGTGTGAATGCTCAGCCACATGCTCTTCAGAGCAGACATCGAAGCTAAATACATTTACAGTATATAGCGCTTTTCTAGGCACTAATGGTGGTAAGCTACATTTATAGTCACAGCTGCCATGGGATGGACGGACGGAAGCGTGGCTGCCAATTTGCACCTAAAGCCCCTCCGTCCACCGCCTAATTCATACACCAGTGTGAGCGGCACTGGGAAAAAGGTGGGTAAAGTGTCTTGCCCAAGGACACAATTGCTCTGATGGCGGAAGCTGGAATCGAACCTGGAACCTAACAGAATGCTGGCATGGCCGCTCTACCATCTGAGCCACACCAACCCTCAAACTGCGAGAGCCAAAATGCTTGCCCTCTTGCTTCTTAATCTTCCAATTCAGTTCATAAACTGCACAAAATCCTTGAAATTGTCACAAATGCGCCACGACTGTGACCTACTCAAATTGGAGCCACGTTTACTTCCGAAAACACTGCAACATGCGGGACGTCATGACGTCATTTCTGCGTGCGGGTCAGATTGCGTTCACGTTAGAAATCACTTTTTTTGTAATGTGAACGATGAGATAAAAAGATCGCATTTGACAAAAAAAATCCCATTTGGACATCCTACCCTGCAGTGTGAACGTAGCCTTAATCTAAGTTTTAAGTCAGAGGTGTCAAACTTGTTTTCAGTTAGGGGCCACATCACAGTTATGTCTGCTCTCAGAGGGCCACTTGTAACAGTGAATAATTTATACATTTTAAATTGCTTCATTACACAATTATTTATTGGTATATATTTTTACGTACACTGTAAGAAAAACATGTAGATTTTAGAGTAAAGTTTAGCTGCCGAAATTTTACCATAAAATGTACCATGTTTTTTACAATGTATACTGTAAATGGGAAAAGAGTACCACTGTTTTACTGTAAAATCTATGGTCGTTGTTTTTACGGTTTATTACTGTAAATGGAAAACCAATATTACACATTTTTTGTCTCATGTTTTTGTAGTAAAATTCTGGCAACTGAGCTACCAGTTTTTTGCCGAAAAATAATTTTTACATTGTACAATTTGATGGATAAGTTGCTTCAAAATCATGATCCAAGCAGATATTTAAGTACGTATCTTGATGTTTGGAATGTGTGATAACATAATGTTTGTTGCAATATTATCCATCCATCCATTTTTCTACCGCTTGTCCGTTTCGGGGTCGCTGGCGCCTATCTCAGCTGCATTCGGGCGGTAGGCAGGGTACAGCCTGGACAAGTCGCCACCTCATCGCACGGCCAACACAGATAGACAGACAACATTCACACTCACATTCACACACTAAGGCCAATTTTAGTGTTGCCAATCAACCTATCCCCAGGTGCATGTTTTTGGAGGTGGTATGAAGCCGGACTACCCGGAGGGAACCCGCGCAGTCACGGGGAGAACGAGAAAGATCCCTAGCCTGGGATTGAACTCAGGACCTTCGTATTGTGAGGCACATGCACTAACCCCTGTACATGTATTTTCTTCTGTCAAAATAGAAAGTTGACTACATTTAGAAACAAATAGATGCATGGTAATTCCAGGCCTTTGCGGGCCACATAAAATGATGTGGCGGGCCAGATATGGCCCCCGGGCCTTGAGTTTGACACTTGTCTTTTAAGTGATTACCAGTGCTCAACTTATTCTTACACAATATCATTGAAATGTGTTTCACATTATTCAAAGGCTAATTCATTCACGCAAATGTGTCCGACATCTGCTACTCGATAACGATGATAAGCAAAATAACATATTTATCATAAGCTGAAAACATGATGTTCATTAAAAAAAAAGTTAAGGGTGTTAAGAGAGTAGCATGTTTGCAAGTCCTCCTCCTACACTGCATGGACGTAGGCATATCTGGGACAGAATGCAACACTTCTTTGTATCTTGCAGCAACGCTACACTCAAGTTCTCTTGTTTGTGTTTCCTGTAACTGTTTTTGTCCTGGAGAAAATCAACGTGTACAACGTGAAATACGTCGTTTGCAATCTCACCAGCAACATGGATAGATAGTAACTCGAAACAAACATCACAGTGTGATACTCACTTAATTACTAATGATACGGGAGCAGACAAAAAGAACAATGTGCTTCACACTTCGGTACAAACAATTCAATTCCGATATCAGCTTTGTTTGGAGTAAAGAAGGTATGCAGAGCCCTGTAGCACTTTTAAAGGATATTACAGCAACTATCTGTACACACCGTACCTTCTTTTTTACCACCGAACGTACACATGATACATGACCCGACAGATTCTCACGAGTAATCTCCTGCAATCTTCTTCCGGAGTGAGTTGGCTACCTCAAACTCCCAAAACAAGTCTTATCAGTTCAAGGGCAGATTGCTCATTGTATGGATTTTCCACTCCCTGGAATGATGCGCTCCGTGAGCCACAGCGCAGCAGAGAGGACGTTGCGGGCCTCTTTCCTCTGCACCTAGGAGGTAGTCGATATGGTAGCTGCAGGAGAAATTCCCCTCCCGGAAGGCGTGGGATCAAACTACACAGGCAGCTGCTGGATATAAAATCTCTGCAAAGACAAAAAGCCTTTAAAACCTGGCAGTTTTAGGCTTTAGGGTAGATGGCAGCGTTGGCTTTGATTGTCCAAAAACGCACTAAGGTTCACCCGAGCACGCACGGGCTTTACAGCAAACCAGTAAAAGATGGTGTAGAAAATAATACACCATGTTTCAGCCTGTCACAGTGACAGCAGAACGGTTCCAAAAGCACTTGAACTATGCAGTAATAAAAGCCAACAGCCCCATGTTTACAAATATTCCTGAAAACTTTCACCTTCCTTGAAAGGGGGACTGCACTTTTTTATTGGAATGTTGACTATCATTCACAATGCCTATGTAAGACACGAACAGGTTTTTCTTATTTTTATGCATTCTAAATCGTAAAATACAGCAAGTACAAGGTGTCTAACAAAAGAGCCACTAATTGGAGTACACTATTGGGCTCATAAACCATTCTAAAGAAACATCCAAAAACTGCCAACATCTAGTGACCTGAATTTTAACCAAGTTTTAGCAATATTGTTATTATAAGCGCTAACACAGATGAACTACATAGCTAACCAGCTTATACTGCTATATTGACACATTGAGGCGGTGAGCTGCTGCATAGCCTCTGAGTTGGTGAAAGTTAATTCTAGATCAGGGATTCTCACACTGTGGTACGCCAAAGAATCACTTAATTAAATATTGAAACACAGTCTTACTGTTCAAACTGTGTGTAATGACACAGTGGCCAGAAATATTAAATACACTTGTTAAATAAAACCTATACCTTGTTTTTAATGAATACTTAGGCCTACTACGGTACTGTATATTAGTGTTGGTAATTACGGTGGTACTTGGAGAGCCAGGTGTTTTCTGAGGTGGTTACTTGGTGAAAAAAGTTTGAGAACCAATGTTCTAGATTATAAATCATGCCTCTCATCTGGATAGTAGAAGATTGTGGCCATAAACCGAGAAGTTGGTCAACTTAGACCCGGAAATGGCGAGAAAGACACGAAAAAAGGCTCATTTTTTTTACCTTTTGTGAAGATTATGATTAACTCTTCATCAAAACGGGAAGATATAAACATCCCATCAGTCGGCATCCCAGTGAGAGCAGACATTAGAGCTGGGCGATACATCGATATACTCGATATATCGCTGGTTTGTCTCTCTGTGATATAGAAAATGACTATATCGTGATATTCGAGTATATGTTCTCACGCAGTTGCTTTTAGCTGCGGGCATTACACTGCATGCGTTTCCCACTCTTTGTTGTCTCCTTCTCACAGAGACTTAAAACAAGCGCACCTTCTTACATACGTCACACGCTCTCGCGGAGCAGACAGGTAGCGACATGGTAACGTTAGCTGTGATGCTAACGGTGCGTTGCGAGTGGTAATACGAGAGCGAGAAGGTGCGAATCTGGTAACAAATGAAGGAAGAATTAATTCCCAAGAAAAACCGCACGGGGGCCATCGTCTGGCGGTGGTTTGGCTTCAAGCGGGAATATGTTGAACAATTATGCGGCAAAAGCGTTGCTGCAAAAAGTAGCACCACTGCTAATGTAGCATCATTTGAAAAGTCACCCGCTAGAGAATAAGGAGTGCTTGAAACTCTGCATGTCAACATCTCCGTTCGGTGCCACACCAACAAAATGCCGAAGCAACTATTTCCACATCAACACCGTATGAAAAAAATAGTCAACAACAGAAGGAGATAACGTCCGCAGGAACCTACCACATAGTGAAGGACATACACTATTTGATTTCCTATTATGCAGCTCATTTTGATTTGACACGTATTGAAATATATTGTGTGACATCATGCACAAAAGTGCACTTTATTTGTTTTAAACTATTGTAGTGGCGTTCTGTACAAAAAGTGCACTTTAATTTAGTGTTGTTTTATATGTCATCTTGGTGACATCATGCACAAAAGTGCACTCACAGCTTGTTTTAAAATGTCTCTGACAATCTTGCACTTTATGTTTTGAAATGACATGAATGTTTGTGCCACTGCTTAATAACTGTTTAATAAATACACTTTTGGTAAATTGACTTAATTGTGATTTCCCTCTCTGCATGAAAGTTTAAAATGAGCATATATTAATGCAGTATGAACAAGAATGTTTTAATGTAGACACATAGAGTCATCATACTGCTGTGATTATATGCATCAAGTGTTCATTCAAGGCTAAGGCAAAATATCGAGGTATATATCGTGTATCGTGACATGGCCTAAAAATATCGAGATATTAATAAAAGGCCATATCGCCCAGCCCTAGCAGACATTATACAGTAAGTGATTGTATATCTTGTTTAGCACTTAGCAATGCTGTTACATGACGTTTAGTGTTTCACTAAAGCTAGATCTGTTTAGCACACAGCTTCTAAAAGCTCATCCTCCTTATATCCAGGCTTAAAAATATAAGGTTTCGGATCATCATTTGTCCCAAAGTAGTCTTTTTTGGCTCTCACATGTCATGAGTAGTAGTTGTTGTTGAAGGGATAAGCGAATGTTGTGATGCGTCTGTGAAAATAATGCGCTTAAATTATGCTTAAAATGAGCAAAATATGTGAATATTACATGTTGCCACAAATGTGCCTGTTATTACATACATAAATATATATATACTTATAGTGTGTATAGAAACGTTGATGGGTTTTTGGATGTTTTTTAGAGCGCTTTATAGGCGGAATAGAGCAAATCCCACTACCTCTATTTTTAGCTGACTTTTGCTAGCATTTATTTTACGAGATACAATGCATTAAAAAACATGTGTTTTCTTGTCTTACTCAAGGACTGTGAATGATAGGCACAATTCCAAAAACAGTGCAGTTATCCTTTAAGTGTTTTAGCAGAGCAAAGTCCAGAGTTTAGAGTTACAGTCGAGTGCGTTCTCCCATCAGAGACGCCGGTCAATGCTACGGAAACATCCACAGAAAAAGTCAAAATTAATAGCGCTAACGTTTAGCCCAATTAGTTTGCCTGTATTTCAGTAGTGTTACATCCTCATGATGCCGCCGGGATGAAACGGCGCACTCTCTGTAATGAAAACAATGAGGCAATACATTAGATTACATGGCTGTCAGGCCGGGCTATCACTCAGGCAAAGGCACTAATCCTTTTGAACAACTGCGGCCAACAGCTGCACACTTCCGACTGCATCCACGCACGAGCGTGGCGGCCGGCTTCCCGGGGCACTCGGCCGCTGAGACAGCACGAAGGTGGGGTCGTGGAGAGAGCAGCCAATGTTAACACTAGGAGATGTACTAAAATAACACATCTATTTTAACATTTGATGAAATAAAAACATTCTGATAGTGTTGGATTCGTGACAACAACCTCCACCAAGCCCCACCAATGCGTTTGGTAAAATGTTGTCTATGTTGTTCAACTACCGTCCTGTAGTTGGCAGTCACATGCATTGCCCTAAAAATGCAAAAGTGAAATGAATGACCTGGGACTGCCACTTTATCCAGATCTGCACCAAATTCATGCTGGTTTCACCACCTGAAAAGGTTTCATGGGACTCTGTTACGTACTTTCTATCTAACTTACCGTACACATTTCAAACGTAGCCTCAGGCGCAGCCACCTTAAGCAGTGAAATTAAAAATTCTCTTTATGATTTATGCTTAAAAGTACTACATCCGCAAGTTAGTCCAGATCTGCGGCAACATTTAATGGCTTTCTGCCATCCGTCTTAGCCTGGCGACATTACTCTAAGAGAAAAATGTGTTTATTTCTACTAACAAGGAATGTAAACATTAACGGTAGCGGCATGGGTAACGTTAGCTGTGGTGCGAGTGGTAATACGAGAGAAAGAAGGTGCGAATCTGGTAACAAATGAAGGAAGAATTAATTCCCAAGAAAAACCGCAGGGTGTCCATCGTCTGGCGGTGGTTTGGCTTCAAGTGGGAAGATGTCGAACAGACAACCGTAATTTGTCAAGTGTGGGGCAAAAGCGTTGCTACAAAAAGTAGCATCACTGCTAATATGTAGCATCCTTTGAAAAGTCACCTGCTAGAGAATGAAGAGTGCTTACTCCGCATGTCAACATCTCCGTTCGGTGCCACACCAACAAAATGCCGAGGCAACCATTTCCACATCAACACCGTATTAAAAAAATAGTCAACAACAGAAGGAGATAACGTCCGCAGGAACCTACCACATAGCGAAGGACATACACTATTTGATTTCCTATTATGCAGCTCATTTTTATTTGAAACTTATTGAAATATCTTGTGTGACATCATGCACAGCAGTGCACTTTATTTGTTTTAAACTATTGTAGTGGCGTTCTGTACAAAAAGTGCACTTTAATTTAGTGTTGTTTTTATATGTCATCTTAGTGACATCATGCACAAAAGTGCACTAATAGCTGGTTTTGTTGTTTTGAAATGACATGAATGTTTGTGCCACTGCTTAATAACTAATACACTTTTGGTATAATTCACTTAGTTGTGATTTCCCTCTCTGCATGAAAGTTTAAAATGAGCATATATTAATGCAGTATGAACAAGAATGTTTTAATGTAGACACATAGAATCATCATACTGCTGTGATTATATGCATCAAGTGTTCATTCAAGGCTAAGGCAAAATATCGAGATATATATTGTGTATCGTGACATGGCCTAAAAATATCGAGATATTAAAAAAAGGCCATATCGCCCAGCCCTAGTAACTGCACTTTAATAACTTCACAGACCGTTGATACTGCACATTTACTTGAGAAGCAAGCTAGCGAGCAAAGGGCTGACTTGCTAGCTTAAATGCAAATGATTAATGTCTTTCTCCATTTAAAAACTAAATATAATAACATAAACGTGTATAAATTGCTGTCTGAGCAACTAAGATATTCAATTGTGCATACTGAACCAACAGACTAGGGTTGCGCAATATAAACGATATACGGTATAAATGATATCATTTTGGCAGACGATAGAGTTTTCAATACAATTGTTATTGAACAATTTCCCTTGTGGATCATTAATGTTTGTCTAAGTCTAAGTCTATATTGTATTAATGCATGTTGATGACACATTTCTAGCTGTGTCCCGAAAAATTTGACAACGCAAAGAATGCGTTTGGAGCATTATCCCTAGCGGCTAATGTCCCTCCACAGTGCAGCAAAGCCACTTGTAAGTCTGTAATCCTCGCCTTCATGGCAGCAAATTAAGTCTTTTTCTTACAAGTGTCCTCCCCAGAGGACGAAGAATAGCTAAAGATGCTACAATCCACACCGTAGGAGGATATGCTAACCGCAAGCTAACGCTCTTGAATGTAAACAAAGGCGGGGGTATTGATACAAATGTAGACAGTAACGACACCAAGTAAATGATCAGTATATGGTTGATTCTACAGTGGTTAGAGCAATATTTTCCATTATCAAAAACATTTTTTTGTCCTTTTTGTTATTGTTTACAAACTCAGGAAATAAGTGTCTGGAGACAGGAGGACTTTAAGGGCAAAACCCAAAAGGATTTGAATCAGAGCCAATAGTAGGAAACTAAAAATGAGTTCTAATGAGTTTGGTTTGTTTTTTTTAAACAGATTGTAGTCAGGCCAAAGTGGTCTGTAAACGATTCAAGGCACTGCTTCCCACCAAGACCAGTAATACCATAACACTAGGGCTGCAACTAACGATTAATTTGATAATCGATTAATCTGTCGATTATTACTTCGATTAATAATCGGATAAAAGAGACAAACTACATTTCTATCCTTTCCAGTATTTTATTGAAAAAAAACAGCATACTGGCACCATGTTGTGGACATTGGGGGTGCAGCATACACCAACAATAACACAGAAATGTAACTCATCAGAACTGAATCAGATATTGTACACGTTTCTGTTGTGAATAATAAAGGATTAATTTTAGGCTGCCTCTGAATAATAGCATGAAATATTCCAGCACCTTCATAACGTTTAGTTATACTAAAGCGTCACTCAAATCTAAATATATTTTTATAGCTTTATCAGCCCGGCTACATTGATCCATTATGAAACCAACCTGAGATATTTCTGTCCGTTACGTTTATTTCGAAATTGGTAACCGTGCGTTTTCTCTCTCAAAACGGAGTCAAATGTGCCGGAGACCGCGTTGCAACAAAGGCATAACTTTAACGTTACTCACAAAAAAGCTGAACTCATGAATGCTTGTTGCCACTATGGACTTAAAAAGTTACGTACTGTGAGTTCTTCCCTATATCCATGGCTCCAACATTTTTCTTCTTCAGGTGCTCCTGAAGCAATGTTGTACTTCCGTGCCGTTTTGCAAGATACGGTCTTCTTTGAAGTCTTTAAAGTGAAGTGTTCCCACACTTTTGACGACTTAGGTCGTACACTTTTCTCCATTGAAACAATGACCTCAAGATGTTTCTCCGCTAAACTATCGGTCGTGTTTTCCTGCGCCGTTTTTCGAATTTTTCAAGCAAAGAAGACGCCGTCGTCACGTGAGCTGCACATGACACATCATTGGCTAGCTTACGCCACCTCATGAGACGTAGCCTCAGTGCCGCCCTGGCGCTGTTTTGTACTGTTTTTGTACTTATTTTGATTATTGTTTCTCAGCTGTTTGTAAATGTTGCAGTTTATAAATAAAGGTTTATAAAAAAACAACAACAACAACAAAAAAATTACAAAACAAAAACAAAAATTACAACAACAAAAAAAGCCTCCGCGCATGCGCATAGCATAGTTCCAATGAATTGATGACTAAATTAATCGCCAACTATTTTGGTTATCGATTTTAATCGATTAGTTGTTGCAGCCCTACATAACACCTTAGCCGCGCTCACCCTTTAGAGCACAGCCGTAACTTCCTGGCACTGCAGAAAACAGTTCTTCTCCGGTTTCTCTGTGTTTACATTTTCAAACTTTGCACTATTTTGTTACACTTTATGAAGCATTTCTTACATATTCCTTATTTTTGCACCTTCATTTTAAGAACTCATTGTTAAGTGTTCAGTGTGATTTTACAATTTTGTTGACATTGATTGTTTGAGTGTTTTTCCATGCTTGTGCAGACATGTTCTGTCTGCCTCGTTAGCTAAGGGGATTGCAATCAGACGGAGGTTACATTTTAAATAAAAATGTTCACATTTAATATATATTTTTTCCTGGTCTTTTATTCTACAGGTAATAAAAAGTGTCAATAATTATTGCTTTCGACTGATATGAAACACTTACATTGTAATACAGTTTTCAGCAATATCGCCAAGCCCTAATAATAACTGTGATCATTTGGCTTACAACAACCTTATTATGACATTTTCAAATGGTTACATCCCTACTACTCACTGACTAAGCAACCTACTAAGGTCACACCACATGTTTGTGCAGCTTCAGCGTAATACTTTCAACCGGGGGAAAAAAAACGTGTTCCGAACGTGTAATACTTGAGAAAGCTCCGCAAGACTGAGCGTGAAATGTGTGTCACTACATGTTTAAGACCATGAAAAATGCCAACACACTCACTGGAGCCTGCTTTCAGACGCCTGGAGTTGAACAACTGTTGTCCAGCAAAGGCCGACGTACAGCTGCCGCACATTTTTTTTTTTAGTGCACAGGATGCTTGACAGAAAGCCGCTTGAAGGATCTCAGTGATTTACTTGCGGCGTACCGTAATGATACGATCGCTGATTTATTCACTGCGTATCGTAATGATACAGACTCCGTAGGGACTGCGACTTTGTGTTTGTAAACGTCACCATGAGAGCTCTGCTGTGATTTACTGCACAAAAAACAGCGCCTGCAACACAACGGGACCATCACGCTGATGAACGCAGGCCTCTGGGATCGATACGAC
This sequence comes from Entelurus aequoreus, assembly GCF_033978785.1. Classification (NCBI taxonomy): domain Eukaryota; kingdom Metazoa; phylum Chordata; class Actinopteri; order Syngnathiformes; family Syngnathidae; genus Entelurus; species Entelurus aequoreus. Next base: position 82,861,468 of record NC_084735.1, read on the forward strand.
TGTACCTATTTGGCTTTCCTGTCGTACCCGCTACGGCTTTGTTTCTACGCACTGTGCCACAAATTGTGTTTAAGTAAGTGCTCCTCGAGGCCCATTAGGGAGGAGGAGAGGACTTTTGACAAGGGTCTGCTGGAAGGACCAACAGCAACCAGTGACCTAATCCAAAAACAGACGGCTTTAGGCCCGTCTCCAAAGGAGGTAGAAGGGAAGACGAGGATTAGCCTGTGGTAAACCTAATTAAGACAAGGCTGATAGAGACAAAAACAGGGATTTAGGGGGAAAATAGGGATAAGGTGAGTGTTGTCCTGTTGTGAGACATGGAGTAGACATCCAGTATGGTGTCTATATAAAAAACGCAGGTAGGAAACTTCCTTGCATGGCGTCATAGGGTAGAAATAAAGTCCAGCAAAATACCATCCAATTTGTTCATGATTGTGTGAGAAAATAAGAGCGGGCAGGCAATGTTTTAGGCAACAATTAATCATAACACTCATTCAAATGAAAAAGGAAGCTAAAGCTAAGTGTTTCAAAGATTTCTTGACTATCCTATAAGTGTACAAATGAGTCAACCTCAACTTAAAGACGACAACGTGTGTTTTCACCATGAACAAACACGTGCCTCGGAGATGAAATCTTCTTCTGCTGATGTCGACTTATGTTAGCCATATTGTACTGAGCAGCCAGGACAGCCCAGCGGGCACAAGACATTGATACAACAATGTTTATACATGTGTGTGCTTAAAAACTGGCTTTGGAACAACGTTGCAAAATAGTTGTATTTGTAAATTGTGATAACGTTGGTGTCTAACGTTGGATCCATGTTGTTGGTTGGGAAAATGACCAAATTTCAGTGGTCAAATTAGTATTGCTTTTTTCAGTTTATTTCAAATTATATTATTAGTCTAACGTGATTCCTACATGTATGTGCACTCCATGAGTATATACAATATAGTTTATTTAGTGTTGTTAGTTTTAAGGTGACTTCATTGTGAATAATATCAACAGATGCTGGTTTCAAATCTAACTGAAAGGACTGTTTACATATTTGGCAACATTCAGAATAAAGTGTAGCCTGTGTTATCTTTTACAATAAGCAGCAACAATTGAAAGTGCATTTAACAAAGAGAGCAGAGCCTAACAAGTCAAATTCCTTGTGTTAAAGCTGATTGTGACTCTGATTCTGATGATATAAGTAAACAATGTTAATGATAATATTATTAATGGTATTTTTAAAAACTATAACACTAACATTTGTTTTTAAATATACATAAAACATTTGTTTAGCCTTTTTAAAGAAAATATATGCATCATTGCAAATCAAAATGATCATGTCATATTATGATTATGTAGTATTCACGCCCCCACTGCCACGTATATAGTGTTTCCCCTAGATTCCGTTTGCTGTTCACAAAATAAGTCTTTGCTTGATAATGGCAACGACAAAGCAGAGACTTCTATAAACCTCCAAACACGATGGATAAAAGCCAGTAATCGCAGTTAATAGCATTATTGAATGAATGACATTTAATGGGATATAACTGCAGCTCATCCAGAGTCCAAGTGAGCCAATGAAAACCTCGAACATGACTCCGTCGGGTTCCAGAGGAATATTTTGGAAGTTTGTGGTTCACTCTGATGCCAACAATTTCTATCCTCCAACCGAAAAGTGCAAACTAAAAGCATCACTGCGCTGCTTTTCAGTCGAATCACATTATTGCTCAACTTAAGCATGTATCTGCTCTAAGTGGTGTACTTCTGACACATTTCAATAAACTATGAAGTCTCTTTAATATTTCCAAAATGTTTTACAAAAGGCTAATGATGAGATATCGTCATCAGATGTGTTCAATTGTTTTAAGTTGTTTGTAATCACATTGCATATGAGGGGCTCGAGCGGTGGTGTCAAACGTACAGCCTGCGGGCCGAAGCAGGTTTCATCTGGCCCGTGAGAGGAGTTTGCCAAGCATAAAAATTAGCTGAAATTTTTTAATGAATTTAAGTGTGTCCACTGGATGTTGCAATAGACGCTAGAGGGGGCTAAAAGCAGGCACAAATAGACAAAAAAACAGTATTTACCCAAGAGCCATAGTAGCATTAAACAGGCCCTGAGTGAGCACTATGTGTCCGTCATGCCCTCATGTGTCATGTCTTTTATTTTTCGGACTTTAATGTGCAATAATGTTGGACTGTGCAATAAATCCCAAATGGTATCTTGATAAGTGCAATAATACTGGACTGTGAAACAGAATAATGTGCAATAACCTGTTACCTTACACCTCTGTCACTTTATATATGTATATATACCGTATTTTTCGGAGTAATAATAATAATGGATTAGATTTTATATCGCGCTTTTCTATTGTTAAATACTCAAAGGTCTCACAGAGAAGTGGGAACCCATCATTCATTCATTCACACCTGGTGGTGGTAAGCTACATTTGTAGCCACAGCTGCCCTGGGTTGGACTGACGGAAGTGAGGCTGCCAGTTTGCGCCTACAGCCCCTCCGACCAGCACCTACCATTCATTCATCATTCATTCACCAGTGTCAGCGGCACCGGGGGCAAGGGTGAAGTGTCCTGCCCAAGGACACAACGGCAGCGATTTCGGATGTCAAGAGGCGGGGAGCGAACCTGCAACCCTCAGGTTTCTGGCACGGCCGCTCTACCCACTACCACCCCAGTATAAGTCGCTCCGGAGTATAAGTCGCACTGGCCGAAAATGCATAATAAAGAAGGAAAAAAACATATATAAGTCGCATTTTTGGGGGAAATGTATTTGATAAAAGCCAACACCAAGAATAGACATTTGAAAGGCAATTTAAAATAAATAAAGAATAGTGAACAACAGGCTGAATAAGTGTACGTTATATGAGGCATAAATAACCAACTGAGAACGTGCCTGGTATGTTACCGTAACATAATATGGTAAGAGTCATTCAAATAACTATAACATATAGAACATGCTATACGTTTACCAAACAATCTGTCACTCCTAATCGCTAAATCCCATGAAATCTTATACGTCTAGTCTCTTACGTGAATGAGCTAAATAATATTATTTGATATTTTACGGTAATGTGTTAATCATTACACACATAAGTCGCTCCTGAGTATAAGTCTCACCAAAAAACTGCGACTTATAGTCCGAAAAATACGGTATATATTACAAAACCTAAAACCAGTCAAGTTGGCACGTTGTGTAAATCGTAAATAAAAATAGAATACATTGATTTGCAAATCCTTTTCAACCTATATTCAATTGAAAAGACTGCAAAGACAAGATATTTAACGTGCAAACTGGTAAACCTTGTTATTTTTTGCTAATATTAGCTCATTTGGAATTTGACACCAGCAACATGTTTTAAAAAAGCTGGCACAAGTGGCAAAAAAAGACTGAGAAAGTTGAGGAATGCTCATCAAACACTTATTTGGAACATCCCACAGGTGAACAGGCTAATTGGGAACAGGTGGGTGCCGTGATTGGGTATAAAAGCAGCTTCCATGAAATGTTCAGTCATTGACAAACAAGGATGGGGCGAGGGTCAATACTTTATGAACAAATGCGTGAGCAAATTGTCCAAATTGGCCAACAACATTTCTTAACGAGCTATTGCAAGGAATTTGGGGATTTCACCATCTACGGTCCGTAATATCATCAAAAGGTTCAGAGAATCTGTAGAAATCGCTGCACGTAAGCGGCAAGGCCCGTGACCTTCGATCCCTCAGGCGGTACTGCATCAAAAAGCGACATCAGTGTGTAAAGGATATCACCACATGGGCTCAGGAACACTTCAGAAAACCACTGTCAGTAACTACAGTTGGTCGCTACATCTGGAAGTGCAGCACTGCATCCGGGACGGTGCGTTTGCACACAATACAAAAATTGGAATTTCAAACGTATTGCTTGATTTTCACAGTAATTCACTTGACTGTGATGAAATTGGTGAAAAATCAAAGAATGAGGATACAAGGAGTCAATGAAACACATGATTATAAACAATGAACACTACAGTAAATCATACAGGTAGTAGGGGTGTAATGGTACATGTATTTCTATACGATACACATTAAAAGTGAGGGAGCCGTGTCAGGCCTCTACTCAAAAAAATATAGTGCAGCCCAGCCTTTGGCCAAGGAGAAGCCAGACTTTGAAAACAATCTTCTGTTGGTAAAGGGGAACTGCACTTGTTTTTAGAATGTTGATTATTATTCACAAACATGTGTTTTTCTTTTTTCTATGCATTCTATGTCGTTAAATACGGCAAGTATGAGGTGGCTAACAATGCATCTAATGGAAGTGCACTATTCATCCATCCATTTTCTACCGCTTGTTCCTTTTGGGGATTGGAGTCTATCCCAGCTACACTCAGGGAAGGTGGGGGGAGGTGCCTGTCTTCAGAGGTGGGAGGAAGCCGGAGTACCCGGAGGGAACCCACACAGTCGACGAGGAGAACACGCAAACTCCACACTATTGCACCCATAAAGCACTCTAAAAAACATTGACCTGAATATTAGCCAAGTATTGGCGATGTTGTTATTATAAGCGCTAACGCAGACAAACACAGAGAGCTAACTAGCTTGCGCTGCTATATTAACATATTAAGCCGGTGAGCTGCTGCATCGCCTCTGAGTTGGTGAAAGTGAATTCTAGATCATAAATCATGCCTTTCACCTGGATAATAGAAGGTTGTGCGCATAAACCCGAGAGGTTGGTCAACTCTGACATTCAACTTAGACCCGGAGATGGCGAGAAAGACGCTTGTTTGCGGTACCTTTTTCATTTAAGCGTTAATGCGGATTAAGAATAATTGTTCATCTAAATGGGAAAATATAAACATCCCATCAGTCGGCATCCCAGTGAGAGCAGACATTGTAAAGTAAGTGATAGTTGTATTATGTTTGTAGTTTGCATGTCTTGTTTAGCACTTAGCAATACTGCTACATGATGCTTAGTGTTTCATCTGTTTTGCACAAAGCTTCTAAAACTTTGAAGCTCATCCTCCTTATATTCAGGCTCAAAAATTGAAGGTTCTGGATCATCAATTGTCCAAAAAAAAGTTTTTGTTGTCTCTAACGGAGTAGGGTTTACCCGATACCTACATTTTGCTACAGGTACCAAAATGTATTTGGATAAGTTTTGATGCTTGCTCACAGAGCGACACTTCAGTGTTTATAGCTTCACCTTTATTGTTAAGTTTTTAAGCCAAAATATGCCCACTCTCTCTCTTCTGTCTCCACACTGTTTACGCTTGTAAGCGCTGTTTGTGTGTGTTTAATCGCGACATGGGCCTTGGCTAATATTATCAACAGTTACAACGGCGCGCCGTCATAAGATGAAAAAAAAAAAGTCAAACTTTTTTTCAAAGGCAGTATAGTACTTTTTTTAATCCTTCAGTACCGCGGTTTTTTTGATTGATTGATTGATATATTTTTATTTCAAATATGCATAAAAACAAGAGCAAGCCTGATCCAATACAGTGCTATAGCCTTAACAGCCATTATAACAAAATGAAAAACAATGGAGAATAAAAAACAAAAACAAATGAGCATTGGACTTTCTTTTTCTTTTCTTTTTTTTTCCTTCTTTTTTTTTTTACATATTTATTAGTACTGGTGAGGAGTCTGTCGTGAGTAGTAGTGGTGTTGTTATTGAAGGGAAAAGGGAACGTTGTGAGGCGTCTGTGAAATGAATAAGCCGTAGTATACTTAAAATGAGCAAAATACATAAATATTATGTGTTATTATTAGAGATGTCCGATAATATCGGTCTGCCGATATTATCGGCCGATAAATGCGTTAAAATGTAATATCGGAAATTATCGGTATCGGTTTTTTTATTATTAGTATCGTATTTTTTTTGTTTTTCTTTTGTTTTTTTTATTAAATCCACATAAAAAACACAAGATACACTTACAATTAGTGCACCAACCCAAAAAACCTCCCTCCCCCATTTACACTCATTCACACAAAAGGGTTGTTTCTTTCTGTTATTAATATTCTGGTTACTACATTATATATCAATATATATCAATACAGTCTGCAAGGGATACAGTCCGTAAGCACACATGATTGTGCGTGCTGTTGGTCCACTAATAGTACTAACCTTTAACAGTTAATTTTACAAATTTTCATTAATTACTAGTTTCTATGTAACTGTTTTTATATTGTTTTATTTTCTTTTTTATTCAAGAAAATGTTTTTAATTTATTTATCTTATTTTATTTGATTCGTTTTTTTAAAAAGTACCTTATCTTCACCATACCTGGTTGTCCAAATTAGGCATAATAATGTGTTAATTCCACGACTGTATATATCGGTTGATATCGGTATCGGTTAATATCGGTATCGGTAATTAAAGAGTTGGACAATATCGGCATATCGGATATCGGCAAAAAGCCATTATCGGACATCCCTAGTTATTATGAATTTACCTTACATTGCATATATACTTACAGAGTGTATATAAAACTTTGATAACGATTGGTGGATGTTTTTAAGAGTGCTTTATAGGCAGAATAGAGCAGCTGCAATTGGCTCGCTCCATTGTTAGCTGACTTTTGCTAACATTTATTTATGATTTAGAATACATAAAAAAAGAAAAACATGCCAGTTCTTGTCTTGCATAGGGATAGTGAACGATAAGACAAAAATCCAAAAACGTGCAATTCCCCTTAATAGATAAAAAACAAGTAACAATGCTAAAAATCTAAATAATCCTTGACATTGTTCAAACCGGTGCTGTTGTCTGTACACAGCTTTTATTTATTGTCCATTTGCATATATGAATAATAAGTTCAATATTAATGAGATATAATATTAAGACAGTACACTTATTTGCTTTGTCACATTTAACATGTTGGTTGTTTTAGCATCCTTAATGTCCAAAATCAAAAGTCCCACCTCTTTATTTTGCAAGTATAAAATGACTATATATTTTTTTTTTTGTTGTATTAATTTGACAACCATGTGCCAGCCCAGCCCTTCCAGTCTGTCGTGTTTCACTTCCATAGATTTAAGGCTCAGCAGTGTCATGCTATGTAATTTGTTCCTGTTTCACACAACCCACGATGAGGTAAAGCCGCCTTAAAAGTGAAGTAATGATAAATGGGTTATACTTGTATAGCGCTTTTCTACCTTCAAGGTACTCAAAGCGCTTTGACAGTATTTCCGCATTCACCCATTCACACACTGATGGCGGGAGCTGCCATGCAAGGCGCTAACCAGCAGCCATCAGGAGCACGGGTGAAGTGTCTTGCCCAAGGACACAACGGACGTGACTAGGATGGTAGAAGGTGGGGATTGAACCCCAGTAACCAGCAACCCTCCGATTGCTGGCACGGCCACTCTACCAACTTCGCCACGCCGTCCCAAGTACACCCTTTACTGTTAGTACAAGATCATAAAGAACAGAGAGCTGAATATAAAGTTCATTTAATAAACTGCTGACTCTGAAGGTGTATGAGAGTGTTGAAATGGTGTTTTGCTGTTTGTCTATGCATGCTGCATTCGTATCTGTGCAATATGTGCTATTTATTGCTATTTTTTTTGTTTTTCCTAGTGTTTTAATTTGTAGCTGTATGTAGAAAGGGCGCCGCTGAAGTGGCAGCTGGTTGCAAGTCCTCTTTTATGGTCTTTTATGTGTTTTGTGTCCTTTAATGTTTCCCTATAGTTTTCATGTGGGTTTTTTGGTGTTTTTTTTGTGTACTTTCCGAATCCGCATTGAAACAACACAATTTCCCCATTGTGTGATTCAAATAATGTCAATTATACCAAGTCCTCTTTTATGGTCTTTTATGTCTTTTATGTTTTTTAATGTTTCCCTATAGTTTTCATGTGGGGTTTTTTGTGTCTTATTTGTGTACTTTCCGAATCTGCATTGAAACAACACAATTTCCCCATTGTGTGATTCAAATAATGTCTATTATACCATAAACGCATTTATTAAAGTACCGTTTTTGAGTGGAAAACATGACCACGTGGTGTATTAAAGAATATTTGAAGTCTTTGAAGAACAAAGAACTAATTTTGGATCATATCAAACTAAAGTCACTTCAATATTACTTCACTATATTTACTTTTTGGGACGAAAAAAAAGTTAAATTAATTAAAAGTTAATTGGCCCTGAAGGCATCAATATGCGGTCATTGAACACACCTTTAAACTATTAAACAAACGTCCTAATGTTTTTAGATACTGAGTAAAGAGGTGCTACACCATGACAATGGAGTGTAATGAAGTTCATTTAATAAACTGCTGCCTCTGACCCGAGCAGACGATGACGTGGAGCACCGCAGGTGTATGAGAGTGTTGAAAAGGTGTTTTTGTTGTGTTCTGCTGTTTGTCTATGCATGCTGCATTCGTATCTGTGCTATATGTGTTATTTATTGCTATTTTTTGTTTTTCCTAGTGTTTTAATTTGTAGCTGTATGTAGAAAGGGCGCAGCTGATGTGGCAGCTGGTTGCAAGTCCTCTTTTATGGCCTTTTATGTATATTTTATGTTCTTCAATGTTTCCCTCTAGTTTTTATTTTGACTTTTTCTTTCCCTTATTTTTGTGTACTTTTCGAATCTGCATTGAAACAACACAATTTCCCCATTTTGTGATGAAAATAATGTCTATCCTACCTTAAACGCTTATGGCCCTCAGTTGTATTTATTACAGTACCGCTTATGACAGTTTTTACCGTTAATCGTGTGGTGTGTTAAAGAATATTTGAAGTCTTTGAAGTACAAAGAACTAAGTCTGGATCATATCGAACTAAAGTCACTTCAGTATTACTTCAATATATTGACTTTCTAGGACGAAAAAAATATATTAAAAAAAATATTTCCCTGTAGTTTTAATGTGGATTTTTGTTTCCTTATTTTTGTGTACTTTTTGAATCTGCTTTGAAACAACACAATTTCCCCATTTTGTGATTAAAATAAAGTCTATCCTACCTTAAAAGCATTTATTACAGTACCGTTTCTGAGTGGAAAACATGACTACGTGGTGTATTGAAGAATATTTGAAGTCTTTGAAGTACAAAGAACTAAGTCTGGATCATATCGAACTAAAGTCACTTCAATATATTGACTTTTTATGATGAAAAAAACAAGTTATATTCAATGATGTTGTTCAAGCTCGCTCGTTTTTTTGTTTTTTCCTAGTGTTTCACTTGTGTAGCTGTATGTAGAAAGGGCGCCGCTGAAGTGGCAGCTGGTTGCAAGTCCTCTTTTATGGTCTTTTATGTCCTTTATGTTCTTTCAAGCTTCCCTCTAGTTTTCATTTTGATTTTTTCTTTCCCTTATTTTTGTGTACTTTTCGAATCTGCATTGAAACAACACCATTTCCCCATTTTGTGATGAAAATAAAGTCTATTATACCATAAACGCATTTATTAAAGTACAATTTTTGAGTGGAAAACATGACCACGTGGTGTATTAAAGAATATTTGAAGTCTTTGAAGTACAAAGAACTAAGTCTGGATCATATCGACCTAAAGTCACTTCAATATATTGACTTTTTATGATGAAAAAAACAAGTTATATTCAATGATGTTGTTCAAGCTCGCTCGTTTTTTTGTTTTTTCCAAGTGTTTCACTTGTGTAGCTGTATGTAGAAAGGGCGCCGCTGAAGTGGCAGCTGGTTGCAAGTCCTCTTTTATGGTCTTTTATGTCCTTTATGTTCTTTCAAGCTTCCCTCTAGTTTTCATTTTGATTTTTTCTTTCCCTTATTTTTGTGTACTTTTCGAATCTGCATTGAAACAACACAATTTCCCCATTTTGTGATGAAAATAAAGTCTATTATACCATAAACGCATTTATTAAAGTACAGTTTTTGAGTGGAAAACATGACCACGTGGTGTATTAAAGAATATTTGAAGTCTTTGAAGTACAAAGAACTAAGTCTGGATCATATCGAACTAAAGTCACTTCAATATTACTTAAATGTATTGACTTTTTATGACGAAAAAAACGTATTTTCAAAAATGTTGTTCAAGCTAGCTGCGTCCAAGCAGGTTAATTGGCCCCGAAGGCATCAATATGCGGCCATTGAACACACCTTTGAACTTTTAAACAAACGTCCTGATGTTTAGAAACTGAGTAAAGAGGTGCCACACTAAGACAATGGCGTGTAATTAAGTTATTAAGAGTATATATGACTAAAGACATGTTAATTAGCTTTGGAATTCATCCAGGAAATGAAGCTAATAGCATCAAGTGCGCGCAAGGCTGGCGGTTAAAAAAAAAAAAGTGCTTCTAGTTTCATTTAAACTCGACAACAGCTTTTAAACAAAACGACTTGGAAACAAAGTTTTTTTTTTATATTAAAAATGGAGTTTGTTTCGACTCACCGGTCCAGGCGTGAAGAAAGAGAAGGATAAAGGCTAGTGGCTGGAGAGTCATGTCGTCGATGCTCGCAGTATCCAAGCTGGAAGTAAGTGAAGGCAGCACGAAGGAAGCAGGACGCAGAGCGAGGACGCTTAGGGAGGAGGAGACTGAGGAGGGAGGAGGGAAGTGCACTACCGAGGAAGGAGACGAGGTGCGGAGCAGGAAGGCAAATTCAAGTGCACCTAGGTTTTTGTCATCGATTGAGTAAATTAGACCAGTGTTTTTCAACCTTTTTTGAGCCAAGGCACATTTTTAGCGTTGAAAAAAATCACCACCAGCAGAAATCATTAAAAAAAAAAACAACTCAGTTGACAGTAAAAAGTTGTTGTCGCAATTGTTGGGTATGACTTTAAAGCATAACCAAGCATGCATCACTATAGCTCTTGTCTCAAAGTAGGTGTACTGTCACCACCTGTCACATCACACCCTGACTTAATTGGAGTTTATTGCTGTTTTCCTGTGTGTAGTGTTTTAGTTCTTGTCTTGCGCTCCTATTTTGGTGGCTTTTTCTCTTCTTTTGGTATTTTCCTGTAGCAGTTTCATGTCTTCCTTTGAGCGATATTTCCCGCCTTTACTTTGTTTTAGCGATAAAGAATATTTCAGTTGTTTTTATCCTTCTTTGTGGGGACGTTGTTGATTGTCATGTTATGTTCAGATGTACTTTGTCTTTGCTCCACAGTAAGTCTTTGCTGTCGTCCAGCATTCCGTTTTTGTGTACTTTGTAAGCCAGTTCAGTTTTAGCCTTCTCTAAGCTTCAATGCCTTTTCTTAGGGGCACTCACCTTTTGTTTATTTTTGGTTTAAGCATTTTACCTGCACACTGCCTCCCGCTGTTTCCGACATCTACAAAGCAATTAGCTACCAGCTGCCACCTACTGATGTGGAAGAGTATAACGTGGTAAGTCTGCCGATCTCCAGACAATACAGAAACTCAACAACAACACATCATTTGCAGACTATAATTACTGGTTGGCAAAAAATATTTTTAACCCAAATAGGTGAAACTAGATAATCTCCCACGGCACACCAGACTGTATCTTACGGCACACTAGTGTGCCGCGGCACAGTGGTTGAAAAACACTGAATTAGACTATACTGTAGTAGAGTATACTTTACTATAATGTACTATAGTGTAGTATAATACACTATACAATAGTGCAGGGGTCCCCAAACTACGGCCCGCCAGCGTCCAAAATTTGGCCCGCAGGAACAAAACAACAACAACAACAACAATATATATATATATATATATATATATATATATATATATATATATATATATATATATATATATATATATATATATATATATATATATATATATATATATATATATATATATATACTTCTCTTTTGTAAAGTAAATCTGTACAGCCGATATGGGCATCTACATCAACTATATGATTTGCCTGAGAAGCTGGACAGGACAAAAACAAACAAAAAATCAAAACAAAACAAATAACAGATTTAAAATAAAAATTATATATATATATATATATATATATATATATATATATATATATATATATATATATATATATATATATATATATATATATATATATATATATATATAATATAAAAATATATATATATATATATATTTTTTTATTAAATAATTATTATTTTAAATCTGTTATTTGTTTTGTTTTGTTTTGTTTTTTGTTTGTTACAAAACAAATAACAGATTTAAAATAATAATTATAAAAAATATATATATATATATATATATACTGTATATATATTATAAAAAAATAAAATACAATTTAAAATATATATATATATATATATATATATATATATATATATATATATATATATATATATATATATATATATATATATATTATAATTATTATTTTAAATCTGTCATTTGTTTTGTTTGGTTTTTTGTTTGTTTTTGTCCTGTCCAGCTTGTCAGGCAAATCATATAGATGTAGATGCCCATATCGACTGTACAGATGTACTTTACAAAAGAGAAGTGTAGGATACTTCTCTTGTTACCTTATTTGTATTTGACTTTATTAAATGTATTTATATTATCATTTGGTGCAGCCAGGCCGGAGCAGGAGGGGATAGAAAGAGAGAAAAAAGAAGACAGAGGGGGAAATTGTGGGGACAGGAGGGGGATAAGACAGAGAGACAAAAACAACAGCAAACACAACAATAACAACAACAACAATAGAGCAATATCAGCAAATACGATATGTACAAATATGATGGTAAAAGTGATAGCAAAGAGATAGCAAAGTCAAAAGTTTACATACACTTGTGAAGAACATAATGTCATGGCTGTCTTGAGTTTCCAATAATTTCTACAATTTTTGTGTGATAGAGTGATTGGAGCACATACTTGTTGGTCACAAAAAACATTCATGAAGTTTGGTTCTTTTATGAATTTATTATGGGTCTACTGAAAATGTGAGCAAATCTGCTGGGTCAAAAGTATACATACAGCAATGTTAATATTTGCTTACATGTCCCTTGGCAAGTTTCACTGCAATAAGGCACTTTTGGTAGCCATCCACAAGCTTCTGCTTGAATTTTTGACCACTCCTCTAGATAAAATTTGTGCAGTTCAGCTAAATGTGTTGGTTTTCTGACATGGACTTGTTTCTTCAGCATTGTCCACAGGTTTAAGTCAGGACTTTGGGAAGGCCACAGAACTTTCCTCCAGAAGGTCGTATCTTTGTCCATGTGATGTCAGATGAAACAAAAATGGAGCTGTTTGGCCACAATACCCAGCAATATGTTTGGAGGAGAAAAGGTGAGGCCTTTAATCCCAGGAACACCTGCCCTATTTCCACCCTTTTTTCTGGCGACTACTCTTTCCACATTTTTCTACTCTTTCCACATTTTTCAATGTTTCAACCGTTCCACCGTCAAAACATTCCTCTTAATCAGGACAAAAAACGAAATTGTTTTTTGAACTGGAAAAAATCCCGGTTTTCCCGAAATTCCAGGAATTCCGTAATACCATTTCTCAATTCAACATGTTAGTACTAGGGATGTCCGATAATATCGGACTGACGATATTATCGGCCGATAAATGCTTTAAAATGTAATATCGGAAATTATCGGTATCGGGACCCCTTGACTGCGTGGGTTCCCTCCGGGTACTCCGGCTTCCTCCCACCTCCAAAGACATGCACCTGGGGATAAGTTGATTGGCAACACTAAATGGGCTCTAGTGTGTGAATGTGAGTGTGAATGTTGTCTGTCTATCTGTGTTGGCCCTGCGATGAGGTGGCGACTTGTCCAGGGTGTACCCCGCCTTACGCCCGATTGTAGCTGAGATAGGCTCCAGCGCCCCCCGCGACCCCGAAGGGAATAAGCGGTAGAAAATTATCGGTATCGGTTTCAAAAAGTATTTGGGGTATTTGGGGAAAAAAAAAAAAAAAATTTTTTTTTTACATAAATAAAATGTATACAATTTTTTTTTTTTTTTTTTTTTTTTTTACATAAATAAATACAATCATGTGTGCTTACGGACTGTATCCCTTCAGACTGTATTGATCTGTATTGATATATAATGTATATATTGTGTTTTTTATGTTGATTTCATTAAAAAAAAATAAAAAAATAAAAAAAAATTTTTTTTATTTTTTTTTAATTTCTTGTGCGGTACCGGGCCGCTGCCCGGTGGTTGGGGACCACTGGTTTAATGCATCCAGCGGGGCATCACAACAAAATGAGGCATAATAATGTGTTGATTCCACGACTGTATACATCAGTATTTGTTGATATCGGAATCGGTAATTAAGAGTTGGACAATTTCGGAATATCGGCAAAAAAGCCATTATCGGACATCTCTAGCTGAAACCTGTTTTTTTTTGCTGCTTGCAAAAGAGATTTTAATCTCAACGACTTGTTTTCTACCTGGTGAGATAAAGGAAAATGAATGAATGATTAACAAATAGCACTTTTCTCAAAACACTCTTAAGTTGAGGCAGCATGAAAACATGAAAAAGTGGTATTTGCATATTCATCAGGAGCGTATCAATCATTTTGAAGGTAAAACGAGGACCGGGACGTTTTAGGTAAACCTTTGCTAACAGCTGCAAATGGTACCCCAACAACCCTGCTGCCCCCCCCCCCTCCAGCTGCCCCGCCGCCATCACACAGCTGCTGTGCCGGGAAGACGTTTACTACTTGGTGGCTCCGCTTTGTAAAAAGCCGTACGTAGTCCGCTGTCAGGGTGTGTTTAGAGTCCCACATTAGGGTCGCCCCGGGGTCACGGGAGACGGCTTCAAGAGATCAAGTACAAGCACGCCCAGTAGCGCTTTCAGATGAAAAAGTAAAGGGGGTGGGGGGAGTAAATGACACTATGACTTTAGAGTAGTCAGTGTGTAGATTTACAATCTTTGAGAATTGCAGTTTAGGCTGCGGATTCCAAAAAGAGTTTGGACTGAATACAAAAACGGGGGCAAATTTTGGTGGAAAACAATAGACAAAAAAACTGCTGGCTACTGATCCCAGCGCCGGAAGGCTTGTTTGCGCAACAACACGGCGGTTGCTGCTCGCTCGTTAAAATATGATTTAGAACAAGCTCCTCTTTCATTTTCACGGCGGCGCCACAGACGACAGTCAATCAAAAAGAGCTGAGTCGCCGTGCTGGCTTGCCGACACTTCCTGCCTGTGGCCCGTCAGGTGGAATGTGAAGAATGCAGCTCGTGGCTCTCTGGTTAGAGGTAAAAGTCTTCATACGAGAGAATAGTGGTGAGAAAAATCTCGCCGCTAAACGACTGTGTCCTGCATGGTGGCGTGATAGCACCTCTGAAGCGAGACGACGTACGCACACACATCAGCCTGACACCCACTTTCAACTTCCTTTGTTTACAAGTTTCATATTCCCCAGGCTCGTTGAACTCGACACTTTGGAAACGTATGCAACGATGAAGGGGAGGCTTTGCTACACATCTTAAATTTGTCAGTCAGCTGACGTGTCTTAGTAATGATGAACTGTTACAATACATACAAAACTACAACGATAGACATACAAATATAACAAACAAACATAAAACCCCAACTATAAACATACAATTACAAGAAAAAATACAAAACTACAGTACAACAGTGAACTAAAAATTACAACAATAAATATACAGCAACAATAAACATAAATTTGAAAATACAAAACTACAGAACAACAATGAACTGAAAATTACAACAATAAACATAAAGCAACGATAAAAAAAATAAAAAATACAAAACTACAGTACAACAATGAACTAAAAATTACAACAATAAACAAACAACAACAATAAACATAAAATTACAACAATAAACATTAAACCACAATGATAAACATAAAACGACACAAAAACATAAAACCACAACAATAAACGTACAATTTAAACAATAAACAAAACTACAAAATAAACTTTAAATTACAAGAACCTACAACTACAACAATAAACATAAAACTACAACAATAAACATAAAATTTAAACAATAAACAAAACTACAAAATAAACTTTAAATTACAAGAACATAAAACTACAACAATAAACATAAAACTATAACAATAAACATATGATAACAAAAACCTTAAAATTACAACAGTAAACAAAACTACAACAATAAACTTCGATCACAAAAATAAAGATACAATTACAAAAAAAACATAAAAACAAAACAATAAACGTAAAATTACAACGATAACCATAAATCCAACAATAAACTTAAAATTTCAACAATAAACATACAATTACAACAAAAAACATAAAACCACAACAATAAAAAACCATTACAACAAAAAACAGTAAACCACAACAATAAACGTAAAATTACAACAATAACAATAAAATAAAACAATAAACATAAAATTACAACAATATACATTGAGCCGCAACAATAAAAAAAAAACATTACAACAAAAAACAGTAAACCACAACAATAAACATAAAATTACAACAATAACCAGAAAACTACAACAATGAACCTAAAATTACAACAATAACCATAAAATTAAAACAATAAACATAACATTTCAACAATAAACATAAAAGTACAAAAATAAACATACATTTACAACCATAAACATAAAACTACAACAATAAACATACAATTACAACAATACACATAAAGCCACAAGTTATTAAACATCAAATTACAGACAACACAACAAAAAAGCATAAAACTACAATAATTAACATAAATTACAACAATAAAACTAAATCAATAAACATACAATTACAATAAAAACATAAACCCACAACAATTATATAAAATTACAACAATAAACATACAATTACAACAAAAAACATAAAATTACAACAATAAACATACAATTACATTAAAAAACATAAAATTACAACAATAAACATAAAACCACAACAATAGACAAAACATTACAACAATAAACATAAAACCACAACAATAAACATAAAACTACAACAATAAACATAAAATTACAACAATAACCATAAAATTAAAACAACAAACATAAAATGTCAACAATAAACATACATTTACAACCATAAACATAAAACTACAAAAATAAACATAAAAACTACAACACAAAAACATACAACCGCAACAATAAACATACAATTACAACAATACACATAAAGCCACAAGTTATTAAACATCAAATTACAAAAAAACAGAAAAAACAAACAAACATAAAGCTACAAGAATAAATAATTATAAATAAATTACAAAAAAAAAACTAAAACTAAAACAATAAACACACAATTACAATAAAAAACATAAAACCACAACAATAAACATACAATTACAACAAAAATATAAAATTACAACAAATAACATAAAATTACAATAAAAAATATAAAACCACAACAATAACCATAAAATTACAACAATAAACATAAAACAACAATAAACATACAATTACCGGTACCACAAAAAAACATAAAACCCCTCATTATAGGCCTACTGAAATGAATTTTTTTTATTTAAACGGGAATAGCAGATCCATTCTATGTGTCATACTTGATCATTTCGCGATATTGTCATATTTTTGCTGAAAGGATTTAGTATAGAACAACGACGATAAAGATCGCAACTTTTGGTATCTGATAAAAACAACCCTTGCCCCTACCGGAAGTAGCGTGACGTCACAAGACAAAGGATTCCTCACAATTCTGCTTTGTTTACAATGGAGCGAGAGACATTCGGACCGAGAAAGCGACGATTACCCCATTAATTTGAGCGAAAAGATGAAAGATTCGTGGATGAAGAACTTTAGAGTGAAGGACTACAGTGTAGTGCGGGGGTGTATCTTTTTTCGCTCTGACCGTAACTTAGGTACAAGCTGGCTCATTGGATTCCACACTCTCTCCTTTTTCTATTGTGGATCACGGATTTGTATTTTAAACCACCTCGGATACTATATCCTCTTGAAAATGAGAGTCGAGAACGCGAAATGGACATTCACAGTGACTGAACATGTAAATACACGATTAATCATTTTCAGCTTGGCGAAGCTAAAAAAAATAGAAGCTAACTTAGCTACGGGGCTAACGTGATAGCATCAGTCTCAAATGCAGATAGAAACTAAATTAAAAAAAACCCTGACTGGAAGGATAGACAGAAGATCAACAATACTATTAAACCATGAACATGTAAATACACGGTTAATAATTTTCAGCTTGGCGAAGCTAAAAAAATAGAAGCTAACTTAGATGCGGCGGCGGGCGTTGTACGCATTTGACGACACCCCGGCCGCCATCAGTCAGGAAGAAACATATATTTCCCCAAAGTTACGTACGTGACATGCACATATCGACACGCACGTACGGGCAAGCGATCAAATGTTTGGAAGCCAAAGCTGTACTCACCGTAGTGCGTCTGCTATCCTGCTCAAAACACAACACAACCTCCTGGTGTTGGTGTTGCTACAGCCAGCCGCTAATACACCAATCGCACCTACAACTTTCTTCTTTGCAGTCTCCATTGTCCATTAAACAAATTGCAAAAGATTCACCAACACAGATGTCCAGAATACTGTGGAATTTTGTCGAAGAAAACAGAGGTATTTGTATGGGTCCAAACACTTTCCTTGACCTTGTGACGTCACGCGCATACGTCATCATACCGCGACGTTTTCAAGCGGAAGTTTCGCGGGAAATTTAAAATGTCACTTTATAAGTTAACCCGGCCGTATTGGCATGTGTTGCAATGTTATGATTTCATCATTGATATATAAACTATCAGACTGCGTGGTCGCTAGTAGTGGCTTTCAGTAGGCCTTTAAACATACAATTACGACAAAAACATACAACTACAACAATAAATAAATTAGTCAGGCAGCTACAATTGTGTACGTTTATTTTTGTTTTATTTTCTGCTAATATGCTAAACCAGCATGTTGTTGTGTAATGTTAGCATGCAGCTCACGTAGCGATGCTAGTGTTGCTAACGTTAATGTGTGTAATATACGACATCTATTACTTGGTCAAAAAAAATTAAAATAAAAAAGCGGGTCAAGAACACAAAAGCACTTTTTGGAGACACACACACACACACACAAGTCATTAGCATTAAAGCTACAGACACACAAACAGTGTAAATTCCAACAATAGGTGATCGTTATTAAAACTGTTGTCTGACGTGTCTTACTGTGAACGACTTCTAACGAGTCTGGAGCCTCATGGAAGAACACTTTAAACTTCTTTCTTGCACAGCCCAAAGAGTCACATGTGTCAAAAGTATCCGACACCTCATCAGGCACTATTTGCTGTGGACTGGAGCCAACGTCAAGAAATCTACTTTCATGCTGTTCTGACGTCATCTGCTCTTTTTCAAAGCTGGCATGTTGGACACGTGGACAAATAATACATCATATCTATTCTCCATGATGGAATCTGCTCTACACTTTTACTTGACTTTGGCATACTTTTCTTCTTGCATCAAACTATTTATATGGGTATTCCCTTTTTTATTAGGGCCCGCATGGCCCTGTACAAAGGACTCCCACAGGGAGTCCTTTGTACAGGGACAGAGGACTCTATTGAAATTGTAAGGTTTTATTATTATTAGGGTCCGCACGACCCATTGTCAAAGGAATCCCGAAGGGAGTCCTTTTGCAATGGGACGAAAGGACACTATTTAATTTGTAATGTTTATTATTATTATTATTATTATTATTATACCGGCCGCCTCTTCGAGCAGCAATTTGACCCACTTAACATGCTCCAAAACTCACCAAATTTGACACACAAATCAGGACCTGCGAAAATTGCAAGTTAATAACAAAACCAAACCCCAAAAATAAAAATTGCGCTCTAGCGCCCCCTAGGAAAAAATAAAAACAAACTGCCTGTAACTCCCACTAGGAAGGTCGTAGAGACATGAAACAAAAACCTCTATGTAGGTCTGACTTAGACCTACATTTCATAATTTTACATCCTCGGGCAAAAACCAACAGGAAGTTGGCAATTTCCCCTTCAAGACAAATTTGTACTAAAAAAACTCGTTTTTGCCTCTTTGAGCTGTAATTTGACCCCCTTAAAATACTTCAAAACTCACCAAACTTGTCACACACATCGGGACTGGTAGAAATTGCGATCTCAAAAAATAACCGAACCCCGAAACTCTAAATTGTGCTCTAGTTATTATTATTCTTTCTTTTTTTTTTCCGCAGCTTTGCTCACTACTTTGCCCCCCTTAACATGCTTCAAAACTCACCAAATTTTGTACACTCATCAAAAAACGCGAACAAAACTCTTTAGTGGAAAAACCAAACCCCAAAAATCAAAACTGCGCTCTAGCGCCCCCTAGGAAAAAAACACAGACACAACTTCCTCTAACTCCCAGTACGAATATCGTAGAGACATGAAACAAAAACCTCTATGTAGGTCTGACTTAGAGCTAGATTTCATACACGGACATCCTTCAGCAAAAATCAACAGGAAGTTGGCAATCACCCCTTCAAAACAAACGTTTCATAAAAACACTCATTTTTGCCTCTTTGAGTTGTAATTTGACCCCTTTAAAATACTTCAAAACTCACCAAACTTTTTACACACATCAGGACTGGCGGAAATTGTGATCTAATAAAAAAACCGAACCCCAAAACTCAAAATTGCGCTCTAGCGCCCCCTAGAAATAAAACACAGACAAAACTGCTCCTCAGAGGAAAACACAGACAAAACTGCTTGTAACTTCCGGTAGGAACGTCTTAGAGACATGAAACAAAAAACCTCTATGTATGTCTCACTTAGACCTACATTTCATAGATTAACATCCTTCAGCAAAAATTAACAGGAAGTTTGCAAAAAAGTATTGGGACATTTAGGACTACCACTGGACAAAAGTATTGGGACACTAACAACTCACACTGGACAAAAGTATTGGGACACCTAGACAAAAGTATTGAGACGCTTAGGACTAACAGTAGACAAAAGTTTTTGGACACTTAGGTCTACCACCTGCCAAATATGCGGGCTTGCAGCTTTAATTTTACTTGTAGTGCTTATTTTGTTGTGTATGTGTGATGCTTATTTAGTTTTACTATTTTATTAAGTTAAGTTGTGTTTAATATATAGAATGTTCAGTACTTATTGGAATTTGTATTCAAATGTATCTTTTTACCGCTCTGTTTTTAATCTGTACAGCACTTTGGTACAGTAGTGGCTGTTATAAAAAAAATGTTATTATCATTTTTTATTTAAATCATGTTATATAAATAAATAAACCTTGAGCTAAACTTATACGGTGTTATGATAATGATGTAAATAATTCACTCCTTTTGGTGTACCGGGTGATGCAAATGTGTATTTGTATAAGTGTAAGTAGGTACATGTGTATGTAGGTATGAATATGTGTTTGGTGAAGAGTGTATGAATGCATGAGTGCATGTACAGTGCGTATATACAGTGTGTGTGTGTGCGTGTATGTATGTATGTATGCATGTATGTATGTATGCATGAGGTTATGTACCGTATGTGTGTGTGTGTGTATAGACAGTATGTATGTGTGTGTATGTATGTATGAATATATGTACGTATTTATGTATGAGTGTATATAAGTATGTATGTATATACGTGTATGTATGTATGTATATATGTATATGTTTATGTATGTATGTTTGTGTGTCTGGGTGTATGTGTGTTTGGATGTGCATGTATGTATGTATTTAGATATGTGTGCGTGCGTGCATATGTATGTATGCATGTATTGTATGTGTGTGTATTTTTCTAGGTATACATAAATCTAAGTATAGTATGTATGTACTGTATGTATGCATGCATGAGTGCATTTTATGTATGTATGTACATATGTATGCGTGTATGTATGCATGTGTGTATGAGTGTATCTTATGTATGTATGTACGTATGTATGTATGTAAGTACATACATGTAGGTGTATGTATGCATGTATGCATGTATGTATGTATGCATGTATGTATGTACTGTATGTATGAATGTATGTATGTATGGATGAGTGTATATTATGTATGTATGTGTGTATATATGCATGAATCTATGTTATGTGTTTATGTATGTATTTGTGTGTATGTATGTATGTATGTATGTATGTATGTATGCATGCATGAGTGTATATTATGTATGTATGTAACTATATATGCATGTGTGCATGTGTGTATGTATGCATGAGTCTATGTTATGTGTTTATTTATGTATTTGTGCATGAGTCTATGTTATGTGTTTATGTATTTGTGTGTATGTACGTATGTATGTATGTATGCATGCATGAGTGTATATTATGTATGTATGTAACTATATATGCATGTGTGCATGTGTGTATGCATGCATGAGTCTATGTTATGTGTTTATGTATGTATTTGTGCATGAATCTATGTTATGTGTTTATGTATGTATTTGTGTGTACGTACGTACGTATGTATGTATGTATGCATGCATGAGTGTATATTACTGTATGTGCGTATGTAACTATATATGCATGTGTGCATGTATGTATGTGTGTATGTATGCATGAGTCTATGTTATGTGTTTATGTATTTGTGTGTGGATGTATGTATGTATGCATGCATGAGTCTATATCATGTATGTATGTATATATATATATGCATGAGTGTATGTTATGTATGTATGTATCTATATATGTGTGTGTGTGTGTGTGTGTGTGTGCTTTGGTGTGCGTGTATGTATGTTATGTATGTGTGTATATACTGTATGCATGAGTGTATGTTATGTACTGTATGTATGTATGTATCTGTTTGTGTGTGTGGGTGTGTGTTTGTATTTACTGTATGTATGTGTGTCTATATGTATGTATGAATGTATGTGTGTATGTATGGTATGTATGTATTTATGCATGAGTGTATGTTATGTATGTATGTATGAATGTGCGCGTGTGTGTGTATATGCATGTATGTACGGTATGTACTGTATGTATGTATGTATGGAGTATATGTTATGTATGTATGTATATATATATATGTGTGTGTGTGTATGTATGTATGTATGAATGTTATATGCATGAGTGTTGGGTATGTACAGTATGTAGGTATGTTAGGTATGTGTGTATGTATGCGTATTTATTCAGCACCTTGTATGTGTGATAGGCGGGGACCCCCACCTGCATATAAAGCTCCCAGGCAACAGGGAACCACCATGCAGGCGGGCCGGCCCGGGACATGCCCCACAGGACCGGACCCGCAGCACCACCAGGCGGGCCAGTCGGCGGCAGCAGAGAGGCACACCCGGCCAAGCATAGGGCAAGGGAAGGCCAGAAAACACCCAGCCCCTGAAAGACCACACCCCACAAGGGCAGAAAGAAAACAGAAGGAAGGAGATCCACCCCGCTTTGACATCTACCTCCCGGGTCCTCCCCCCACTGGACCCAAGTTAAGTCTGACTGTTTTTTTTAAATATTTTTGATCAAAAACGAGTCGCACGCTTTAACGAAACATCTTTGAACTTGGCAGCAACTTGTGAAATTATTTTTTTTAGTCCCAAAGCAAGAACTAAGACTCCCTCTCTGCCAAATTACTCCTTTTAAAATCAAAGTCAGGCTTCTTTTTAATATTTTACTGCTTCCTTTCTTTGCACCACATTACTGTGGATGAAACCATGACAGAGTTGAAATGAAACAGAAACACCCCCAACATACTTGCAATACTCTGAAATTATTACTGTGCGTATCATAATCATGTGTCTCTGCATTAAGGAGAAAATATTACAAGTAGACTCAGCACTAAAACTATAACAATAAACACACAATTACAAAACTACAATAAATGTAAAACTATAACAATGAACAAAAAATTACAACAATAAATACAAAACTACAACAATAAACATAGAACTACAATAATAAACAAAACTACAAAAATAAATATACAATTACAACAGAGACAAAAAACTACAACAAAATACATTAAATTACAACAAAAACAAACAACTATAACAATAAACATAAAATTACAAGAAAACATAAAACTACAGCAATAAAAAAAACAATTACAACAAAACATTAAACTAAAGAAAAAACATACAATTACAACAACAAAAATTCAAAACTACAACAAAAAATATAAAATAACAATACAAACATAAAATTACAACAATACACATAAAATTACAACAAACAACACAAAACTACAACAACAAATTTAAAATAACAAAAAAATCAAAACTACAACAATAAACAAAAATATAACAGAAACAAAAACTACAACTATAAAGATACAACAACAATAAACATTAAACCACAACAAAAAACATAAAAGTACAACAGATACAAACACTACAACAATAAAACTAAAACTACAAGAATAAACATAAAACTACAACAATAAACATAAAATTACAACAGACACAAAAAACTACAACAATTAACATAAAACTACAAGCGCAACAAAAAACTACAACAATAAACATCAAATTACAACAAAGACATTCAACTACAGCAATGAAAACATATTGCAACAATATACATTAAATTACAACAAAAACATAAAACCACAACAACAAATATAAAATTACAACAAAAACATAAAAAAACGATAACAAAAAACATAAAACTAAAATAAAACATAAAATTACAACGATATACATAAAATTACAACAAAAAAACACAAAACCACAATAAAAAAATATAAAATTACAACAAAAACCAACAAAACAGCAACACCAAATATAAAATTACAACAACAAAACATAACAATTACAACAACAAACACAAAATAACAACAACATAAAACTACAACAATTAAAACATACAACTACAACACTAAACATAAACCTACAACAATAAAAACATAACATTGCAACAATATACATTAAATTACAACAAAAACCTAAAACCACAACAAATGTAAAATTACAACAAACGTAAAAACTACAACAAAAAACATAAAATACAAATAAAACATAAAATTACAACAATATACATAAAATTACAACAAAAAACACAAAACCACTACACTAAATACAAAATGACAACAAAAAACATAAAAATTACAATAATAAACATAGAATAACAACAAAAAATTAAAACTACAACAAGAAACATAAAATAACAATAAAACAATCTACATAAAATTACAACAAAAAAGACAAAACCGCAACACCAAATATAAAACTACAACAATAAAAACATAAAACTACAAAAATAAAAACATAACATTGCAACAATATACATTAAAATACAGCAAAAACACAAAAAACTTCAACAAAAATTATAAAACAACAATAAAAACATAAAATTACAACAATATACATACAATTACAACAACAAAACACAAATCCACAACAACAAATGTATAATTAAAACAAAAAACACTAAACCACAACAACAAAAATCTAAAATTACCAAAAAAAAAGTACAATAAACATAATATTACGACAGATTTGTTTTTACAACAACAAACATAAAACCACAACAACAAATATAAAACTACAACAATAAAAACATAAAACTACAACAATAAAAACATAACATTGCAACAATATACATTAAAATACAGCAAAAACACAAAAAACTTCAACAAAAATTATAAAACAACAATAAAAACATAAAATTACAGCAATATACATACAATTACAACAACAAAACACAAATCCACAACAACAAATGTACAATTACAACAAAAAACACTAAACTGCAACAACAAAAATCTAAAATTACCAAAAAGATGTACAAAAAACATAATATTATGACAGATTTTGTTTTACAACAACAAACATAAAACCACAACAACAAATGTAAAATTACAACAGATATAACAACTACAACAATAAAAATAAAACTACAACAATAAACAAAACTACAACAACAAAACATAAAACTACAACAAAATCATAAAAACTACAGCAATTAACATCAAATAACAATAAAACATGAAGTTACAACAATCTACATAAAATTACAACAAAAAACACAAAACCTCAACAAACAAAACCACAACACCAAATATAGAATTACAACAAAAAACCACAAAACCACAACAACAAATGTAAAATAACAACAAAAAACATGAAAGTACAACACTCAACATAACTAACATGACTTGCAATTTTAAAGTTTGCACACGCCCTTTGTGGTTTTCAAATGTGCATCATAAAGTACGGGATGATATTGAAGTTCTCATGTACGACCAAACTGCTTTGTTTGAATGCACCACCTGCAAATACTTCATACTTCATTTACTCCACACTCCCTTTTTTCTGCACCACTGGATCGTAGGAGGAAATATTGGAGTGACATTTTCCCATGAATCAGAGGATGGATGGCACGATAGTACACGTGTGTGTGTGTGTGTGTGTGTGTGTGTGTGTGTGTGTGTGTGTGTGTGTGTGTGTGTGTGTGTGTGTGTGTGTGTGTGTGTGTGTGTGTGTGTGTGTGTGTGTGTGCATAAACGGGTTAGAAGAGGAGGGCTAAGTGAATGTAAGCCCCCCCGTCATTGCTCAGGTTCTTCACCCTGGGGGGGTACTGTTGTGTTACAGCCGACCTCACGGTCACCATGGTTACAGGACGCCCTAACGAAGTCATGCATCACAGTGGCACAGCTCAGCTGCGACACATTAGTGTCTTGTTTGGGGCACAGGGGGAGGGGGCGGAGCCAGGTGTTTAAAAAAAAATCTTACACAGACATATATTTGACACAGGTGTTCAAAATGTAGACTAATTCATATTTACTTGATTGTACAAATAGCACATGTCAGTAATACTTACAATAAGTCATGTAGGAGTATTATTGTATTATTATTATTATTATTATTATTATTATTATAGTACTATTGAGTCTACTCACCTTCGTCTTCTTTTGTACGCTTGGTGTGTGGACGTCCTGTGCTCCATCCATCCTCACTGTTACTGCATCCATCTTTCATGTTCCTTCATCCATCCTCACTGTTACTGCATCCATCTTTCATGTTCCTTCATCCATCCTCACTGTTACTGCATCCATCTTTCATGTTCCTTCATCCATCCTCACTGTTACTGCATCCATCTTTCATGTTTGCATCCATCTTTCATGTTCCTTCATCCATCCTCACTGTTATTGCATCCATCTTTCATGTTCCTTCATCCATCCTCACTGTTACTGCATCCATCCTCACTGTTACTGCATCCATCTTTCATGTTCCTTCATCCATCCTCACTATTACTGCATCCATCTTTAAAGTTCTTTCATCCATCCTCACTGTTACTGCAGCCATCTTTAATGTTCCTTCATCCATCCTCACTATTACTGCATCCATCTTTAAAGTTCCTTCATCCATCCTCACTGTTACTGCAGCCATCTTTAATGTTCCTTCATCCATCCTCACTATTACTGCATCCATCTTTAAAGTTCCTTCATCCATCCTCACTGTTACTGCAGCCATCTTTAAGGTTTCTTCATCCATCTTTAATGTTGTTTATCCATTTTGATGTTTCTTCATCCATCCTCATTGTTACGGCATCCATCTTAAAGGTTTCTTCATCCATCTTTAATGTTGTCTATCAATGTTTAATGTTCCTTCATCCATCCTCAATGTTACTGCATCCATCTTTAATGTTCCTTCATCCATCCTCACTGTTACTGCATCCATCTTTAATGTTCCTTCATCCATCCCAACTGTTACTGCATCCATCTTTAAACTTTATTCATTCATCCTCTTTGTTACTGCATCCATCTTTAATTTTCCTTTAGCCATCCTCACTGTTACTGCATCCATCTTTAATGTTCCTTCATCCATCCTCATTGTTACTGCATCCATCTTTCATGTTCCTTCATCCATCCTCACTGTTGCTGCATCCATCCTCATTGTTACTGCATCCATCTTTCATGTTCCTTCATCCATCCTCATTGTTACTGCATCCATCCTCATTGTTACTGCATCCATCTTTAATGTTCCTTCATCCATCCTCATTGTTACTGCATCCATCCTCATTGTTACTGCATCCATCTTTCATGTTCCTTCATCCATCCTCACTGTTGCTGCATCCATCCTCACTGTTACTGCATCCATCTTTCATGTTCCTTCATCCATCCTCATTGTTACTGCATCCATCCTCATTGTTACTGCATCCATCTTTCATGTTCCTTCATCCATCCTCATTGTTACTGCATCCATCCTCATTGTTACTGCATCCATCTTTAATGTTCCTTCATCCATCCCAACTGTTACTGCATCCATCTTTAAACTTTATTCATTCATCCTCTTTGTTACTGCATCCATCTTTAATGTTCCTTCATCCATCCCAACTGTTACTGCATCCATCTTTAAACTTTATTCATTCATCCTCTTTGTTACTGCATCCATCTTTAATTTTCCTTTAGCCATCCTCACTGTTACTGCATCCATCTTTAATGTTCCTTCATCCATCCTCATTGTTACTGCATCCATCTTTCATGTTCCTTCATCCATCCTCACTGTTGCTGCATCCATCCTCATTGTTACTGCATCCATCTTTCATGTTCCTTCATCCATCCTCACTGTTGCTGCATCCATCCTCATTGTTACTGCATCCATCTTTCATGTTCCTTCATCCATCCTCATTGTTACTGCATCCATCCTCATTGTTACTGCATCCATCTTTCATGTTCCTTCATCCATCCTCACTGTTGCTGCATCCATCCTCATTGTTACTGCATCCATCTTTCATGTTCCTTCATCCATCCTCACTGTTACTGCATCCATCTTTCATGTTCCTTCATCCATCCTCACTGTTACTGCATCCATCTTTAATGTTCCTTCATCCATCCTCATTGTTACTGCATCCATCTTTAATGTTCCTTCATCCATCCTCACTGTTGCTGCATCCATCTTTAATATTTTTACGTCCATCTTCTTTCCAATCCTTGGACTTTCTTCACCCTGGTGTTCCTCCAGGCTGTCTGGTCTTTGTTGTCAGTGTTTGCTCAACAAGACGCACACCATCTCTGAGTCCACCTGCGCAAC
The DNA here is from genome assembly GCF_033978785.1 of Entelurus aequoreus. NCBI lineage: Eukaryota > Metazoa > Chordata > Actinopteri > Syngnathiformes > Syngnathidae > Entelurus > Entelurus aequoreus. The sequence continues at coordinate 82,890,185 of NC_084735.1, forward strand.
CTGTCTCCGCGCGGCGTGTGGTTGAGGGTTTGGCACCTGCTGCACACGCTGGCTGTGCACGGCAGGAGACTCGGTGCATTTCTGCATTGAGGCCGAGGTGGGGACACGATGATGAGTTTCCTGGCTGTTCCGACTAAATTGGCCATCTGGCCCACAAGAACTCCCAGAGTGTGTGGGAGTGAACCCACTCAAGCAGTTTATTGTGCGTGGTGGCCCTCGGGGCCAAACGTATCTCATATGTGGGTCAAGGACTGCGTGGGATGAGGTACGATTGTGATGAGGTTTGGGACTGAATTCATGGTTTTGTAACATCTTAGCTGTTTTTTTTTGTTTTTTTGACAAAGTTCTCCAGATAAAACAAATAGATGTGAGCGTTGTCATGGTGATTTTGGACAATTGTACTTCCGTCCACTGCAGAGTCTCTTATAGGTGCGAGGTCTGCAACATCTCATCAGTGCCGGCTCAAAAAGCACTGGCATTAAAATCTGTGGCTGTGGGCAACCCCCACACTGCAAAAACTGAAATCTAAGTAGGATTAAATATCTCAAATAAGGGTGATACTTGCTTATTTTCTGTCTAATAAGATAATTCTTCTCACTAAGCAGATTTTATGTTAGAGTCTTTTACTTGTTTTAAGTGTTTTGGTCCTAAATGATCTCAGTAAGATATTGCAGCTTGTTGCTGAGATGTGATGACCTATATTGAGTAAAACATGCTTGAAACTAGAATATCAACTGTTGCAAAGCTGTGTCATCAACACTCACAAGTAGGGATGTCCGATAATGGCTTTTTGCCGATATCCGATATGCCGATATTGTCCAACTCTTTAATTACCGATACCGATATCAACCGATACCGATATCAACCGATATATACAGTCGTGGAATTAACACATTATTATGCCTAATTTGGACAAGCAGGTATGGTGAAGATAAGGTACTTTTTAAAAAAATGAATCAAATAAAATAAGATAAATAAATTAAAAACATTTTCTTGAATAAAAAACAAAGTAAAACAATATAAAAACAGTTACATAGAAACTAGTAATTAATGAAAATTTGTAAAATTAACTGTTAAAGGTTAGTATTATTAGTGGACCAGCAGCACGCACAATCATGTGTGCTTACGGACTGTATCCCTTGCAGACTGTATTGATATATATTGATATATAATGTAGGAAGCAGAATATTAATAACAGAAAGAAACAACCCTTTTGTGTGAATGAGTGTGAATGGGGGGAGGGAGGTTTTTTGGCTTGGTGCACTAATTGTAAGTGTATCTTGTGTTTTTTATGTGGATTTAATTTAAAAAAAACAAACAAAAAAAAACACGATACTGATAGTAAAAAAAAACGATACCGATAATTTACGATATTACATTTTAACGCATTTATCGGCCGATAATATCGGCAGACCGATATTATTGGACATCTCTACTCACAAGTATAACACTACTTTTTTAATGTAAAAATTTCTTTTTTCAAGCATGAAAAAAAAAAATCATGATTTTGACACAATTGTGTCTCATAATTAAAACGGATGACAGCCAAATGGACTTTGCTGTTTTTTTCAGAAAACACGTACTCCTGTAGTAGCACGGTTGGCACAGTACAGTAAACTGACAGTTAATATTTAAACATTTAACATTTCAAACAATTTTGAACAGAAATAGTTCATGCACATTCAGATAAATTCCTCAAAATTACAATTAAAAACATTTGGGCCGGGGGCCGGGCTGTATGTATGCGCACTAATTGACTGAAAGAGCACGCACTTGGCGCGATGATGTCATGTTGTCGATGGAAAAATGCATTTTTAGACCATATGATTTGCCTGAGCGGCTTGTAGACCCCGAGAGTAACAAGCGCTTGCCTTGTTGCCTTTCCATTAAGAACAATAAACTATTTTTTAGTATAAGTTTGCTGGTTTCAAGAAATGTGATGCGGAGAGCATATCATTATGTCAAGATAATGGCACTAGCATTTACTTAATTCAAGAATATTTTTCAAAATATTGAGCAAAAAGGTCTCTTTTTTTTTCTACCAAGAAAAGTGCACTTGTTATTAGTGAGAATTAGGGATGTCCGATAAATGCGTTAAAATGTAATATCGGAAATTATCGGTATCGTTTTTTTTAATTATCGGTATCGTTTTTTGTTTTTTGTTTTTTTATTAAATCAACATAAAAAACACAAGATACACTTACAATTAATGCACCAACCCAAAAAACCTCCCTCCTCATTCACACAAAAGGGTTGTTTCTTTCTGTTATTAATATTCTGCTTCCTACATTATATATCAATATATATCAATACAGTCTGCAAGGGATACAGTCCGTAAGCACACATGATTGTGCGTGCTGCTGGTCCACTAATAATACTAACCTTTAACAGTTAATGTTACTCATTTTCATTAATTACTAGTTTCTATGTAACTGTTTTTATATTGTTTTACTTTCTTTTTTATTCAAGAAAATGTTTTTAATTTATTTATCTTATTTTATTTTATAATTTTTTAAAAAAGTACCTTATCTTCACCATACCTGGTTGTCCAAATTAGACATAATAATGTGTTAATTCCACGACTGTATATATCGGTTGATATCGGTATCGGTAATTAAAGAGTTGGACAATATCGGAATGTCGGATATCGGCAAAAAGCCATTATCGGACATCCCTAGTGAGAATATACTTATTTTAAGGTATTTTTGGTTTCATTGAGTATAGCTAAATTGACTTGTTTTGGAAAGTCTTGACAAGCCAAATGTTCTTGTTCTATTGGCAGATAATTTTGCTTAGTTCAAATAAAATACCCCTAATTTTTGTATTATTTTTTTCTTGTTTTTGAACACTGACTTTTTGCAGTGCATGAGTCATAGTTATTTACCTCTATGTCATGTGGTGTGAGCAATACACCTGTTTACACAGTGAAGAGGTTCATTTGGTCTACTAATATCACATTCATATGAACAAAGTTAATTTATAAAAGCCTGAATAGTAAAATTTTACTATTCAAACTTTTATAGACGAATCTTGTTATATAAACACTGTTACGTGTGTACAGGGGAAGAAGACGGCACAGACAGCAGGGACGTCATTTAGCTCTATAGTTATTATCAAACACTATATATATAAACAAGGGAATGGAGTGTGACTAATCCAGAATATGTGTGGAGTGTTACCAGTAGTGTTGAGAGGGGCAACGCTGGCTCGCAGGTCCGTGAGTAGGCGCGAGGTCGAGGGAAGGAGAGAGGCGTCAAAGTCCGTGTCCAGGCGGGAGGTCGAGATCCAAAAGGGGCAGCCAGAGAACCAGAGGGAAACACAGGGAGACGAGACACACAAATCTCGTAACGCGGGAACGGAGGAATGCTGCTGGAAGACGACAAGGGGGACACGAGACCAATCAACACGGAGGGGGAGAAACACAGAGAGAGAGAGTGTGCATATAGCTTGGAGAATTTCGGCTTACTGTACAGGAACAGGTCGCTGCGTTCTGGCACAGGATAGCAGGCTGCGCTGGCTTAAGAAGGCAGGAGAGCTCATCGACAGGTGTTGCTTGCTGCAGCCGAAGTGGCGCGCGGGAGGTGCGCCCAGCGCAGCGCACGGGCCGTGACAAACACTTCTGTTTGCAACCAACTCATCGGCACTACTAATGTGCACTCGGCAGTAGAGATGTCCGATATTATCGGCCTGCCGATATTATCGGCCGATATATGCGTTAAAATGTAATATCGGAAATTATCGGCATCGTTTTTTTATTATCGGTATCGTGTTTTTTTTTTGTTTTGTTTTTATTAAATCAACATAAAAAACACAAGATACACTTACAATTAGTGCACCAAGCCAAAAAACCTCCCTCCCCCATTTACACTCATTCACACAAAAGGGTTGTTTCTTTCTGTTATTAATATTCTGGTTCCTACATTATATATCAATATATATCAATACAGTCTGCAAGGAATACAGTCCGTAAGCACACATGATTGTGCGTGCTGCTGCTCCACTAATAGTACTAACCTTTAACAGTTAATTTGACTAATTTTCATTCATTACTAGTTTCTATATAACTGTTTTTATATTGTTGTACTTTCTTTTTTATTCAAGAAAATGTTTTTAATTTATTTATCTTATTTTACAAATTTTTTAAAAAAGTACCTTATCTTCACCATACCTGGTTGTCCAAATTAGGCATAATAATGTGTTAATTCCACGACTGCATATATCGGTTGATATCGGTATCGGTTGATATCGGTAATTAAAGAGTTGGACAATATCGGAATATCGGATATCGGCAAAAAGCCATTATCGGACATCCCTACTCGGCAGTTTTTGCGGTGTTGTACAAAACACACGGTGCTAAATTAGCATGTGGTCAAAGAGGGCTGATTGCATTTCATGCAATATAAGTTCAGTAGAAGAATTATTGTGCTTTTATTTTGTAGTTGCTTTCTTTAGCTACAAGAGAGGTTCTAAACATGAAAAATCCCCCAATGGGGAAATTAAATTGTTGCGGTGCAGGTTTTTACACGCAGTGACGGATGTAGAACCGAATGAAAAACACAAAATGAGTAATAAATACTACATGTTGCACACTAGTATGTATAGATACAAGATGAAATAAAAGAAAAAACACAAACATCCGTATTGCACTAGGGGTGTAAAAAAATATCGATTTTCCAATTAATCATGGTTCTTTTTTGTAATCAATCAATCAATCAATGTTTACTTATATAGCCCTAAATCACAAGTGTCTCAAAGGGCTACACAAGCCACAACGACATCCTCGGCTCAGATCCCACATCAGGGCAAGGAAAAAAAATAAATAAATAAAAAAAATAAAATAAAAAAAATAAAAAGGAAAAACTCAACCCAATGGGACAATGAGAAACCTTGGAGGGCGACCGGTGCAATGGACGTCGAGTGGATCTAGCATAATATTGTGAGAATCCAGTCCATAGTGGATCTAACATAATATTGTGAGAATCCAGTCCATAGTGGATCTAACATAATATTGTGAGAATCCAGTCCATAGTGGATCTAACATAATAGTGAGAATCCAGTCCATAGTGGATCTAACATAATAGTGAGAGTCCAGTCCATAGTGGATCTAACATAATAGTGAGAGTCCAGTCCATAGTGGATCTAACATAATAGTGAGAGTCCAGTCCATAGTGGATCTAACATAATAGTGAGAGTCCAGTCCATAGTGGATCTAACATAATATTGTGAGAATCCAGTCCATAGTGGATCTAACATAATATTGTGAGAATCCAGTCCATAGTGGATCTAACATAATAGTGAGAATCCAGTCCATAGTGGATCTAACATAATAGTGAGAGTCCAGTCCATAGTGGATCTAACATAATAGTGAGAGTCCAGTCCATAGTGGATCTAACATAATAGTGAGAGTCCAGTCCATAGTGGATCTAACATAATAGTGAGAGTCCAGTCCATAGTGGATCTAACATAATAGTGAGAGTCCAGTCCATATTGGATCTAACATAATAGAGAGAGTCCAGTCCATAGTGGATCTAACATAATAGTGAGAGTCCAGTCCAAAGTGGATCTAACATAATAGTGAGAGTCCAGTCCATAGTGGATCTAACATAATAGTGAGAGTCCAGTCCATAGTGGATCTAACATAATAGTGAGAGTCCAGTCCAAAGTGGATCTAACATAATAGTGAGAGTCCAGTCCATAGTGGATCTAACATAATAGTGAGAGTCCAGTCCATAGTGGATCTAACATAATAGTGAGAGTCCAGTCCATAGTGGATCTAACATAATAGTGAGAGTCCAGTCCATAGTGGATCTAACATAATAGAGAGAGTCCAGTCCATAGTGGATCTAACATAATAGTGAGAGTCCAGTCCATAGTGGGGCCAGCAGGAGACCATCCCGAGCGGAGACAGGTCAGCAGCGCATAGACGTCCCCAACCGATGCACAGACGAGCGGTCCACTCCGGGTCCCGACTTTGGACAGCCAGCCAGTAACGATTCTTATTCGATTAAAAAATCTATCTTTTTTTTTTTTCTTTTTCAATCAATACTTTTTTCCAGGCTCAGGTTAAAAATGTAGCGGACCACACCGGTTAACTAGTCCGCAGGTTCCCCGAGTAGCCTGGAACTGATGCCATCTGGGCCGGGAGCCTCCCAGACCTTGTTCCTTCCCAACTTTCCTCCACACTTGATCCAGACTGATCGAGTTTTGGGTGGGTGCGTTGAACTGGGCTGGTGGGTTGTGGGTGGCTGTCTGAAAAGGGGTTTGTTGGGGAGGTATGGACCATGCTAGGGTGTGAACAGCTGGTACTGGTGTGGAGCGTGGGTTAGATGTGAAGGGGTTTCTGTGGGGCCAGAATCAAACCTGTTGAAAAAAACCATTCCGTTTCTTGTCCCACTCTTGGTTGCCAGAAACTTGATGACCACTTCCACCTCTTCCATGACCTGAAATCTGTTCCAGGCTTGTCCACACTTCACGGATGTTATTTTGCTACAGCAAAATTGTTGCAGTTTTTGTTTGTAGTCCTCCTTACGTCTCCTGATCTTTTATTTATTTCGCTTCAGCCGTTGTTCCAGTTTCTGATCGTAGTCCTCCTTACGTCTCCCGTTCTTGTATTTATTTTGCTACAGCCGTTGTTCCAGTTTCTGATCGTAGTCCTCCTTACGTCTCCCAATCTTTTATTTATTTCGCTTCAGCCGTTGTTCCAGTTTCTGATCGTAGTCCTCCTTACGTCTCTCGATCTTTTATTTATTTCGCTTCAGCCGTTGTTCCAGTTTCTGATCGTAGTCCTCCTTACGTCTCCTGATCTTTTATTTATTTCGTTTCAGCCGTTGTTCCAGTTTCTGATCGTAGTCCTCCTTACGTCTCCTGATCTTTTATTTATTTCGTTTCAGCCGTTGTTCCAGTTTCTGATCGTAGTCCTCCTTACGTCTCCCGATCTTTTATTTATTTCGCTTCAGCCGTTGTTCCAGTTTCTGATCGTAGTCCTCCTTACGTCTCTTGATCTTTTATTTATTTCGCTTCAACCGTTGTTCCAGTTTCTGATCGTAGTCCTCCTTACGTCTCTCGATCTTTTATTTATTTCGCTTCAGCCGTTGTTCCAGTTTCTGATCGTAGTCCTCCTTACGTCTCCTGATCTTTTATTTATTTCGTTTCAGCCGTTGTTCCAGTTTCTGATCGTAGTCCTCCTTACGTCTCTCGATCTTTTATTTATTTTGCTTCAGCCGTTGTTCCAGTTTCTGATCGTAGTCCTCCCTACCTCTCCTGATCTTTAATTTACTTTGCTTCAGCCGTTGTTCCAGTTTCTGATCGTAGTCCTCCTTACGTCTCCTGATCTTTCATTTATTTTGCTTCAGCCGTTGTTCCAGTTTCTGATCGTAGTCCTCCTTACGTCTCCTGATCTTTAATTTATTTCGCTTCAGCCGTTGTTCCAGTTTCTGATCGTAGTCCTCCTTACGTCTCTCGATCTTTTATTTATTTTGCTTCAGCCTTTGTTCCAGTTTCTGATCGTAGTCCTCCTTACGTCTCCTGATCTTTTATTTATTTCGCTTCAACCGTTGTTCCAGTTTCTGATCGTAGTCCTCCTTACGTCTCTCGATCTTTTATTTATTTCGCTTCAGCCGTTGTTCCAGTTTCTGATCGTAGTCCTCCTTACGTCTCCTGATCTTTTATTTATTTCGCTTCAGCCGTTGTTCCAGTTTCTGATCGTAGTCCTCCTTACGTCTCTCGATCTTTTATTTATTTTGCTTCAGCCATTGTTCCAGTTTCTGATCGTAGTCCTCCCTACCTCTCCTGATCTTTAATTTACTTTGCTTCAGCCGTTGTTCCAGTTTCTGATCGTAGTCCTCCTTACGTCTCCTGATCTTTCATTTATTTTGCTTCAGCCGTTGTTCCAGTTTCTGATCGTAGTCCTCCTTACGTCTCCTGATCTTTCATTTATTTCGCTTCAGCCGTTGTTCCAGTTTCTGATCGTAGTCCTCCTTACGTCTCCTGATCTTTAATTTATTTTGCTTCAGCCGTTGTTCCAGTTTCTGATCGTAGTCCTCCTTACGTCTCCTGATCTTTAATTTATTTTGCTTCAGCTGTTGTTCCAGTTTCTGATCGTAGTCCTCCTTAAGTCTCCTGATCTTTTATTTATTTTGCTTCAGCCGTTGTTCCAGTTTCTGATCGTAGTCCTCCTTACGTCTCCTGATCTTTTATTTACTTTGCTTCAGCCGTTGTTCCAGTTTCTGATCGTAGTCCTCCTTACGTCTCTTGATCTTTTATTTACTTTGCTTCAGCCGTTGTTCCAGTTTCTGATCGTAGTCCTCCTTACGTCTCCTGATCTTTTATTTACTTTGCTTCAGCCGTTGTTCCAGTTTCTGATCGTAGTCCTCCTTACGTCTCCTGATCTTTTATTTACTTTGCTTCAGCCGTTGTTCCAGTTTCTGATCGTAGTCCTCCTTACGTCTCCTGATCTTTTATTTATTTTCGCTTCAGCCGTTGTTCCAGTTTCTGATCGTAGTCCTCCTTACGTCTCCTGATCTTTAATTTACTTTGCTTCAGCCGTTGTTCCAGTTTCTGATCGTAGTCCTCCTTACGTCTCCTGATCTTTTATTTATTTTGCTTCAGCCGTTGTTCCAGTTTCTGATCGTAGTCCTCCGTATGTCTCCTGATCTTGTATTTATTTTGCTACAGCCGTTGTTCCAGTTTCTGATCGTAGTCCTCCTTACGTCCCCTGATCTTTTATGCATTTTGCTTCAGCCGTTGTTCCAGTTTCTGATCGTAGTCCTCCTTACGTCTCCTGATCTTTTATTTACTTTGCTTCAGCCGTTGTTCCAGTTTCTGATCGTAGTCCTCCTTACGTCTCCTGATCTTTTATTTACTTTGCTTCAGCCGTTGTTCCAGTTTCTGATCGTAGTCCTCCTTATGTCTCCTGATCTTTTATTTACTTTGCTTCAGCCGTTGTTCCAGTTTCTGATCGTAAGTCCTCCTTACATCTCCTGATCTTAAATTCTGGACTCTTCTCCGCTCCTCCTTGTTTCCTGAGGTGAAAGCCGTCTTCTTCTTGTTCAGTCGGGCCTTCAGCTCAGTGGTGATCCAGGGTTTATTGTTGGGAAAACACTGGAGCATCATGGAGGGCACAGTGTTTTCCACACAGAAGTTGAGGTATCCTGGTGTCAAACTGCAGACCACATCCCGGTCTGTGAACTGTCCATCAAACCCGAGTCGCCACAAAAAGTCGAGTAAGCGCGTCATATATTTTTGATCATGTTCCTGAATTCTATTTGAAGAGCTTCAAAATAAAAGTGTGCGAGCCGGGTTTTGGCGGTTGCTATGGGAACCGATGGTGTGCAATCAGCTCCCTGGTTTAAAATAAAGATGAATTCTCTTTTTGCCTGCACGCCCTCAGCGGGTTGAAGGTTTCCCTCGTTAGACAAGTGGATGCAATCATCTTATTAAATATGCATATTTCATGTTTTACTTGCTAATGAGCCGTAAAACTGCGGTTTGATGCAAGAGAAGTAGACCGGGATTCGAACCAAGCACTGAGTAAGAATGACTTGATTTCATTTAGCAGCACAATTGTGCGTGATCAATATTTCAAAAAACATCCTATTATTCATTCAGATCAACACTGAAGCAAAGAACTACACATTCCAAAATGGTGTCTGTTACTTCTATTTTTTTATTCTTCCCATCATTTATTACTCACATTATTGTTATTACCCTTATTATTTATATTATGTATATTACTACTATTATTACTATTACTCCTATTATTTATACTACTCCTATTATTACTATTACTCCTAATATTACTATTACTCCTATTATTTCTAATGCTCATATTATTTGTATTACTCCCATTATTTATATTACTCCTATTATTTATATTACTCCTATTATTTATATTACTCCTATTATTTATATTACTCCTCCTACTTATATTATTGCTCTTATTTATATTACTCCTACTATAACTATTACTTCTATTATTGATATTACTTCTATTCTTTATATTGCTCCTTTTATTCATATTACTCCTATTGTTACTATTACTTTTATAATTTATATTCCTTCTCTTTTTCTATTTTTTATATTACTCCTATTATTTATACGACTCATGTTATTACTCCTATTATTTATTATTCCTGTTATTTACAGTATATTACTCCTACTATTTATATTACTTCTATCATTACTATAACTCATATTATTTACATTACTCCTACTTTTACTATTACTGCTATTATTTACTTTATTCCTATTATTTATATTACCCATTTTAATTATATTACTCCTATTATTACTATTACTTTTATTATTTATATTCCTTCTATTTTTCTATTCTTTATATTACTTCTAGTATTTATATTACTCCTTTTAATTATATTACTCCTATTATTACTATTACTTCTATTGTTTGTTTTCCTTCTATTTTTCTATTCTTTATATTACTCCTATTATTTATTATTCCAATTATTCATATTACTCCTACTATTTATATTACTTCTATCATTACTATAACTCATATTATTTACATTACTCCTATTATTACTATTACGTCTGTTATTTATATTACTCCCGTTATTTATATTACTCCTATTATTACTATTACTTCTATTATTTATATTCCTTCTATTCTTTATATTACTCCTATAATTTGTGAATTATAGTGAAGTGAATTATATTTATATAGCGCTTTTCTCTAATGACTCAAAGCGCTTTTACATAGTGAAACCCAATATCTAAGTTACATTTAAACCAGTGTGGGTGGCACTGGGAGCAGGTGGGTAAAGTGTCTTGCCCAAGGACACAACGGTAGTGACTAGGATGGCAGAAGCTGGGATCGAACCTGGAACCCTCAAGTTTCTGGCACCGCCCCTAAAGCAGTTAGCTAACACGCGGGAGTTATTGCTTTACAATTAACTTGGGAGTGTGCGATGGTGCTAGCTAGCTTACCAGCTAGCTGTGCTTTAAACACTAGCCTCGTCAGGGCTAGCAGTCACGAGCGTTGATTGGAAATAAAAGTAAAAGTCATTATTGACCTCGTAAATCTGAGCCACTTTTCGTGAATAATTAACGACTTGGAGCGTGCGATGGTGCTAGCCGGCTAACTAGCTAGCTGTGCTTTGAACACCAGGTTGGCAGCCAGAAGCATTGATTGGCACTAGAAGTGAAAGTAATTATTGGCTGTGTTGAAATTGTTTCTGAAGTCAAAACCACTCCAAGCAGGAGGCAAAGTGCAAACGCTGGTTAGAATATCGATACCACTCACACGTGTGGGGCTTTGTGCTAAGCTAAGCTAAGGTGGCGTGCACGTGGGAGTGGTATCAAAGTTCTGGTCGATGGCTGCCGTGATAAAGAGCCATCTTCTTTCCTGGCATTGGAGGCGCAGTGCCCAGTGTGACCACTAGGTGTCATTTACATTACTCCTTTTAATTATTTTACTCCTATAATTACTATTCTATTATTTGTATTCCTTCTATTTTCCTATTCTTCATATTACTCCATATGACTCCTATTATTACTCCTATTATTCATATTCCTTCTATTTTTCTATTATTACTAATACGTCTAATATTTATATGACTCCTATTATTACGCTTACATCTAATAGTTATATTCCTTCTATATTCTTATGTCCATTACTCCTAATATTTCTATGACTTCTATTATTTCTCATACTACCATTATTACTACTATTACTGCTATTACTCCTAATATTTATATTTTGTTTCATTTCTATTTTTCATATTATTTATATTCTCCAATCATCGCCATTATTAAAACTGTTTCTATTATTCCTAATGTTTCTATTATTCCTGTATTATTTATTGTACCCCTATTATTCATTATCTTTCTATTAATCCTATTATTCCTCCTATTATTAATATGACTCCAAGCATACCTTCTGTTTTTTCTATTACTCCTATTAGTCATATTCCTGCTATTATTTCTATTCCTCCTATAATTATAAGAGCCCTTGGTGTGTTCTGAAGCAGCAGTAAACAAGTGGCCCCTACAGGGCCCTGCAGGAAGTGAAGCGGGGACAAAGAGTGGCGATTAAGGCGTGTGTCAAAGGTCACCAGTTTCAACCTCCAAGCACTTGGCCAAAACACTTCCTACAAAGTTGTCTCAAAAGTCGACCAACCGGAGAGCTGCAGACGTTTGAATGTCCCCCAGAGAGCAGCTTATCATCTGTGTGTGTGTGCGCGTATCTGACCTGCTGCAGATAAGAAGCCTCCCATGGTGGAGCTTCTCAGGTCCACGGGGTCTTTATCTTGCCTGCGTGGTTCCAGCCGCCCCCACCTTTCAACTGCTGCGGCAGACTGGGACTCTGCGTCCTCGTGTCCCTCATGTCCCTCTTCTCCTGGCAGCTTTTTTAATGAGACGCATGAAAGAGGCACACGGGCTGGGAGAGAAGAAGAGAAGCCGTCTTATTCGCCGCATTGCCCTGCAGCTCCAACACATCCATACTGTACTACAGTAGTAAAGCTGCTTTGCATTTGGACTTTTTCGGGTTGTCATTCCCTTTCATCTTTTCAGCATATTTCTCACCCCCACTTTCATGTCTGTCACAGTGGCACCATGCGCACAAGTTGGACCCTTAAAAGACAGGAAATGCTGCAGACTTACCGCTTTGTTAGGCTTCAAATATATATATATATATATATATATATATATATATATATATATATATATATATATATATATATATATATATATATATATATATATATATATACAAACCCCAAAACCAGTGAAGTTGGCACGTTGTGTAAATGGTAAATAAAAACAGAATACAATGATTTGCAAATCCTTTTCAACTAATATTCAATTGAATAGACTGCAAAGACAAGATACTTAACGTTAAGTTCGAACTGGAAAATGTTATTTTTTGCTAATATTAGCTCATTTGGAATTTGATGCCTGCAACATGTTTCATAAAAGCTGGCACTAGTGGCAAAAAAAAGACTGAGAAAGTTGAGGAATGCTCATCAAACACTTATTTAAGTAAAAGTTAAAGTACCAATGATCGTCACGCACACACGAGGTGTGGCGAAATTATTCTCTGCATTTAACCCATAACCCTTGATCGCCCCCTGGGAGGTGAGGGGAGCAGTGAGCAGCAGCGGTGGCCACGCCCGGGAATCATTTTTGGTGATTTAACCTCCAATTCCAACCTTTGATGCTGAGTGGGAGGTAATGGGTCCCATTTTTATAGTCTTTGGTATGACTCGGCCGGGGTTTGAATGTACAAACTACCAATCTCAGGGCGGACACTCTAACCACTGGGCCACATCCCACAGGTGAACAGCTAATTGGGAACAGGTGGGTGCCATGATTGGGTATAAAAGCAGCTTCCATGAAATTCTCAGTCATTCACAAACAAGGATGGGGCGAGGGTCATCAGTTTGTCAACAAATGCGTGAGCAAATTGTCCAACAGTTTAAGAACAACATTTCTCAACCAGCTATTGCAAGGAATTTAGGGATTTCACCATCTACGGTCCGTAACGTCATCAAAAGGTTCAGAGAATCTGGAGAAATCACTGCACGTAAGCGATGATATTACGGACCTTCGAATCCCTCAGGGGACACTGCATCAAAAAGCGACATCAGTGTGTAAAGGATATCACCACATGGGCTCTGGAACACTTCAGAAAACCACCGTCAGTAACTACAGTCGGTCGCTACATCTGTAAGTGCAAGTTAAAACTCTACTATGCAAAGCGAAAGCCGTTTATCAACAACACCCAGAAACGCCGCCGGCTTCGCTGGGCCCGAGCTCATCTAAGATGGACTGATGCAAAGTGGAAAAGTGTTCTGTGGTCTGACGAGTCCACATTTCAAATTGTTTTTGGAAACTGTGGGCGTTGTGTCCTCCGGACCAAGGAGGAAAAGAACCATCTGGACTGTTCTAGGCGCAAAGTTGAAAAGCCAGCATCTGTGATGGTATGGGGGTGTATTAGTGCCCAAGACATGGGTAACTTGCACATCTGTGAAGGCACCATTAATGCTGTAAGGTACATACAAGTTTTGGAGCAACATATGTTGTGCAAGTGCGACTCCTACCTTGTTTACTTCCATGTCGACCTCCTTAAAGTTTTGCAATCAATCAGAAATATCAAGCAGCTAAAATGCACCAAACATGGTTAAGTGCAGAAAGTGTTTTGTATACATATATATATAATTTTTATGGTGCATGGACATTTTTTTTTTATAATAACCACAAAGTCCAGTGAGCAGTTTGTGTTATGTGTGACCATGTATGTTGACATTTTGTGTTGGTTGGATGTTTTTTTTTTTTTTTGCACCATGACTAGGGGAGGTTGTTTGCATTGTGAAATATAAGTGAGTGCTGCACTGAGATATATACAAGCAGTCTTTTAAAATAAATGCAATCTCCCTGCAGGCGGGATTTCTTTTGTAACTCGTGACGTTTCTCGGGCCAAATTGAAGACGAGGGCGGGCTGTAAGTTCTATTATTGATGCTGAAAATTAGACATCTTAAAAGTGCTTTTAGTGAGCCCTACTTGGAACACGCCATTGTTTGTGTCTGTAGCTTTAATCAAATCGCTTAAAGTCTGACTCTTTATGTTATTTCCTTGCTTTTAGTCGAACTTTCCAAATACTTGTGTTTAGAGGACCTTATGACCCTAACACAGTGGTGTCAAACGCAAGGCCCGAGGGCCAGATATGGACCGCCACATCACTTATGTGGCCCGCAGAAGTTTATAGAAATGATATTTGTCAATGAAGTACTTTATCTTTCCTTGCTGAATACATTTAAATTGACATTTTGACCCAAAAAATTGTTATCTTTAAACTACTGCATTTTATAATGCAACAAGTATTATATTAACATACATTTCGAGCAAGGTATCCATTAAATAGTAACGCTGCAAAAATAATTTTACAGTAAAAAATACCGGAATTTTTCTATAAATAACTATAACTATGGTAGAATTGTTCAATTTACCATAATTTTACTATTATTTTAAAAGTGGTACCGTTTTTGTGCTGTAAAAACCAACATCAATTTTACGGTAAAATTTTGGTGACTGATCGGCCAGTTTTGCACTGTAAAATCTATAGATTTTTTATTAGTGTACACAAAAATATATTTAAAAATAATTAATAGTTGATTTAATTCATTAAAAATATTTTTAAAAATGCATAGCAATTGTGCAATAATATCATGAGGCGAATGCATACATATTTATATTCATGTATTATTCACTGTTGCAGCCTTAACCTCAATGAAAAACAAGTTTGACAGCCCTGGACTCACAATTGCAAATATGGATCACTTGGCGTGTTTCAAGGTTGCCACCTAGTGGACATTTCTCTACACTGCAGCTCATAGCAAATTACTCAAAACTACTTTTTTTTTTTTTTTCAAATATTCAAGCTATATTTATACATTTCAACTGTTACTATAAGGAGCTGTGGTGCAGGATTAGTAAGGATATATTTTTTAATTTTTATTTTAAATAATTAATAAATTAGTGGTAATTAAAAAAAACTTTTGGATTTCTACAAAATTATGTATATACATTTTTATATATATTTTGTTGTCATTCCTGCTGCAGATGTGGTTCTTTAAAGTACATAAAAAACATTATAGAACAGCGTTGAGCAAAAACACTAAAGCAAGCTGGCGTGAAGGACTGTTTTTATTCAGCACTTTTGGGAAGGCACATATAACAACAATATTATTATTACTACTTGGCAGCAGCTGAGAGTCAAACAACAGAAATGTAGTTTTGACAGGTGAGTAACATTCTTCCACAGCTTTGAGCAACAAAAATGTGCACCGACGAGCGTGACGGCCAAATGGTTGACAGGGACAATGACGGATGTACATCGTTAGGATTTTATCGATGCCGATACAAACATTCTCTATGGATACCGGTATTAAATGTATGGAATTGGTGTAAATAAAGATGTGAAAAGATGCATTTTCATTAGCACGAGATGTTGTACACCACCAACATCATGTAACATCTCACAGCAGGGAAGAAGTCTCTAACAAGTCAAATACGTTGGCAGTGCAGTTATGTCATCATTTTGTCAGACCACACAGATCCATCACTGTGTTTCTATTCATTATTACACTCAGCTGGAAATAATATTGATGTAATAATAATCATATGTATGTATTCATGTGCAGGGCACAGACTTTTTACATCAGACCTGGGAAAATTAAGGCCCGGGCTGCATGCGGTCCGTTACGCAATCTGGCCCGCCGGACATTCCCAAATAATTTTTTTTAGATCTTTAAGGTGGAAACTGTAGCTGCCATTATGATGTGCACTGATGTTTTTAAATTACTGTAAGTCTTGAACTACACAAAGTTGGAATCTGTGCTTTTGCATGATATACTTGTTACTATGGTAATCTAATTAGTAGGGAGGTCCGATAATGGCTTTTTTGCCGATATCCGATATTGTCCAACTCTTAATTACCGATACCGATATATACAGTCGTGGAATTAACACATTATTATGCCTAATTTGGACAACCAGGTATGGTGAAGATAAGGTCCTTTTTAAAAAAAATAATAAGATAAATAAATTAAAAACATTTTCCTGAATAAAAAAGAAAGTAAAACAATATAAAAACAGTTACATAGAAACTAGTAATTAATGAAAATGAGTAAAATTAACTGTTAAAGGTTAGTACTATTAGTGGACCAGCAGCACGCACAATCATGTGTGCTTACGGACTGTATCCCTTGCAGACTGTATTGATATATATTGATATATAATGTAGGAAGCAGAATATTAATAACAGAAAGAAACAACCCTTTTGTGTGAATGAGGGGAGGGAGGTTTTTTTTTGTAAGTGTATCTTGTGTTTTTTTAAATTGATTTAATTAAAAAAAAAAAAAAAACGATACTGATAATAAAAAAAAACGATACTGATCATTTTCGATATTACATTTTAAAGCATTTATCGGCCGATAATATCGGACATCTCTACTAATTAGTTACTATGGTAATCTAAGTGACAGCAGCTCAGACCAGGCACCAAGCAGTGTGGGTGGGGAGCTTTTCCACAGAGTGTTTCCAGAGTGGTCAGCCTGGGTGTCAGGGACACACGCCGAAAGAGATTTTTACAACAAAGTTCTAAAGCTTAGTGACATATCAAATATATCAGATTGTAGGTGGGGTTGGTTTTTTTACCCTTCGCGTTCATATTTCGCTGTTTGTGTTGCATTTTTGTTGGGTTTTGCTTGATTGTAAAATATGTGGATGGAGAGGGGGTGTGGCGTTCATATGTTGTCAATATTCAGTGTTTTATTGTTCATAGTTAATATTGTAAATCCCACATTCTTTATTTTCATGTACATTCTGGGTGTCTCATTCAGTTAAAACAATTAAAAATTCCATTCCGTTTTTTAAGGCGGTCTGTCATAACGTTTTTAGCATTCAATCAGACATTATTGTGAGGTTTTGTATTAGTGTTCCTAAAAATAGATATACTGGCCCCCAGACAATTTTTTTTCTCTAAATTTGGCCCCCACCCCGAGTCAAAATAATTGCCCAGACCTGATTTACATGATATATCATATCAAATACATCAAAACAATATATTTGCATATTAAGTGTGTTTGCATTTAAGCAAGGTGTGTTTTGATGCCCCGCTGACGCGGCGTGGGAGTGGCGTCAGACGGCGACTAATGAGACCTGTCAACTGATGCTATCTTGCTTCAGAGCAGTCCTTCTCAAATAGTGGGGCAGGTCCCCCTGGGGGGGCGAGATGCGATATGCCAGGGGAACATGCTTTTTTTTAATATGATAAAGTGTATGTAGTACTTGGCTTCCCTGTAACCACAATGGGAGACGAGGAGAGACCGGTGTGTTGTTTCCTTTATTGTTAATAAGCTGACAGTGTTGTGCAGAGGTACAGTTACAACAATTTTATATACGAATTATAGTATTTATAGTCACGGTGGAGGGGAGGGCGCAAAATATTTTCTTCTTCCTTGGGGGGTGCGTAACAGAAAGTATTTGAGAAGCACTACTTCAAAGCAACTTAATGGATTATTACTTAAATGTTTCACTTTTTTGAGTGTATTATTAGCGTGCATGACTGTGAGCGACTTTTGAGGAGGAAATATTGTTGTGTTACAAACTTTTTTTGTGGCGTTGCTTCCTTATTTGTGATTATTCCAAGCTGTAGCAGCGGCACCTGAAGTGAATGTGACAGCATGTCATAATTATGGCGGTCAGCCGGATAAAAAATACAGATAGCCGTGTCATTGTCCACCTGGAACCTGTAGCAAAAAAAATATGCATCCCGACAGGGTCCTACAAGGACTTGGGCTTGTTGTCCCGGTTCTGCCTGTACTTCTGGTAGACCACGCCCAGTGTAGTGAAGAAGTTCCCCAGGTAGAGCACCATGTAGGAGCAGCCGCACATGAAAACCTCGACACAACAGACAACTTTTGTTAGCCTCCAACTTAATGTGCTCAGCAATGTGTGCTTGAAGGCTACACACCTGCCACTCTTTGCACTCGGGGAGCTGGAACATCTTGAAAAGTGTGACGCTGTTGTAGAGCTGCCAGAACTGAGGACGATGAGGAACATCTTATTTCATCATTTTCAGCTGTATAATCACTCGCCATACAGCAATAGATGATATCTGTCAATTACCTGACACCTTCTATGTTAGCTACCTCTCTTTGTTTATAATGTTTATTTTCTGTTGGATCTACTCTCTATTTTATGCTGCAGCTGTTACATATACTGTAATATTGTACATGGTAATTGGGATTTGTTATATATTGTATATATTATATAAAAATATAATATAATAATATATCAGTATATATTATATACTGTATATATAATATGTAAATATTACATATACATATATTGCTACTATGGTACATTTTTAGTCTACTTTATTAGACTTAGACTTAGACTAACTTTAATGATCCACAAGGGAAATTGTTCCACACAGTACGACTTATATATGTTTTTTTCCTTCTTTATTATGCATTTTCGGCCGGTGCAACTTATACTCTGGAGCGACTTATAATCGTAAAAAAATGGTAGCTCAGTTACAAAGATGGAAAGGACAATGCAGGTATAAAATAGACTAAAAGCAATATAAAATATAACATATATACGTAATATTTACATAATACATGTACAGTATAGGATATATACTGATATATTATATATTGTATATCATATATACAATATATAACAATTACCATGTACAATATTACAGTATATGTAACAGCTGCAGCATAAAATAGAGACTAAATCCAGCAGAAAATAGACATTATAAACAAAGAGAAGTAAAAAGATAAGTGATAAAAAAAGCAAGAAAAGTTGAGAATAATACCAAAAATAAAGTAGAATGAAGGATTCAAAGGAGCTACTACCTACTCAGTGGCCTAGTGGTTAGAGTGTCCGCCCTGAGATTGGTAGGTTGCGAGTTCAAACCCCGACCAAGTCATACCAAAGACTATAAAAATGGGACCCATTACCTCCCTGCTTGGCACTCAGAATCAAGGGTTGGAATTGGGGGTTCAATCACCAAAAATGATTCCCGGGCGCGGCCACCGCTGCTGCCCACTGCTCCCCTCAACTCCCAGAGGACAAATTTCACCACACCTAGTGTGTGTGTGACAATCATTGGTACTTTCACTTTAACTTAACTACTGTGATGTGCTGCCACTCTTTCAGGCGCATCAAAGATAAAAAAAAAAACCTGCATTATCCTTTCCATCCTTTTTAACTGAGCTACTGTGTGGAACAATTTCCCTTGTGGATCAATAAAGTTTGTCTAAGTCTAAATCGAAATAAAGGATATTGATTGATTGAAGTATCTTGTTTGCAAATAAAGTCATCAACTTTCACACTGTTACATTTTCTTAGTTACAATAAATCGGA
Source organism: Entelurus aequoreus (assembly GCF_033978785.1). Lineage (NCBI taxonomy): Eukaryota > Metazoa > Chordata > Actinopteri > Syngnathiformes > Syngnathidae > Entelurus > Entelurus aequoreus. The sequence continues at coordinate 82,910,082 of NC_084735.1, forward strand.
CAGGGTGTCCAAACTTTTTCCACTAAAAAAATCAAAGGAGCGGGGGACATGTTCATATTTTTCCCTTTGAAAACTTACTTCAAATAAAGACTTTTTCTTCAAACAGAAACAGCTTGCATGTCAGCTTTGTGTTTTAGCGTCAATATTTCAACTTTTTTTGCTACATAACATATTTTTTGCTCTTTTAATCCACTTTTTTGTTAACATTTTTGTAACAGTATTTTTAGAATTTGCCAAAAGGCACACACACAAAATCAAGACTAAATTGTATGCAATTGGGTGCATTTCCACACTATATTTTACCTTTACATTAATTCTCATCTACCAACCTCTTTCTGACCCTTACATGTCCCATGTAATGTACCACAGAATGTTTACTGACATTATTATCATTGAAAATGATAAAATTCTATAACAAACGAACCCTGTACAAGAACCAATTTAAGTTTGTAAAACCAGGTTCCACTGTACATACAATTCTAAGAAAAAATACTATTTAGTGATCAGGATATAAAATGACTTATATGGGGATAAATATTTTTTGTCCGTATTGCACAGCACTAATGTTGATAAGTAGGGATGTCCGATAATGGCTTTTTGCCGATATCCGATATTGTCCAACTCTTTAATTACCGATACCGATATCAACCGATACCGATATATACAGTCGTGGAATTAACACATTATTATGCCTAATTTGGAAAACCAGGTATGGTGAAGATAAGGTCCTTTAAAAAAATAATAATAATAAGATAAATAAATTAAAAACATTTTCTTGAATACAAAAGAAAGCAAAAACAATATAAAAATAGTTACATAGAAACTAGTAATTAATGAAAATGAGTAAAATTAACTATTAAAGGTTAGTACTATTAGTGGACCAGCAGCACGCACAATCATGTGTGCTTACGGACTGTATCCCTTGCAGACTGTATTGATATGTATTGATATATAATGTAGGAACCAGAATATTAATAACAGAAAGAAACAACCCTTTTGTGTGAATGTGTAAATGGGGGAGGGAGTTTTTTTGGGTTGGTGCACTAATTGTAAGTGTATCTTGTGTTTTTTATGTTGATTTCATTAAAAAAAATAAAGAAAACAAAACAAAAACAACCCGATACCGATAATAAAAAAAACGATACCGATAATTTCCGATATTACATTTTAAAGCATTTATCGGCCGATAATATCGGCAGGCCGATATTATCGGACATCTCTATTGATAAGTCTGTATGGGGGACACTGGCCCCCTGAAAAGACTACTTCCTGCTTTGTGGAGGAAAACAACATGTCACACTTCACTAGGATTCAGTGGACTGTTCCATTAACTCATGAAGAATACAAAATATCCAAGCTAAAAATAGATTTTAGCTCTAAACTTACGTGACCAAAGAACAAGAAAGGCAGCAAGAAGGTGAGTCCTCGCCACATCCACGACTGGAAGCCCTCTGAACAAGACAAGGGCATCAAATTAGACTGCGGGTGTACCTAATGTTGTGACCAGCGCGTGTGCACTAACCGACGGTGAGGTCCATGTTGTGTCGTTCTCCCAGAGCTCGTAATCTGTACAAGCAGCCACTCTGATAGTAGTACTGTAGAAACTGTACAAAGCCTAACAAGGGGAAACATCAGCACTGTTGTTGTTTTCAACTGGCATGGAAGTGTAAAAAGAAGTGAACCGCTGTTAAGAGTCGATGGTGAAGACAGTAATACAACCTTAGACTAGTTGGAACATTACAAGCTAACACAGTGGTTGATAGGGGTGCACAAAATAGTTAAATCACAAATGAATTGTTTTTCTTATTCATCCTGATTCCAAATCAATTCAAAATTTTCAAAAATCAATTTTCTTTTTCTAAAAACCCTTTAAAAAAAACAAAAAATGTTTAGGTTAGCTCCGCGCAGCCAGGAGCTTTTCTGACTTGCAACCTGTTTTGAAAAAGTTTCACTATAATTATTATACCAATTAATACATTGCGAGAATCGGCATTAAATAAACGTTTTTGTTTATTTTAAGGACAATGTGCAGTTACATTAAAAAGATGGCTGCACCAGATTTAGCATCATGCTAATTTCCGTCTGTGGTCCTTTTATGGCACATTTAACATCCACAATTAAAATTACGCAGGATTAAAAGTACATAACAATATTGAAATTAATTTAAAATACCAGTGCAATACATATAGAAAGTGCCAGTTACAGTGTTTCAAAGTGCTACAGTTTTGATCAAAATCCACGCAACACAGCATACAGTGCAGTAGCCATCAGATGGTACCCACCAATAGCTACATATATACTCCACTGGTACTGCAAAGGTAGGAAACAAGATGGAGATATTACACGTTTACACTAATACTCTCGCGGGTACGATCTGATGGCCTAATGATTTTTGAAATTTTTTTGAATCTTTTTAGAATAGCAATGAATGAAAATCGCAATTCAAATGCGAATCAATTTTTTGTGCACCCCTAATAAACAAGTAATCAATCCGCAGAAACAGGAAGTTGAAAAAACGTTTGAACAAAATAAACGTGGATGTAATTTACTAGGGTGCACAAAAAAATGTATTCACATCTGAATCGCAATTCTGGTTCATCCTGGTTATACTTTTAAAAATCTATTAAATTTTTTTTTTTTTTAAATAAAAATCAGTTTCTAAAAATACATCTCCATGCAACCAAAAGGAGTTTTTAAGACTTATAACATGTTTTGAAAATATTTCATTATTATTGCATCCATTTTCTACCGCTTGTCCCTTTCGGGGTCGCGGGGGGTGCTGGAGCCTATCTCGGCTGCATTCGGGCGGAAGGCGGGGTACACCCTGGACAAGTCGCCACCTCATCGCAGGGCCAACACAGATAGACAGACAACATTCCCACACTAGGGACCATTTAGTGTTGCCAATCAACCTATCCCCAGAATTTTATTCAACAAAACCAGTTTTCTTTTAAGTAATATAGACATTTATCACAGCTGTTTATCTATTTTATGGAGGAATGTAGTTAATCATAAAACTGGCACCCAATGTTATTTAAAAGTATTGATTTTGAATCATGATTGTTTTTTCAGATTCTGAATTGAATCGTTACCCCCAATAATCTAATCGAATTGAGCCCAAAGATTCACGGCCCTAATAATTAAAATTCAGGTAATAAAGAAATGTATTGGAGGTTGAAATGGTAAATTATAAAGCAATCCTACAAAGATTCTCATGAATTTGCATCTGTTTGCGGGCCTGCTTTAGATAGCATTATTATACCAAATAATACATTGCGAAAATCTTTTTTAAATTAAAACAAATTTTTTATTGATTTTGGAAAATGTTGAATCTGTTTAGAATAGGGATTAATAAGAATCGTAATTCAGATGTGAATCCATTTTGTGCACCCTTAATAAACAAGTAATCAATCTGGAGTAGAAAGAAGTTGAAAACACGTTTGAAAAATAAATGTGGATCTAATTTACTAGGGTGCACACAAAATGTATTCACATCCGAATCGCAACTCTTGTTTTCATAATTTTCTAAATTTATTTTTTATATAAAAACCATGCAATCAGAATGAGCTTTTCTGACCTGTAACATGTTTTGAAAAAGTTTCATTATAATTATTTTACCAAATAAAACAATTGGAAGATTTTTGAAAATTTTGAATTGATTTAGAAGAGAGAGGGGGTGAAAAAAAATCGCAATTCAGATGTGAATCGATTGTTTGTGCACCCCTAATAAACAAGTATGGAGTAGCAGGAAGTAAAAAAAAAAATGGATCCATTTACTAGGGGTGTGCAAAAAAAAAATCGATTAACATGTAAATCGCAATTCTTATTCATCCTGATTCTAAATTGTTTCATAATTTTCCAAAAATATATTTAGAATTTTGTTTAAGAACCTATTTTTTAAAATATATTTTTAGGCCATCTCCATGCAACCGGAAGCATATTTTCTAACCGGTTTGAATCGAGAATCGATTCTAAATGGAATCGTCACCCCAGGATTTGGAATGGGATCAAATCGTCAGGTGCCCAAAGATTCCCACCGCTAGTGGTGAACTTCTTTTTACACTTGAAACAATCAAGAGCTGTGAAAAAAGCGATAACGTATGCGTTCGAGTAAGACCACGTGGCGATTTTGTGCTAGTAAAAGTGGTTGGCTTCTTTTTAACGCTCGTGATGCCAGTTGGAGTGATGTCATACTTTGATACAAGCAGTACGAGAGGAACTGGTTCCGGAACATCTGGTACAAAGTCCCCTCCGGCCTGCAAGCACAGACGGCGAGATTTTTTAGACAAAGACCTACGTGGGCGCTAGAGAGGCAACGCGGCGGCAAGCTGTCCTTACCACGTGAGCATGACTCCAGACAGGAAGGTGAACACGTAGTGATGGAACACCCACCAGCCTCGGATCCTGGGGGCCACAAGGGACAACTCGGTGTTTTTAAATACAAACTGCTGCACATGCTTTTCCTTTTCGCTGCTTTCATTTGTTTTTTTTATGCTTGCTTTAAAACAAAGAGCTCGATGGCAGAATCCAGCAGAGGGCGCTGCCTCACAAGTCCATTCGCTCCTCATTTTCCAGCATTTGGCAAGACATAACTGCACGTTTTGCAGGTACAATACTGTTTATTACCCTCTACACGTAAATCTGAAATATGTTCAATAACTGTCAGCAGGGGTGTCCAAACTTTTCCCACTGAGGGCCACAGACCATACTTGCCAACCCTCCCGATTTTCCCGGACGACCCCCTCGAATTTCAGTGCCCCTCCCGAAAATCTCCCGGGGCAACCATTCCCCCGAATTTCTCCCGATTTCCACCCTGACAACAATGTTGGGGGCGGGCCTTTAGCGTCCTCTACAACCAGTCGTCACGTCCGCTTTGCCTCCATACAAACAGCATGCCGGCCCAGTCACACGATATGTGCGGCTTTTACACACACATAAGTGAATGCCACGCATACTTGATCAACAGCCATACAGGTCACACTCAGAGTGGCCGTATAAACAACTTTAACACCGTTACAAATATGCGCCACACTGTGAACCCACACCAAACAAGAATGACAAACACATTTCGGGAGAACATACGCACCGTAACACAACATAAACAAATACCTAGAACCCCTTGCAGCACTAACTCTTCCGGGACGCTACAATATACACCCCCCCCCATCTCCCGAATTCGGAGGTCTCAAGGTTGGCAAGTATGCTCTAGTATACTCTGGACTGAAGCTGTGTGCCTTCATTGTTTTTGGAGCTGTTGTTTTGAGGCATGTTTAAAAAAAATAAAAAATAATGCACTTTGTGAAAGTCAAAGTATAGTATTTCCCATAGTTGTAGTAGGTATTAGGATTATCTCAGGGAGAGCATGTCCCAAATTCCAAGCTGCTGTTTTGAGGCATGTTAAACAAAATAATGCACTTTGTGACTTCAATAATAAATATGGCAGTGCCATGTTGGCACTTTTTTCCATAACTGGAGTTGAAGTTGTTCTCTTATTTTGGAAAACCTTGTTTTTGATTGATTGATCGAAACTTGTATTAGTAGATTGCACAGTGCAGTACATATTCCGTACAATTGACCACTAAATGGTAACACCCCAATAAGTTTTTCAACTTGTTTAAGTCGGGGTCCACGTTAATCAATTCATGGTAAAGTTACAGACTGACGAATCAAAGAATGCGGGGGGCCATTTTGGTCATTTTCACCGTCAAAACCAGTACATTATTTTCAAAAACTAAAAAAAAAATGCAGTTTCAGTAGAATGCTGAAGAGACAAAGCTGAATTTAAATGCTAAAATTTAGCACGCTGGCTGGATAGCGTCACGTAACAAAAAATAAGAGCTAAATAAGCTAGCATGCTAACAACACAATGCAAACAAGCCAACAATAGCATGCTTACAGTTAGCATTAGAGAAAATCCAAAATATATTACTCTCTGGTGTGCACCTGAAAAAAATGGTTTCAAATGCTAGCCTGTTAATGTTGGCATGCATCAAGTACCAAATATGACTGAGGTGTATACCTACAATTATCTAAAAAAGCTAACATATTAATGTTAGCATGCTAAAAGGGATAATTCGTCAAGTGACAAAATATTTGGTGCTGAGGTGTATACCTCCAATATTAGAAAAGAAGCTTGCATTCTAACAGTATTACCATACATGTTAACAATAGCATACTTACAATTAACATTAGAGAAATACTAAAATATATTACTGAGGTGTGTACCTAGAAACATTTTTTTTAAATGCTAACCTAACGTTAGTATGCATCAAGTACCAAAATATGACTGAGGTGAATACCTTCAAAATTAGCAATGTTAGCATGCCAACGGGTATAAATCATCAAGTAGCAAAAAATTTAGCGCTTAAGTGTATACCTACAAAATTAACACCAAAAAAAAGATAGCATGCTAATATTAGAATAGCAACAATTGGACTGTTAAAAAATTAGCTCCAGGCCACACTTTGGACACCCCTGAGTTAGAATACAGAACCAATTCTAGCTTTTTCATGTAGCCGGATTCTAAAGTGCTTTAGGGCCCCCTGCTGGCCGATGTTAAAAGTGCATGCAGTTTATTAGTAGGTTGTCCTAATTATGGACCTTGAGCCGTTGTTGATGAGGATGCTCTCGCGGATGGTGAGCGTGCAGTAATACCACACCAGCAGGAAGTTGAACAAGGCGTCTAAGGCTCTAAAAAAAGAAAAAAAGAAAAAAATACTGTGACAGTCAATTGGCCAGAAAAGTTGCTTATTTTTGTCCATTACAGGTTTGTATTAAAACTCTAAATTCTAATAGAGGTAAATTAATTTATGGGCTTCTGTTTTGGAAGCTATTTTTTTCAAATCTACAAAACCCAAAACCAGTGAATTTGGCACGTTGTGTAAATTGTAAATAAAAACAGAATACAATGATTTGCAAATCCTTTTCAACTTATATTCAATTGAATAGACTGCAAAGACAAGATATTTAATGTTCCAACTGAGAAACTTAATCTTTTTTGCAAATAATCATTAAGTTAGAATTTAATGGCAGCAACACATTAAAAAAAAGTTGGCACAGGGGCATTTTTACCACTGTGTTACATGGCCTTTCCTTTTAACAACACTCAGTAAACGTTTGGGATCTGAGGAGACACATTTTTGAAGCTTTTCAGGTGGAATTCTTTCCCATTCTTGCTTGATGTACAGCTTAAGTTGTTCAACAGTCCGGGGGTCTCCGTTGTGGTATTTTAGGCTTCATAATGCGCCACACATTTTCAATGGGAGACAGGTCTGGACTACAGGCAGGCCAGTCTAGTACCGCACTCTTTTACTATGAAGCCACGCTGTTGTAACACATGGCTTGGCATTGTCTTGCTGAAATAAGCAGGGGCGTCCATGATAACGTTGCTTGGATGGCAACATACAGTATGTTGCTCCAAAACCTGTATGTACCTTTCAGCATTAATGGTGCCTTCACAGATGTGTAAGTTACCCATGTCTTGGGCACTAATACACCCCCATACCATCACAGATGCTGGCTTTTCAACTTTGCGCCTATAACAATCCGGATGGTTCTTTTCCTCTTTGTTCCCGAGGACACGACATCCACAGTTTCCAAAAACAATTTGAAATGTGGACTCGTCAGACCACATAACACTTTTACACTTTGCATCAGTCCATCTTAGATGAGCTCAGGCCCAGCGAAGCCAGCGGCGTTTCTGGGTGTTGTTGATAAATCGCTTTGGCTTTGCATAGTAAGAGTTTTAACTTGCACTTACAGATATAGCGACCAACTGTAGTTACTGACAGTGGTTTTCTGAAGTGTTCCTGAGCCCATGTGGTGATATCCTTTACACACCGATGTCGCTTTTTGATGCAGTACCGCCTGAGAGATTGAAGGTCCGTAATATCATCGCTTACGTGCAGTGATTTCTCCAGATTCTCTGAACCTTTTGACGATATTGCGGACCGTAGATGGTGAAATCCCTAAATTCCTTGCAATAGCTCGTTAAGAAATGTTTTTCTTAAACCGTTCGACAATTTGCTCACGCATTTGTTGACAAAGTGGTGACCCTCGCCCCATCCTTGTTTGGGAATGACTGAGCATTTCATGGAAGCTGCTTTTATACACAATCATGGCACCCACCTGTTCCCAATTAGCCTGTTCACCTGTGGGATGTTCCAAATAAGTGTTTGATGAGGATTCCCCAACTTTATCAGTCTTTTTTTGCCACTTGTGCCAGCTTTTTTGAAACATGTTGCAGGCATCAAATTCCAAATGAGCTAATATTTGCAAAAAATACCAACATTTTCCAGTTCGAACATTAAATATCTTGTCTTTGCAGTCTATTCAATTGAATATAGGTTGATGATTTTTAGTCTGAAAAAGGAAAGCTATAATAAAGGAGATCAAGCATGTCAAATGTGACCTAAAACATTGCCTGTACGGTAAATACAACTTTTATGATGGCCACAGCTTGACCTTGGAACAGATTATTTGTCTTTGCATTACTTATTGTTTAGGTTTTTTTTACACAGGAAGTCATGTGGTGCGCACGTTCCCACCTGTAGCTGAACAAAAAGCGACAGGTGAAGGAGAAGAGGAAGAGGATGACGGTGAGGACCAGCTTAAATTTCTCGTATTCGTCTTTGTAGGCGAACCTGTGGCGTGACAAAAGACGTTTAGGACGTGAGCGTCAGCAAAGCCGTCGCCATGACAACGGGCGGCGGACGCTTACTTGGACTGCTTATTGAGGAGCGTGACGTTGACGTTTCCTAAAACCAGCGTGAGGTACAACCTGGGAAGAGGAAGAAGCGGGAGTCAGGGGCACGTTAAGGCTTCGCTACACCACGCAGCAAAGAAAATACCCGTTCTTCTTTGGCAGGAAGGCTTCCATCTCGGAGAAGGCGTTGTCTCTCTCTTCGATTGACATCTTGATGTCGGCGATGGACTCCTCTTCCTGCCGACTTAACTTGAGCTCTGGATGTTTGACTTTGCATCTTAAAAAGGAAAAAAAGAACAGTACAAAAGTGACAAAAACGTGTGTAGTTCAGTGGTTTTTAAACTATTTTTTCCCCAAATGCCACCTCAGAAAACACCTTGGTCTCCAACTACCATCGTAATGACCAGTAGCACAGTAGGCTTAAATATTCATTAAAAACAAGGCAAAGGTTTTATTTAACGAGCAGGGTTTCCCCTACATGTAGTTGATCATGGCGCACCGCCACATCTTCGAAATAAGTTTGTTTGTTTTTTTACATGAAAACTCTTTTTTTTATTATTTGAAAAAAATATACTGTATGAATATATGTGAAGTGAAGTGAATTATATTTATATAGCGCTTTTCTCTAGTGACTCAAAGCGCTTTACATAGTGAAACCCAATACCTAAGTTACATTTAAACCAGTGTGGGTGGCACTGGGAGCAGGTGGGTAAAGTGTCTTGCCCAAAGACACAACGGCAGTGACTAGGATGGCAGAAGCAGGGATCGAACCCGGAACCCTCAAGTTGCTAGCACGGCCGCTCTACCAACCGAGCATGTACTGTATATAGTCTATTATTTGCGTAGCAGCCATTATAAGTTTGAAAAATATTTCAAATATCATGGATAAAAACGTCCGTCTGTGCTTTATTTTGAAAAAAAAAAAAAAAAAAAAATCATGGCTTTCGATACTCAATGCTATCTTAAAAGGACGCGAACATTTCCTATGTTGTCATGCTAACGTTTTATGCTCGCATTCTAGCAAATTGTATTTACCGTATTTTTCGGACTATAAGTCGCAGTTTTTTTCATAGTTTGAGTTATATATATATAGTGCGACTTATATATGTTTTTTTCCTTCTTTATTATGCATTTTCGGCAGGTGCGACTTATACACCTGTGCGACTTATACTCCGAAAAATACGGTATTTACACCTAAAAATAATGGCTTTTGATGCTTTACACAATCTTAGCTAACTTTTCTTATGTCATCATGCTAACCTTAGCATGCTATTGTTATTGTGTTAACGTTTCAAGTTAGCATTTTAGCTAGTTTAGCTAAGCAGGGTTTCCCCTACATGTATTTGATCATGGCGCACCGCCACCGTATGATACATGACACCACATCTTTGAAATACCTTTCTTTTTTTTATACCAAAACACTTTTTTTGACTTGAGAAAAATGTAAGTAATATATTGTATGAATGGATGTACTGTATATAGTCTATTATTTGCATAATAAGTTTGAAAAACTTTTCAAATATCATGCATAAAAACTTTATTTTGAAAAAGAAAACAAAAATCATGTCATCATGCTAACGGCAGCATGCTATTGTTATTGTGTTAACGTTTTATGCTAGCATTTTAGCTAATTTATTTAGTTGCAAACCCCGGGCCAGAGGTTCACAGCACATATAAAAGGCCCACCAAATTATTCGCTGGAATTTTCTAATTTTATTTATTATTAATGCACACACGTTAAAAGTTTCAATGTTGATGATGCGTTTTTTATTACATAAATAAAATGAAGGTTACGGTAAGCAGAATCATCCTTGTTTATTTAAAAAATACACATTAAGGCTAAAAAGTATGTTAATGTTAGAATAATTATGTATACAGTACATTATTAACTCTTATGCTTAAGGGCCGTTGCTATAGTTATTATCATTTGTGCTGAAGTTGTACTTTTCTATCTGTGCAAAGGGACAGCTGGCAGTCCAAAAGATTGCCTGTCGTCTCGTATCAGTGTTGTGTCCAGACTCGGCCTGCTGACTGCCAAGGCCGAACATCGAGTACCGAGACGCAGACAAAGCAGAGACAGGGAGTTATCACGAGTGTCAGCACATTTGCATTTCATTAATAGTCATATATTGTGTCTAACTGGGGCTGTCGAGATTACCCCCTTCCCTCAGTGACAGCCTCAGTGATGTAATCAGGGACCTCGCAAATAAATAGAGGAAGCATTTGGGCAGGATTTTAGAGCGTAGTTTGGATCTGTAACTAGAGTACAGCCCAAAAACGTCTCTCCTCATTGAGCAAAATTTAACTGTCTCTGCATGATTCCTTGCTTCTTGTCCTTTTAATAGATGTCATCAGTGTTTGAACCTGACAGTTAATTACCCTGATCGTACACTTTATTGATTTTCATCATAATTAATGTCTGACATTCCACATTGGATGTTTTTCTATTTTCAAATCGCTCTTCATACAAGCTAGCTAACACGCAGGCAGACGTCGAACTAGCGGAGTGCCGATAAAGAGAGATGCCTCAGAACGACGATGACAAAATGGAAGGGAGAGAGAGAAGGGCCTAGAGAAGATGAGAAAGAGGTTTTGCTAACATTTAAAAGTGAATAAGACAGACATTGTGGTGAAATGTTAGCACTGTCAAACGGACATGGCACTACACAAAATCACTGCATCAACGACACAACGTTTCCAAAAAGCTTCCTGCTTATTTAAGAGCAGCAAACAAGCAGAAACAAGTTGAAGTCAGCCAACATTTTACATGTTTGACTTGCATAACAAATGTTATATGCAAACACATGTGAAGACATGTTAGCATCTACAGTGTGCATGTTCATGCAAACCTGTCCTTTGTCCAAATACCAAACATCCAATTAATACCTTTTACTACGTGTTAAATAGTAATGTATCGTACTTTACTTTAGTGATCTTAACTGTGTTGAAACTTTTAAGAAACATTTGAAAACTTCTCTTTTTAGTAAAGCTTTTAGTTAATGCACCTTTTAACTATCATTTTTAATCCACTTTGTATCCTTTTTATAATGTTGCCCCTGTTGTTTTCATTGAATTGTTGTTTTACTTCACCTATGTTTTGTACAGCGCTTTGTGATTTTATCTGTGAAAAGCGATTTATAAATAAAATGTACTTACTTACATGTACCGTATTTTTCGGACTATAAGTCGCAGTTTTTTTCATAGTGTGCGACTTATACTCAGGAGAGACTTATGTGTTAAATTATTAACACACAACCGTAAAATATCAAATAATATTATTTAGCTCATTCACGTAAGAGACTAGACGTATAAGATTTCATGGGATTTAGCGATTAGGAGTGACAGATTGTTTGGTAAACGTATAGCATGTTCTATATGTTATAGTTATTTGAATGACTCTTACCATAATATGTTACGTTAACATACCAGGCACGTTCTCAGTTGGTTATTTATGTGTCATATAACGTACACTTATTCAGCCTGTTGTTCACTATTCTTTATTTATTTTAAATTGCCTTTCAGATGTCTATTCTTGGTGTTGGCTTTTATCAAATAAATTTTCCCAAAAAATGCGACTTATACTCCAGTGCGAATTATATGTGTTTTTTTCCTTCTTTATTATGCATTTTCAGCAGGTGCGGCTTGTACTCCAAAAAATACGGTACTTTAGTTCTTAATTTATTATCTAATACTTGGCTCATGTTCATCTGGCTACACATTTTTAACTTTTTTATGTAAGTAATATATAGTGATGCTCCCGTTGCTAAAGTGGAATTTCATTGTTATGTGCATTTATAAGAGGAAAGGTCTATAGAATAAATCATTTTTTACATTTCAACAAAGTCGCATTGAGGCTAGAAAGTATGTTTTATTTGATTACTCAAATAATCGAACAAATTGATCGAAAGAGGACTGGATTACTAAAATAATCGATAGCTGCAGCCCTAGTCTTCACTGCAATTTACGACATTTCATGAAGGATTTGAAGGATTTGACAGCTAATTTACTTTCAAAATGTACATTAGCCAGTTTAGAATGTTTTTTTTTTTATCTTACAATCGCTGGTCATAATGACTGATTTGCATATTGCAGCTTCTGGATACTGTGATTTTTTGTTTGTTTTATTATCTGGCTAATACCTGTGATGTAATGTAGTACTTTGTAGTGCAGCATTTTACTTGACATGATGAAGTAGCGGGAAAAAAGTGGTGTCTAGATTCTTAGGGGTATATTTTACAGCACTTGCCTCTCAGTCTTAAGGGCTAAAATAAAGGTCAACGGGTTAAAGCGGGGGTCAGCAACATGCGGCTCTAGAACCACATGCGGCTCTTTAGCGGCGCCCAGGTGGCTCTGTGGAGCTTTTTCAAAAATGTATGGAAATGGGGAAAAAATGGGGTGACAAATATATCTTGAGTTTCTGTAAGAGGACAAACACGACACAAAGCTTCCTAATTGTTAGAAAGCCCACTGTTGAATATGTTTGTGTTTATGCTTCACTGATGAGATTATTTGGCGAAGCCCCGTTTTGTGCTGCTAATTTCAGCGGTCTTTGAACTCACCGTTGTGTGGACTGTGACTTAGGGTTGGGCGATAAAACAATAACAATATATATCGCGATAGACATGTGATCAATATCAATAGAAAATGGGGTCGATAGAACGTTCGATAATTTCACTGAGTTCTGTTAGAAAAAAAATAGGAAGAAAGGCGGAGCCGGAACCGCACGGCATTCTGGGGGGTGTAGGCAAAGGAAGGGCTTTGGCCTCTCGACCTATCACGGCCGAGCCTGAACCGCAAGGCATTCTGGGAAATGCTAACAGGGGGAAAAAAAAAAAAAAGCAACAACGGCTAGCTGACGACGAGAAGTGAAACGAAAAGGGAATATGAGTGCGGCAGCACGAGAGGAAATTGTAAATAAAAAAGGAAACGTCACCAGTTTGGCAGTATTTTGGATTTTTTAAAATCCGATACAAATCAGAGTAATACTGTCTACAAACTTTGCAAGGTCGTCGGTCTGTATATAATTTATGCAAAATGTTACCCAAAGAACCACCATTACATTTTATGTAGACCACAAGGAAGTGTTTTAAATGTAGAAAAAACATCGTAATATGACCACTTTGAACTTTATGTTGCCCAAAGAACTACCATTACATGTTACGTAGACCACAAGGAAGTGTTTTAAATGTAGAAAAAACATCGTAATATGACCACTTTGAACTTTAGCAAAAGAAATATGACCTATTGTTGTCTGTTTATTTTACATGGCATCAAAATAGAAATATGCTAAACCGCTCCTCCGTACATCATCAGCCTGATTTGTATAAACTACCCTGAAGTCTGAAATGCGGTGGAAACCCAAACCACATACTTCTACAGGAACTTAAAGCTCCAGGAACTTAAGTTTCCTGAAATTTAGGAGGGAAAAAAGCCTATCGAGTCTTACTCTTTTAGTGATGCAGAAAGATCTTTCAGCTTCTTCCTCTGACGCTCGATGGCGGTGGAGCAGCTGACTTGCAGTTTGGTGACCTCCTCAAGTTTCAGTTTGTACAGGCGATGGGTGTCCTGGCAGGAGACGAAGCAGATTAGATTAGTCCACCGCTTCAACTATGAAGGTTTATGGCAAGCTGGGGTCTATCTCGGCTGCCATTGAATAAGGAATAACTGTGAAACACAGGTATAAATGACATTTCTACCACTTAAGGCAGGGGTGCCCAAACAGACGGACAAATCAAAATATGTGGGTTTCACTTTGGTAGTTTTCACCTTCAAAACCACTACAATGTATAGATATTTCCCCAAAGAACTATCCATCCATCCATTTTCTACCGCTTATTCCCTTCGGGGTCGCGGGGGGGCGCTGGAGCCTATCTCAGATACAAAGAACTAAAAAAATGTAATTTCAATAGAGGTTTCATGTGAATGCTGAAGAGACAAAGCTGGCCAGATAGTCTAACATAAACAAAAAATATTGGCAAAATGAGATAAAAACAACAGCCTCAAGATAGAATGCTTATAGTTAGCATTGGTGAAATACCAAAATATATGACACTGAGGTCTACACCTGAGAAATTAACTACCGTATTTTGAGGACTATAAGTCACAGTTTTTTTCATAGTTTGGCCAGGGGTGCGACTTATACTCAGGAGCGACTTATGTGTGAAATTATTAACACATTACCGTAAAATATCAAATAATATTATTTAGCTCATTCACGTAAGAGACTAGACGTATAAGATTTCATGGGATTTAGCGATTAGGAGTGACAGATTGTTTGGTAAACGTATAGCATGTTCTATATGTTATAGTTATTTAAATGACTCTTACCATAATATGTTACGTTAACATACCAGGCACGTTCTCAGTTGGTTATTTATGCGTCATATAACATACACTTATTCAGCCTGTTGTTCACTATTCTTTATTTTTTTTAAATTGCCTTTCAAATGTCTATTCTTGGTGTTGGCTTTTATCAAATACATTTCCCCAAAAAATGCGACTTATACTCCAGTGCGACTTATGTATGTTTTTTTCCTTCTTTGTTATACATTTTCGGCCGGTGCGACTTATACTCCGGAGCGACTTATAGTCCGAAAAAATACGGTTAAAACAAAAACTAGCATGTAACAAAACATACGAAGCTGAAGTGTATACCCGCAAAATTAGCAAAAAAGCTAGCATGCTATTATTAGAATGCTAAAATGCTAACTTTAACATGCGTCAAGTACAAAATATATTACTCTGAGGTGTGTACCTGAAAAATGTGTTTAAAATGTTAGGATGCTAACATTATCACGCATCAAGTACCAAAATGTAACGAAGGTGTATACATGCAAAATTGGCTTAAAAAAAAAAGTAAGCACGCAAACAGGTATCATTCATGAAATGAAGGGGACGGCGTGGCGGGTTTGGGAGAGTGGCCATGCCAGCAACCTGAGGGTTCCTGGTTCGATCCCCAGCTTCTACCAACCTAGTCACGTCCATTGTGTCCTTGAGCAAGACACTTGCTCCTGATGGGTCGTGGTTAGGTAGATAGCTCCCGCCATAAGTGTGTGAATGTGTGTGTGAATGGGTGAATGTGGAATTAGTGTCAAAGTGCTTTGAGTACCTTGAAGGTAGAAAAGCGCTATACAAGTATAACCCATCATATCATTCATGAAGTAACAAAATATATGACACTGAGGTGTATACCTGCTTAATTTACTAACAAAGCTAGCATGCTATACTAAAATTAAAATATGTGTCAAGTATCAAAATAGATTACTCAGAGGTAGGGCTGGGCGATATATCGAATATACTCGATATATCGCGGGTTTGTCTCTGTGTGATATAGAAAATGACTGTATCGTGATATTCGAGTATACGTTCTCACACAGTTGCTTTTAGCTGCGGGCATTACACTACATGCCTTTCTCACTCTTTCTTGTCTCTCCTTCTCACAGAGACATAAAACAAGCGCACCTTCTTACATACGTCACATACTGTCACGCGTGCACGTCGCGTAGCAGAGAGGTAGCGGCATGGTAACGTTAGCTGTTGTGCTAGTGGAGCGTTGCGAGTGGTAATACGAGAGAGAGAAGGTGCGAATCTGGTAACAAATGAAGTAAGAAGAATTAATTCCCAAGAAAAACAGCACGGGGTCCGTCGTCTGGCGGTGGTTTGGCTTCAAGCGGGAAGATGTCGAACAATTATGCGGCAAAAGCGTTGCTACAAAAAGTAGCAGCACTACTAATGTAGCATCATTTGAAAAGTCACCCGCTAGAGAATGAAGAGTGCTTGAAACTCTGCATGTCAACATCTCTGGTCGGTGCCACACCCAACAAAATGCCCAAGCAACCATTTCCACATCAACACCGTATGAAAAATATAGTCAACAACAGAAGGAAATAACGTCCGCAGGAACCTACCACATTGCGAAGGACATACACTATTTGATTTCCTATTATGCAGCTCATTTTTATTTGACACTTATTGAAATATCTTGTGTGACATCATGTACAAAAGTGCACTTTATTTGTTTTAAACTATTGTAGTGGCGTTCTGTACAAAAAGTGCACTTTAATTTAGTGTTGTTTTGATATGTCATCTTAGTGACATCATGCACAGAAGTGCACTTACAGCTTGTTTTAAAATGTCTCTGACAATCTTGCACTTTCTGTTTTGAAATGACATGAATGTTTGTGCCACTGTTTAATAACTGTTTAATAAATACAGTTTTGGTAAATTGAATTAGTTGTGATTTCCCTCTCTGCATTAAAGGTCAAAAGTAGCATATATTAATGCAGTATGAACAAGAATGTTTTAATGTAGACACATAGAGTCATCATACTGCTGTGATTATATGCATCAAGTGTTCATTCAAGGCTAATGCAAAATATCGAGATATATATCGTGTATCGTGACATGGCCTAAAAATATCGAGATATTAATAAAAGGCCATATTGCCCAGCCCTACTCAGAGGTGTGTACCTGAATAATGTGTCTAGAATAATAACATTAGGATGCATGAAGTACCAAAATATAATTGAAGTGCATACATACAAAACTAGCTAAAAACAAAAACTATCATGGGGTAACAATTTCACGCTAATGTGTAAACCTGCAAAATTAGCAAAAAAAAAATCTAGCATGGTAATATATGAATGTAAAAAAAATAGCTACGCGCCACAAATGGCCCCCAGGCCACACTTTGGACACCACTGACTTAAGGAGACCAACCCACTATCCAAAATATGTTTTTAAAGATCCATTTTGACACATTTTAACTGGTACAGACCAGAACAATTGAGTTTGATTGATTGATTGATTGATTGAGACTTTTATTAGTAGATTGCACAGTACAGTACATATTCCCTACAACTGACCACTAAATGGTAACACCCGAATAAGTTTTTCAACTTGTTTAAGTCGGGGTCCACGTTAATCAATTCATGGTAGAGTAATTGTAAGCTTGTCTTACTTTTCAATGAATATCCATTTGATTTCCTCTACAAAGCACTCACTTGAAGTAGAAAAGTGGCTTCTTTGCTACTCCTTTTTTTTTTTTTTACATGTTGTGATGAGAAAATGGAAATATGAGAAATATGCGATTTTCATATTGTAACTGTATGCATGTTCGAAATAAACAACAACATATTCAGGTTTGTTACAGGGGGTTGAGAAGTGTGGAAATGAACTAAAATAACATTTGTCGTTGCTGCTCGCAAACCCCGGTGCCGCTCGCAACTATAGCAACTTCACACTTTAAGGCTAGGAGCCACTGTGTCGAGTTAACTTGCTAACATTTGACAATTTACTTCAACACAACACAAAAAAAGATCACTTTTATAGAAAAATGATAAGATAAATGATTAGCATAAGGAGGGCGAATCCCGGCGACGCCTTGTTCCCGCCCACAGGGCTGCACGCGAGCTAGCAATGTCCAGCTGACGTTCGACCACAAGCTAACACCTCTCTCTCTCTCTCTCTCAAACACACAAATGGGGGAATAAAACTCACTTGAATTTGTTGGTAGTCCTTCTCTATGTCACCCCATTCTCGAAAACACTCCGACACGCCGGCTGGACTGAACGACATGTCGCCAAAGCGTCCAGGAGTTGGTGAAATGTTCGTGTGATGAGTGTGTGCAACAGTTGTTCCGCAACAGTATTTCCTCCGACTACTTCCGGGTAAACCTTTCCAAATAAAGCAACGAATTATGGCTGTCATTTGAGCAAGTGCACGCACCAAGACTTCTTATGGACTAGTTTGGTGGTATATTTTACGCACACTTCTCGAAACAAATTTATACTTCGTTGTCTACCACTTTAAATACATCCGTGTAATAACAGCACAGGAAACGACTTCTGTTTATTGCCGCTAGGATCGAAAGCTTGACCAAGCTGTCAAAAATATCTCCGTCTGTGTGACGAAGATGCAATATGCTAATTAGGAACGCCAGCGTCCAATCAGATGTTGACTTGTTGGCCAAACCAATCAGATGTTGTCTTTTTGGCCAATCAGCTTCTGCGGTTTAAAACCATTGTATGTCAAAATAACATAACACATATCAATTACTCATCTTTATTAATTGCATTTTCATTTTTTTAGCCAACATTATATGCTCCTGTTTATTTAAGAATATGTAATGCAACAAATGTTATGTTTTTAGATCCTAACTTAGCTTTCCTTCTATTCCTATTTTTGCCCAACCTCTATTTTGACCTATCACATGTTTTTATATTTGACAATGTTTGCTGAGCGACAGACAATTGTCCATCTTGGTGGACTGTAAATGTTTATTATATTCTAATATTGTACTGGAAGAAAAAAATACCCTAATGTGGCTTATGTTTTGTTTTAACATAATATAATTCAGTCAGACTGATTGAGAAGAAAGCAAAGTACTTTTATCCATGTATTTGTTTCGTATTCAAATCACATCTTCAACGTGTATGATGATATGTCAGTCACATTCAATAATGTCACTTTTTTTGACATTTACTTGACAGGCTTGGTAAGCCAGAACGTCAACAAAATGTTTGCATCCTCAACTCATATTTTGTATCAAAAAATTTGGAACAAAAATATTTTTCATGAAATTTGTGCATCTTGCATTTTAGTGGGTTCAGTTTAAGTACCCTTAGAGCCACTTTGACAAAAATAAATAATTTTAGTTTTATTTAAAATTGAAAACATTAAAATTGTACTTTAAATTTTGCTTTTAATTTGATTTTAAAAAATGTATTTAATTTGATTTTAAAAAATGTAATAAAATAAATAAATAGATTATCACTCAAACAGCGCGGCCATTTTCATTGTGCTACTTTACGGTCATTTGTCATTATATGAAGTGCTAATGAAAATACTGAACTGCACTGTTTTTTAATTTGCCTATCGTTTACAATCATTATGAAAGACAAGAAAACAAAAGTTTTTTTTGTTTTTTTTGCAGTCTAACATGTAAAAATCGGCTCGTCGCTTGGTGGCTAGCAATGCAGCTAACGGGAATAATCAATTCTACCGCAATATCACTTTAAAAATGCATTTAATTGCGTCAAATAGACTTTATTTACGTTCCGTAACCTATATAATAACCAAACTGTAGCGACATTGTTAATGTAAGAGCGAACCCAGAGGAACTCTTTTTCTAGCGTAATAACACATCAGCGTGCTACAAGCTAACTACGGAAAGAGATAAACTAGCTTCTACGACAACACTAATTGTGTTTGAGTTTGGAATGCACAACACAATGCGATAAGACACCAATCTATACTGACTGAAAAACATGAACAACCATATTACAGTATCTGTAAAGTATTAGCCCACATTTCATGTTTTGTTTGTACACAGCTAGCTCAACAGCATATGTACTGCAGCTGTAATAACAAGCATGACGTGCTGCGTGTATCATGATCGATATTAAAGTGTGAGTCACTCGATGGACACAGTTGTGCGTTTGCTCCAGCTGGCCGGGGAAGTTTTTTCCGGTTTATTTGGGTAAGCGCGCCATTTATGTCGAAATAGCTTGGCTCCAAGTTCCATATTTACAGGGTCAAAGTCACCTTCACCTCACTCTCTCGGCTTCCATCTGCTCCAACGTCTCGCCCTTCCTTTGTGCTCGCTTCTAGAAGCCGTAGTTCATCCTCAGTATATTCAGCTTCAAAAAGACAAGGTTGCGAATCCTCATTTGTCCAAAAATAGTCGTCTTCGATGTATGTTATCGATTCTGCCATGATTAAAATACACACACGCGTTTGTTTCCAGAAGTAGGAACACACATTTGTTGCCGGAAATCGGAAGTGCGTTGCTGCGGAAACGAAAATCAATACGCTAAAGATGTTAATTGGATTGAACAAAATACATTAATATATTGCACACATTAAATATTGTTCTGAACGTGTCTGTTACTACATTCTATATATATTTGCAGTGTGTTTATAAAACGTTGAGGGTTTTGAAGTTGTTTTAGAGGACTTTGAAGGCTACAATGTTGACTCACATTAGCTGCATCTTCCAAGCGTTTTTTTTAATCATTTTTAAAATACTAATAAAAAAAAAAACAGAACTGTGTTCTTGTCTCTCATAATGACAACATTCCCAAAAAGAAGTGTGGTTCCCCTTTAAAGTGAATATTATCTGACCCTTTGGTGACCAACATTGTATTATTATTAGTGTTTAATGGAAATTCATGCTTTTAAAATTATGCAACAACAGCAAAAAAAAAAATTAAGAACCAACACAACTATGAAAGAGTAAACACAATTTCCCCTGTAAAAAGGGTCAACGTGTGCAGAACGTAATTTTTTTTAATATGAAGAGTGGTAATGAAATCTGGCATTGATATTAGAGTAAAGTCTCCTAATTACACGTCAGTTAATGAGATGAGATCAGTGTTTACAAAGGACGTTATTTGAAGGTGTTGCAGGTTTCAGCTGGACTTGAGCATGGAGTGAACATGAGCCCTGGTGAGAGAGTCCATGTAGCTGCTGTAAGCCGGAGGATGCTCGGCTTCACAAGTGGAACCGACACTGTTGACGGAAGAGTCGCCCGGGGAAAGATCCTGCACAACAAGACTCGATGAAGTCCCAAAGGCAAACGTACATATCGCCGGGTGTGTACCTTTTGCTGCAGGATGCCAAGCGACGTCACGGCGTTCTTTCCATGGTGCTGCGTCTCTTCAGGAGATGCATCGGCTGCGGTAAATGGTACGCATCAGCAAGTGCAAACAAAGACACGTAAAATTGCATGGGGAAATGTAAGCAACAAGTTACGTTTGTGTATACCTTGCTTCTGGTGCCTATGCCTTTTATCTTTTGATTCCTGTGCTAAGTTTCGCTTTAGCTCCCTGTGCTATCGGCACGCTTGTTTGTATTTTTGAATGATTTATGAGAATAAATCATAGTCTTACCTGCACCTTGCCTCCAGAGTTCCTGCTGCATCTTGGGAGAACGATCCGCGCAGTAAAATGCGACCCAAGCGTAACACAAAATACACGAATCCCATTACCTGCATTGGTAGCCGCCTCTTGTTAGCAGTTTTTTACTATTTAGAACGCACAGTAAAGGAAAAGATGTGTTCCTATCTCACATTATGAATAATTACAAAATAAGTGCAGATTTAGTCATATATACTCTTATATTTACGTATATATATATATATACTGTATATACATGTGTGTATATACTGTGTGTATGTATGTATATATATATATATATATATATATATATATATATATATATATATATATATATATATATATATATATATATATATATATATATATATATATATATATATATATATATATATATATATATATAAAAATCTGTGTGTGTATATATATAAATGTGTATGATTATATATATATATATATGTGTGTATATATATGTACACACATACATACATATATATATAAATATACACATGTACATATATACACACATATATACACACAAGTACATAGATATACATATAGATAATTACACTTTACATGCTATATATACATATACACAGTATATATAGTCATATATACTTATTTATATATATATATGTATATACATGTGTGTGTATATATATATATATATACATAAATATATATATATATACTGCATATACATGTGTGTATATATATATATGTAAATATATATATATATATGTGTGTGTGTATATGTATAAATGTGTATGATTATATATATATATATATATATATATATATATATATATGTATGTGTGTATATATATGTACACACATACATATACTGTATATATAAATATACACATGTACATATGTACACACATATATATACACATGAACATAGATATACATATAGATAGTTACACTTTACATGCTATATATTATTATATATATATATATACTGTATATATATATATATATATATATATATGTGTGTATATATATATACATGTGTATGATTATATATATATATATGTATGTATATATATATATATATATATATATTTATATATATACATGTATATGTATGTGTATATATATATATATATATATATTTATATATATATGTATGTGTATATATATATATATATATATATATATTTATATATATATATATATATATATATATATATATATATATATATATATATATATGTACACACATACATGTATATATAAATATACACATTTACATATATACACACATATATATACACATGTACATAGATATACATATAGATAGTTACACTTTACATGCTATATATATATATATATATATATATTGTTACACTTTACAAGCTATATCATGTACATATTATTATATAATGGTATATAATATAGAGTATAGTTTCTTATTTTATTTGTATTTCTCCATTTAAACCGCGCACCTTGCACACATACCCACAACTACTATAGTGATTATACGTGATATGATCAGTCTATCATACCATATGATATCATACAATACAAGATAATACTACGCAAATACAACATCAAATATTATGATATCACATAGTATTAATGGAGTCATGAATTGTACTGTAAGTATTGTTCCAGTGCAGGATGCAGTGTGTATGTTGCAGCTTCGCTCTATCACACTTTTTCAAAATATATTTATAAAAAATCCGATCAGGGTTCCTCGCTGCCTAATTTTCTTCCTATATGTTATTTTCTATGATAATGTAGACTATATTGTGTAAAAAGTAGGTACATTATTTCATGTAATAATGTTAAAAAGGGTATTTTGAAGGTGGCAAAGAGTTTTTCATGGTCCAAGTGTGAAAATCTTTACCAATATAATATTTAATAACAATACCTAGTTTGTGTAAACCAAGTGCGTACCTGAGTGACGTCTTGACGTGTGTTGATTATAAAACCTGGAGAAAGGTTTTCCTCTTTTCCTAACAAGACACAAAGAAAATGGATGCCTGGCGATTTGCTGTCGTTGTTCGTTGTTGTCAAGTCAATAAAGTTACTTTTTGGATGGCGTCCAGCAGGCGCAGACGGTTACCAAGGCGATGAGGAGGACGATGCCGCCGGTGGAGAGGAGGATGTAGATGGAACTTCTCTCTAGAAGGGGAAAAGTGCTGTGAAAACAACAACAACAACAACAACAGTCGGCCATGACGGTTTACTCACTGTAGACACTCAGTCTGACCGGCGGGCTGGTTGCCGTGCCAGCGGGGTTTTCCACCACGCAGCCGTAGACGTCGTCGTCCGCCATGGTGACCCGAGTGATGGTCAGGTTCTTGTGGTCATGTGACAGCACCAGCCTGCTGTCGTTGCCCAGCGCCGCGCCGCCTTTCAACCACCTGTAGGAGGGCCTGGTGCCTGCGGCGTGCCAGCAGGTGAGGACCACGTTCCCAGTGCGCTCCAACACGGAGGTGGCCTCCAGGAGGACCGAGGGTTGGGAGAGCGGCTCTGTGTGTGAGAGGTGACATATTCAATGTTGGATTATCAATAAAGCTTTCAGCAGACGTCTTCAACCTCTTCCAGGCCGAGGAACCCCAACTGAAGCAGAGACCCCAAATTTCATTTCTTTTAAAATAAACTCAATTCCACAGCCTGCCAGAGAGCCTCAAGACATGTTTTTTAAAAGGCTAAATATATTTTTTTAATCAGGCTTTTTACTGATTATCTTAAACTCTTAGTTATTATTTTATTAGGTTAAGAGGTTTTTTTCTAGGTCTTCTTTTATTTTTTTTTATAGGTCTTCTTGTAGATCTTTTTGTTTGTCTTCTTCTAGATCTTCCTCTTGGTCTTCTTCTAGATCTTGCTATAGGTCTTCTTGTAGGTCTTCTTCCGGGTTTTTTCTAGGTCTTCTTCTAGAATTTTTTCTAGGTATTCTAGTTTTTTTTCTAGGTCTTCTTGTAGATCTTTTTGTTGCTCTTTTTCTAGATCTTCCTCTAAGTCTTCTTCTAGATCTTGCTATACGTCTTCTTGTAGGTCTTATTCTAGGTTTTTTCTAGGTCTTCTTCTATAATTTTTTCTAGGTGTTCTTCTAGTTTTTTTATAGGTCTTCTTGTAGATCTTTTTGTTGGTTTTCTTCTAGATCTTCCTCTAGGTCTTCTTCTAGATCTTCTTCCAGGTCTTCTTCTAGATCTTGGTATACGTCTTCTTGTAGGTCTTCTTCTAGAATTTTTTGTAGGTGTTCTTCTATTTTTTTTTATAGGTCTTCTTGTAGATCTTTTTGTTGGTCTTTTTCTAGATCTTCCTTTAGGCCTTCTTCTAGATCTTCCTCTAGGTCTTCTTCTAGAACCTATTTCATGTATTCTTGTAGATCTTGCCATAGGTCTTCTTGTCGGTCTTCTTTGAGGTTTTTTTCTCAGTCTTCTTCTATAATTTTTGCTAGGTCTTCTTCTAGTTTTTTATAGGTCTTCTTGTAGATCTTTTTGTTGGTTTTCTTCTAGATCTTCCTCTAGGTCTCCTTCTAGATCTTCTTCCAGGTCTTCTTGTAGATCTTGTTATAGGTTTTCTTGTAGGTCTTCCTCTATGCTTCTTCTAAGTCTTATTCTAGATTTTTTTCTAGGTCTGCCTCTAGTTTTTTTCTAGGTCTTCTTGAAGATCTTTTTGTTGGTGTTCTTCTACATCTTCCTCTAGGCCTTCTTCTCGATCTTGCTATATGTCTTTTTTTTGGTCTTTATCTAGGTTTTCTAGGTCTTCTTCTAGATTTTTTCTAGGTCTTCTGGTTTTTTTTTATAGGTCTTCTTGTAGATCTTTTTGTTGGTCTTCTTCTAGATCTTCATCAAGGTCTTCTTCTAGATCTTGCTATAGGCCTTCCTCTAGGTTTTTTCTAGGTTTTCTTCTAGAGTTTTTTCGAGGTATTCTTCTAGTTTTTTTATAGTTCTTCTTGTAGATCTTTTTGTTGGCCTTATTCTAGATCTTCCTCTAGGTCTTCTTCTAGATCTTCTTCCAGGTCTTCTTGTAGATCTTGTTATAGGTCTTCTTGTAGGTCTTCCTCCAGGTTTTTTTCTAGGTCTTTTTCTAGATTTTTTTCTAGGTCTTCTTCTAAGTCTTCTTCTAGATTTTTTGTAAGTCTTCCTATAGATTTTTTCTATGTATGCTTCTAGTTTTCTTTCTAGGTCTACTACATTTTTTTCTAGGTCTTCATCTAGTTTTTTTATAGGTCTTCTTGTAGATCTTTGTGTTGGCCTTCTTCTAGATCTTCCTCTAGGTCTTCTTCTAGATCTTCTTCCAGGTCTTCTTGTAGATCTTGTTATAGGTCTTCATGTAGGTCTTCCTCTGGGTTTTTTCTAGGTCTTTTTCTAGATTTTTTCTAGGTCTTCCTCTAGATTTTTTCGAGGTCTGCTTCTAGTTTTTTTTACTAGGTCTTCTTCTAGGCTTTTTTTTAGGTCGTCTTCAAGTTTTTTTTAGAGGTCTTCTTGTAGATCTTTTGTTGGTCTTTTTCTAGATCTTCCTCCAGGTCTTCTTCTAGATCTTGCTATAGGTCTTCTTCTAAGGTTTTTCTAGGTTTTCTTCTAGAGTTTTTCTAGGTCTTCTTCTAGGTTTTTTTTATAGGTCTTCTTGTAGATCTTTTTGTTGGCCTTCTCCTAGATCTTCCTCTAGGTCTTCTTCCATGTCTTCTTGTAGATCTTGTTATAGGTCTTCTTGTAGGTCTTCCTCCAGGATTTTGCTAGGTCTTCTTCTAGATTTTTTCTAGGTCTGCTTCTGTTTTTTTTCTATGTCTTCTTCTAGATTTTTTTCTATGTCTTCTTCTAGTTTTTTTATAGGTCTCCTTGTAAATCTTTTTGTTGGTCTTCTTCTGGATCTTCCTCCAGGTCTTCTTCTAGATCTTGCTATAGGTCTTCCTCTAGGTTTTTTTCCAGATTTTTTTCTAGGACTTCTTCTAAGTCTTCTTCTAGATTTTTTTCTAGGTCTTCTTCTAAGTCTTCTTCTAGATTTTTTCTAAGTCTGCTTCTAGTTTTTTTCTAGGTCTTCTTGAAGATCTTTTTGTTGGTGTTCTTCTACATCTTCCTCTAGGTCTTCTTCTAGATCTTCTTCCAGGTCTTCTTCTAGATCTTGTTTCTAGGTGAAGTGAAGTGAATTATATTTATATCTATATATGAACTTCTTTTCTGTAGAATAAACTGTTCAACTTCAACTCTGGTCACCTCTCGTCATTTTAGCCTTGGCATAACAGGATCTGGGTGGACTGCTCCCTCCTAAAGGCAGGGTCCCAATAAAAGAAATGAAGGAAGTTGGACTTATTACCGTCTACGGTGAGCGCGATGCTTCCCTCTCCCGTGAACGTATCGTCCGTGATGGAGACCTCCACATCGTACGTGCCCTCATCAGACAGCCTCAGGTTGTGCAGGAGGAGCGATCCGTTGGGGAATATCAGGATGCGATCGCGATACTCGGGTCTGAGCGTGCCCACGATGTCCGTACCGATGGACTGGACGACGGTGACCGACTTCTCCCTGCGCAGCTGCCACTTGATGACGGGCAGGTCGGCGCTAAAGCTGACGTAGGTCGCGGCCAGGAGGGCCTCGCCGCCGACCGTGCCCGTGATGACGGCGCTGGGAAGCGTCATGTTGACGGAGAGCACGCCTGCACAGAAGAGCAGAGATGAAATGCTGATTGCGGGGGGAAAATTAAAGGCCTACTGAAATGAAATGTTCTTATTTAAACGGGGATAGCAGATCCATTCTATGTGTCATACTTGATCATTTTGCGATATTGCCTATATTTTTGCTGAAAGGATTTAGTAGAGAACATTGACGATAAAGTTCGCAACTTTTGGTCGCTGATAAAAAAAGCCTTGCCTGTATCGGAAGTAGCGTGACGTCGCAGGTTGAAGGGATCCTCACATTTCCCCATTGTTTACACCAGCAGCGAGAGCGATTCGGACCGAGAAAGCGACGATTACCCCATTAATTTGAGCCAGGATGAAGGATTCGTGGATGAGGAACGTGAGAGTGAAGGACTAGAGTGCAGTGCAGGACGTATCTTATTTCGCTCTGACCGTAACTTAGGTACAAGCTGGCTCATTGGATTCCACACTTTGTCATTTTTCTATTGTGGATCACGGATTTGTATTTTAGACCACCTCGGATACTATATCCTCTTGAAAATGAGAGTCGAGAACGCAAAATGGACATTCGCAGTGACTTTTATCTCCACGACAATACATCGGCGAAGTATTTTAGCTATGGAGCTAACGTGACAGCATTGTGCTTAAATGCAGATAGAAACAAAAGAAATAAGCCCCTGATTAGAAGGATAGACAGAAGATCAACAATACTACCAAACCCTGGACCTGTAACCACACGGTTAATGCTGTACCGCCTGGCAAAGCCTAGCAATGCTGTTGCTAACGACGCCATTGAAGCTAACTTAGCTACGGGACCTCGACAGAGCTATGCTAAAAACATTAGCTATCCACCTACGCCAGCCCTCATCTGCTCATCAACACCCGTGCTCACTTGCATTCCAGCGATCGACGGCATGACGAAGTACTTCACCCGATCATCGATGCGGTCGGCGGCTAGCGTCGGATAGCGCGTCTGCTATCCAACTCAAAGTCCTCCTGGTTGTGTTGCTGCAGCCAGCCGCTAATACACCGATCCCACCTACAGCTTTCTTCTTTGCAGTCTCCATTGTTCATTAAACAAATTGCAAAAGATTCACCAACACAGATGTCCAGAATACTGTGGAATTTTGCGATGAAAACAGAGCTGTTTGTATTGGGATACAATGTGTCCCAATACTTCCGCTTCAACCATTGACGTCACGCGCAAACGTCATCATACATAGACATTTTCAACCGGAAGTTTCCCGGGAAATTTAAAAATGTACTTTATAAGTTAACCCGGCCGTATTGGCATGTGTTGCAATGTTAAGATTTCATCATTGATATGTAAACTATCAGACTGCGTGGTCGGTAGTAGTGGCTTTCAGTAGGCCTTTAAACTGGTGAGGCACTTTGCGTCGCCTTGGCAACCGCTGCCAGAAGTCTGTGGGATGCATGGACCAGCATCTGCTGACAAAGATGGCCATTGTCCTTCTCCTGCCAGTTGAGGAGCAGTACAGCTGCTACGCTAACATGCTACTATGCTAGCAGCGGCGTGACTCTGCAGCTTGCAACAATGGCTGCGAACCACAACTTTCAAATATGTCAACTCTGCACTTTTTCAGTTTGCACTAAAAGCCAACTCTGACCACAGGAGATGTTGAACATTTATTAAGTCGAAGGAAAAATGTATATTACATACCACCAAAAGAATATGTGATTATTGTCAGATAATTACATAGTGAAGGCAAAGAAAACTTTAAAAAAGTGAAGACTAACCGTGGAAGAAGTCCAGACACGACAGAAACAGAATCCATGGGTATATATGGACTTTTGGGGGCGGTTCAGCCATCATCACCATCATCATTATGACTTTCCAGCTCCGTTTGCCCCGCCCCCCTCGCCCGGAAGATGACGTCACGACGGGCTGGTCAGCTACTGGCTGGCTGACTTTGCAGACCGAGCACATTGGAGTGTGAGCGTGCGTGTATGCTGTGCGCCAGTATTAGTGGCGTCACATGCTTGCTCGCCACGTCACCGCGCACGTGGCCCTTGTACTTTGTTGATGTTTAAAGAAGCTACACACATGCCATTTTCTAATTGGCTTGATAATTTAAAATCAGCAATTAAATCTTGCAAACTGATGAAAAATACAAAAGCCCTTAATTTAAATTGATTTAGTTATTGCAGAAATATAAAGGGATTTAGTTTAACCTTTTTTGTTTGTTTGAATTTTGTATCTTCTCATATTTTTTGTAATTATTATTTATTGTTATTATGTTTACATTCTATTTGTATCGGCTTTAGTTTTCTTTCCTTACATGTTTTGTAAAAGACAGTATTTGCTCAACCTGTTGTTTAAAGTGCCTTAAATGTTGTGTACATTGAAACTATATGTTTGTATGTACATTGTTCAATTGGAAAAAATAAAAAAATAAAAAATAATATTTGTTTAAAGAAGCTCTGCCGGTAAAATTTGGTATCAGGGAAAATAATTTGACATTGTAGAAAAAGTTGTATTGGCACCAAAAGAAGTTTTGGCAACAAATAAATCCAAACATTGGAAAAAAATAAAATATTTTTGGTGGATATTTTTTTTAAATCATGACATGTTTTCGATGCCAATATTCATATTTTGTACACTTATATTGTTTTTGTGTGTTTCACAGGTTTTTATGTTAAACTTTGTTTCCACATTCACTTGTTTAGTTTATTTTTTTTCTCGGTTTCTCTTCTTTTTTTTACGGTTTCAAACTAAAAGCGAGTGTGGAATGGTGCCTGTGCTATGTAGTTTCGTACATTTTTATTGTTTTTGTGTTAGACTTTTTTTCCCCATTTGCTTGTCTTTTTTACGGTTTCGCTTCTTTTTTTTACGGTTTCAAACTGAAAGCGAGTGTGGAAGGGTGCCTGTGCCATGTAGTTTTGTACATTTGTATTGTTTTTGTGTTAGACTTTTTTTCCCCATTTGCTTGTCTTTTTTACGGTTTCGCTTCTTTTTTTTACGGTTTCAAACTAAAAGCCAGTGTGGATGGTGTGATGTTATGAGCTAGGGCAGTGTTTTTCAACCTTTTTTGAGCCAAGGCACATTTTTTGCTTTGAAAAAATGCAAAGGCACACCACCAGCAAGACATCATTAAAAAAACGAAACTCAGTTGACAGTAAAAAGTCGTTTGTGTTGGGTATGACTTTAAACCATAACCAAGCATGAATCAATATAGCTCTTGTCTCAAAGTAGGTGTACTGTCACCACCTGTCACATCACACCCTGACTTAATTGGAGTTTGTTGCTGTTTTCCTGTGTGTAGTGTTTTAGTTCTTGTCTTGCGCTCCTATTTTGGTGGCTTTTTCTCTTTTTTTGGTATTTTCCTGTAGCAGTTTCATGTCTTCCTTTGAGCGATATTTCCCGCATCTAGTTTGTTTTAGCAATCAAGAAGATTTTAGTTGTTTTTATCCTTCTTTGTGTGGACATTGTTGATTGTCATGTCATATTTCGGATGTACTTTGCGGACGCCGTCTTTGCTCCACAGTAAGTCTTTGCTGTCGTCCAGCATTCTGTTTTTGTTTACTTTGTAGCCAGTTCAGTTTTAGTTCCGTTCTGCATAGCCTTCCCTATACTTTAATGCCTTTTCTTAGGGGCACTCACCTTTTGTTTATTTTTGGTTTAAGCATTAGACACAATTTTACCTGCACACTGCCTCCCGCTGTTTCCAACATCTACAAAGCAATTAGCACCGGCTGCCACCTACTGATATGGAAGAGTATTACACGGTTACTCCGTCGAGCTTTAGACAGCACCGACACTCAACAACAACACATTACTTGCAGACTATAATTACTGGTTTGCAAAAAATATTTTTAACCCAAATAGGTTAAATTAGGTAATCTCCCATGGCACACCAGTGTGCAGCAGCACAGTGGTTGAAAAACACTGAGCTAGCGAACATATGAACTACACTACCCAGCATGCAACAGTAGTGACGAGCTTGCGCGGTAGCCCCGTGGAGGTTGTTGTGTGTCGCCATGCTGGCAGCTAGAATGTGGTTATGAGCACGCTGTGTGACTAAACATTGAGAACTCAGTAAACACGCCTCGTCTGCATTATTTACAATTAGACCGTCTGCATTATTTACATTTAGACAGACAACACAGACGGGTGCCTGTGGGCGGGGTTTACAACAAGTTTAGCCGGAAGCAGTTTTACTAGACTAAGGCTTGCAGGTAAAACACCGTAGAAGAAGACGGGAGGACCGACGGCCTCTGAATTAAGATTTTAAAAAGCTTCAAAATATGAAATTATGCAGCAAAAGTAGTTTTGTACATGAGTAGGCCTATGTGTGTTGTGCTTCCTGTATTTGTAAACTCTATATAGTGAACTACATGTAGTACTTTTTGACGACTTACCTAGTTCGTAAATCTCTGGCAGTGTTTTGGCTCCATTGAAAAGGTGCACTTTTTGTTTTGCACACGGCCTGGAGGTGGGCGTGTCGCAAGGTCACACAAAAGTCCATTCAGTGCTCTCAAACAATAATATAAAATACAATGAAAATTAAAAAAAAAAAAGTTAAAAAGTATAATATTTTTACCTTGCTGTCTACGAATAGCAGACGACGTGCTCCGCCTCTCCAAAAGTGGCCACGCCCCGTGTGTGCTTTGATGCACAGGAAGTGACGTCATCAAAATGGCAGCGGCACACACAAAATGAATGAATGAAGCGTTCGTACAAAGAGACACTTAAGGACGTTTGGTGCAATCGAAACGTTCGTACACAGATGGGTTCATAAATGGATGTTCCACTGTATACATATTATTCTTCATCAGGTCAGCAAGACTTTATTAATATACATATTATTATTGGTCATGGAGTTAATAAGACTATCAATAAACCCACTTATGCCTGCCTCCAAACTTTGGGCAGAGGCAACAAACTGGAACTCACCAGTCATCCCAGTCCGGGGCTAACTTCTCCAGCTGTCCCCATGTAGGTCCCTGCGCTTGTCCCCTTGTAGGTCCCCGCATTTGTCCCCTTGTATGTCCCCGCGTTTTTCCCCCTGTAGGTCCCCGCATTTGTCCCCATGTAGGTCCCCTCGTAGGTCCCCGCATTTGTCCCCTTGTATGTCCCCATGTAGGTCCCTGCGTTTGTCCCCATGTAGGTCCCTGCGTTTGTCCCCTTGTATGTCCCCATGTAGGTCCCCGCGTTTGTCCCCTTGTATATCCCCATGTAGGTCCCCACGTTTGTCCCCATGTATGTTCCCATGTAGGTCCCCGTGTTTGTCCCCTTGTATGTCCCCTTGTAGGTCCCCGCGTTTGTTCCCCTTGTATGTCCCCATGTAGGTCCCCGTGTTTGTCCCCTTGTATGTCCCCTTGTAGGTCCCCGCGTTTGTTCCCCTTGTATGTCCCCATGTAGGTCCCCGTGTTTGTCCCCTTGTATGTCCCCTTGTAGGTCCCCGCGTTTGTTCCCCTTGTATGCCCCCATGTAGGTCCCTGCGTTTGTCCCCATGTAGGTCCCTGCGTTTGTCCCCTTGTATGTCCCCATGTAGGTCCCCGCATTTGTCCCCTTGTAGGTCCCCGCGTTTGTTCCCCTTGTATGCCCCCATGTAGGTCCCCGCGTTTGTCCCCTTGTATATCCCCATATAGGTCCCCGCGTTTGTCCCCATGTACGTCCCTGCGTTTGTCCCCTTGTATGTCATCATGTAGGTCCCTGCGTTTGTCCCCTTGTATGTCCCCGCGTTTGTTCCCCTTGTATGCCCCCATGTAGGTCCCTGCGTTTGTCCCCTTGTATGTCCCCGCGTTTGTTCCCCTTGTATGCCCCCATGTAGGTCCCTGCGTTTGTCCCCTTGTAGGTCCCTGCGTTTGTCCCCTTGTATGTCCCCGCGTTTGTTCCCCTTGTATGCCCCCATGTAGGTCCCTGCGTTTGTCCCCTTGTATGTCCCCATGTAGGTCCCCGCGTTTGTCCCCTTGTATATCTTTATGTAGGTCTCTGCGTTTGTCCCCTTGTATGTCATCATGTAGGTCCCTGCGTTTGTCCCCTTGTAGGTCCCCGCGTTTGTCCCCTTGTATGTCCCCATGTAGGTCCCTGCATTTGTCCCCTTGTAGGTCCCTGCGTTTATCCACTTGTATGTCCCTTTTTATGTCCCCATGTAGGTCCCTGCGTCTGTCCCCTGGCAGGTCCCTGCGTTTGTCCACTTGTAGGTCCCTGCGTTTATCCACTTGTATGTCCCTTTTTATGTCCCCATGTAGGTCCCCGCGTTTGTCCACTTGTATGTCCCCTTGTATGTTCCCATGTAGGTCCCCGTGTTTGTCCCCTTGTACGTCCCCATGTAGGTCCCTGCATTTGTCCCCTTGTACGTCCCCATGTAGGTCCCCACGTTTGTCCCCATGTATGTTCCCATGTAGGTCCCTGCGTTTGTCCCCTTGTATGTCCCCGCGTAGGTCCCTGCATTTATCCCCTTGTATGTCCCCGCGTTTTTGTCCCCTTGTATGTCCCCATGTAGGTCCCTGCATTTGTCCCCTTGTATGTCCCCATGTAGGTCCCCACGTTTGTCCCCATGTATGTTCCCATGTAGGTCCCTGCGTTTGTCCCCTTGTATGTCCCCGCGTAGGTCCCTGCATTTATCCCCTTGTATGTCCCCATGTAGGTCCCTGCATTTGTCCCCTTGTATGTCCCCATGTATGTTCCCATGTAGGTCCCTGCATTTATCCCCTTGTATGTCCCCATGTATGTCCCCATGTAGGTCCCTGCGTTTGTCCCCTTGTATGTCCCCGCGTAGGTCCCTGCATTTGTCCCCTTGTATGTCCCCATGTATGTTCCCATGTAGGTCCCTGCATTTATCCCCTTGTATGTCCCCATGTATGTTCCCATGTAGGTCCCTGCGTTTGTCCCCTTGTATGTCATCATGTAGGTCCCTGCATTTGTCCCCTTGTAGGTCCCCGCGTTTGTCCCCTTGTATATCTTTATGTAGGTCCCTGCGTTTGTCCCCTTGTAGGTCCCCGCGTTTGTCCCCTTGTATGTCCCCATGTAGGTCCCTGCATTTGTCCCCTTGTAGGTCCCTGCGTTTATCCACTTGTATGTCCCTTTTTATGTCCCCATGTAGGTCCCTGCGTCTGTCCCCTGGCAGGTCCCTGCGTTTGTCCACTTGTAGGTCCCTGCGTTTATCCACTTGTATGTCCCTTTTTATGTCCCCATGTAGGTCCCCGCGTTTGTCCACTTGTATGTCCCCTTGTATGTTCCCATGTAGGTCCCCGTGTTTGTCCCCTTGTACGTCCCCATGTAGGTCCCTGCATTTGTCCCCTTGTACGTCCCCATGTAGGTCCCCACGTTTGTCCCCATGTATGTTCCCATGTAGGTCCCTGCGTTTGTCCCCTTGTATGTCCCCGCGTAGGTCCCTGCATTTATCCCCTTGTATGTCCCCGCGTTTTTGTCCCCTTGTATGTCCCCATGTAGGTCCCTGCATTTGTCCCCTTGTATGTCCCCATGTAGGTCCCCACGTTTGTCCCCATGTATGTTCCCATGTAGGTCCCTGCGTTTGTCCCCTTGTATGTCCCCGCGTAGGTCCCTGCATTTATCCCCTTGTATGTCCCCATGTAGGTCCCTGCATTTGTCCCCTTGTATGTCCCCATGTATGTTCCCATGTAGGTCCCTGCATTTATCCCCTTGTATGTCCCCATGTATGTCCCCATGTAGGTCCCTGCGTTTGTCCCCTTGTATGTCCCCGCGTAGGTCCCTGCATTTGTCCCCTTGTATGTCCCCATGTATGTTCCCATGTAGGTCCCTGCATTTATCCCCTTGTATGTCCCCATGTATGTTCCCATGTAGGTCCCTGCGTTTGTCCCCTTGTATGTCATCATGTAGGTCCCTGCATTTGTCCCCTTGTAGGTCCCCGCGTTTGTCCCCTTGTATGTCCCCATGTAGGTCCCTGCGTTTGTCCCCATGTAGGTCCCTGCGTTTGTCCCCTTGTATGTCCCCGCGTTTGTCCCCTTGTATATCTTTATGTAGGTCTCTGCGTTTGTCCCCTTGTATGTCATCATGTAGGTCCCTGCGTTTGTCCCCTTGTAGGTCCCCGCGTTTGTCCCCTTGTATGTCCCCATGTAGGTCCCTGCATTTGTCCCCTTGTAGGTCCCTGCGTTTATCCACTTGTATGTCCCTTTTTATGTCCCCATGTAGGTCCCTGCGTTTGTCCCCTTGCAGGTCCCTGCGTTTGTCCACTTGTAGGTCCCTGCGTTTATCCACTTGTATGTCCCTTTTTATGTCCCCATGTAGGTCCCCGCGTTTGTCCACTTGTATGTTCCCATGTAGGTCCCTGCGTTTGTCCCCATGTAGGTCCCCGTGTTTGTCCCCTTGTACGTCCCCATGTAGGTCCCTGCATTTGTCCCCTTGTACGTCCCCATGTAGGTCCCCACGTTTGTCCCCATGTATGTTCCCATGTAGGTCCCTGCGTTTGTCCCCTTGTATGTCCCCGCGTAGGTCCCTGCATTTATTCCCTTGTATGTCCCCATGTAGGTCCCTGCATTTGTCCCCTTGTATGTCCCCATGTAGGTCCCCACGTTTGTCCCCATGTATGTTCCCATGTAGGTCCCTGCGTTTGTCCCCTTGTATGTCCCCGTGTAGGTCCCTGCATTTATCCCCTTGTATGTCCCCTTGTATGTCCCCATGTAGGTCCCTGCATTTGTCCCCTTGTATGTCCCCATGTATGTTCCCATGTAGGTCCCTGCGTTTGTCCCCTTGTATGTCCCCATGTAGGTCCCTGCGTTTGTCTCCTTGTATGTCCCCACGACTTTAAAACTGGTGTAACGTGCTCCCGCCCTCTGGTCCTCGTCAGCACGCATGCAGGTGCGTTTGTAATCATTGTGGACTTCTGATATTATTTTTGGGAAGACCACAGAGCAAGGCATTACAATAATCTAAACGACAGGAAATAAAAGCATTTATTTAACATATATTTAGATGTATCATTGACATTTATATTTAACGTAACATATTTAGATGTATCATTGACATTTATATTTAACATTTAAGTTTGGATTTAACATTTAAATTTAGATCTAACATTTATATTTAAATTTGACACTTAGAGTCAACATTTAAATTAGTCTTTTGATGAAAATGAGTTAAATGTAAGAAAAGTGAGCTAAATGTGGAAAAGTGTGACTGAATTTTTACATTCGGCACCTCATACTTGTACTATGCATTAGGACTATTAGTACTTGTAGTGTATGTTAGAACTTAGTACTAGTGTAGTACATGTAGTATATGTTAGTACTCGTGTATAGTACTAGTTGCAATCAAGTCCCGACACACAAAGCTTCAAATGAGGACGACAATGCATGGCGACACTTTATTGACGCGCTGCTGCAGAAACAAATCATCTCAGCGACGATGCAACAACACATGATCTTTGCGTTTTGGGAGTGCGGTTAGATGTGCATAAAAATACATAACCCTGCGAGTCACGGTTTCTAAAGTGGTGAACATCCACGAGTGGGCATAAAAATGGACACTTATTTTTTGTACACAGTAATGTCAGCAACACAAGTGATTACACACGTAGGCGCAATTGTGTGAAGGAATGCCAATGTAGCGTACTTTGTAGCAGACACACAACGTCATCAGCTTTTCACTTTGCCAAGTCAATGCTCGGTCCTGTGAGGTTGCATCGACTGGCAGGGCAAAAAGTAGGAGAAAAGAAACTCCTGTGAGGTTGCGTCGACTGGCAGGACTAAAAGTACGAGAAAAGAAAGTCAAGAAGAGGAAAAGAGGGAACATGAAGAGGTAGATGAACAATAAATACAGTATGAGCGTGCAATAGTGCTGCTTCCGACACTTTTGTTACTTTACAGTGATAAATGTCGACTTGAGTGGTGGTGAACCCAGATGTAACACTACGTGTCAACTAACCCAAAAGATGGAGTGCTGAGTCAGCGATATCAGAAGCATGACATCGATGGTGGGATCATTGCAGGCGAAAAGAAGAAGCTAGTATCAAAAATAAACTACTTTCACCGTCAGTCACAACATTAAGACACTTAAGGATGGAATGATTGACACCAGAAGCTAAAAAAAAAATCATGGATGGTTAATAATTAAGTGTCCCAAAATAAAAACTCTTATTGTGAAAGAACGCCTAATTGTGTCTAACAAGACATTTGCATTATGGTTATATCACATTTACCTTTTCATCTATTGGTCTTGTTTTTTGTTTTTTTTAATTTTTTGTTTGGCAGGGAGCTAACACTGCCGTGTTCGAGGCCGGGTCCGGAGAAGCGAGCCGCTCAGTTCTTCAGCACCGCGTCGTACATCTGGAACACGTACTGAGACACTTCCGGGGCCCGACACTTGAGAGACAGCTGCAGGACCAGCCAAAACACAGCAGTCAGTGACACTTTGATGCACCTTTTTCAAAAAGCTCCTTTAAATCAAATGTCCGCTTCCAAAAAATATGAAATATGTAAAATATCATACGGTATTTAATGTCAGCTTCTAAAAAAATACTGTAAAAATGTAAAATATCACAGTTTTTAATGTCAGTTTCCAAAAACACAAAAATATTAAATATGTAAAAATATTAAATATGTAAAATATCATACAGTATTTAATGTCAGCTTCCAAAAAACACTGTAAAAATATGAAATATGTGAAAATATAAGATATGTAAACTATCATACAGTATTTGATGTCAGCTTCCAAAAACACTAAAATATTAAATATGTAAAATATCAAAGTATTGAATGTCAGCTTCCAAAAACACTAAAATATTAAATATGTAAAATATCATACAGTATTTAATGTCAGCTTCCAAAAAACACTGTAAAAATATGAAATATGTGAAAATATAAAATATGTAAACTATCATGCAGTATTTAATGTCAGCTTCCAAAAACACTAAAATATTAAATATGTAAAGTATCACAGTATTGAATGTCAGCTTCCAAAAAACACTGTAAAATATTAAATATGTAAAAATATCATACAGTATTTAATGTCATCTTCTAAAAACACAAAAATATCAAATATGTAAAATATCATACAGTATTCAATTTCAGCTTCCAAAAACACTAAAATATCAAATATGTAAAATATCATACAGTATTTAATGTCAGCTTCCAAAAAACACTGTAAAAATATGAAATATGTAAAAATATAAAATATCATACAGTATTTAATGTCAGCTTCCAAAAAATACGGTCAAAATATGAAATATGTAAAAATATTACAATGTAAAATATTATACAGTATTTAATGTCAGCTTCCGAAAAACACAAAATATGTAAAAAATATTGAATATGCAAAATATCACAGTATTGAATGTCAGCTTCCAAAAAACACTGTAAGAAAATTAAATATGTAAAAATATCATACAGCTTCCAAAAACACTACAATATTAAATATGTATAATATCATGTAGTATTTAATGTCAGTTTCCAAAAAATACTGTAAAAATATGAAATATGTAAAAATATAAAATATCATACAGTATTTAATGTCAGCTTCCAAAAAATACGGTCAAAATATGAAATATGTAAAAATATTACAATGTAAAATATTATACAGTATTTAATGGCAGCTTCCGAAAAACACAAAATATGTAAAAAATATTAAATATGTAAAATATTATACATTACTCAACGACAGCTTCCAAAAACACTAAAATATTAAATATGTCAATATATTAAATATGTAAAATATCATACAGTATTTAATGTCAGCTTCCAAAAAATACTGTCAAAATATAAAATATGTAAAATATTATACAGTATTTAATGTCAGCTTTAGAAAAACACAAAAAATATGAAATATGTAAAAATATTAAATATGTAAAATATCATACAGTATTTAATGTCAGCTTCCAAAAAACACTGTATAAAGATTAAATATGTAAAAATATACAATATTTAATGTTTGCTTCCAAAATAAATTGTAAAACAAATGATATATGTACAAACATCATACAATATTTAATGTTAGCTTACAAAAAAAACACTGTAAAAATAAGTATGAACAAATATTAGCGGTCACGGCATGAAAATGGGGTATTGTTGGCCTTTTTTTTATGTTTTATTAGAGGGCTTTTATAGGCTGCAAAGAAACAATAAAATTCAGTTTTTACGTTTAGTTTTTACTTTCATTTTTTACCTTTTACACTTATTTTACCAGTGTGTGCTATTTGTGTCAAATAAAATGTTATAAAATGTTTCTTAAATAAATGCAACATCTCTCACATTTTATTGGTGCAATACATCTTTGGACAATTTTGACCAGCATTTTAGGTCAAAGCATAGTAATTGTATCAATGAATGCTTTAAGTTCATAATCATTGTTTAAGGTACTTTTTTTGAAACCTTTAATTTATTAGCGCAGTCAGATCTGATGTGGCGCACCGTGCTATTATTTTGAAGGGGGAATTGTGCTGCTGTTCTCAGCTTGACGTGCGGAGGCGACTTGAGGCTGTCTTAAAAAAATTTTTTTTTAAAAAAAGAGCGCCTCTCAAGTTGCGACCACTGTTTGATCATTGTTGTTACATGGATGATGTCGTTCACAACAACAGAAGCAGATGAGATGTGTTGTGGCTGTTTGGATTGTTCTTGCTAGCTTTAGCTTCGTAGTTTAGTCACTGTTTTAAGTGACCGCCTCGACATTGTTCAGGACGGGCGGTTACGTGTTTAGGGGATGAATGAGTGATCCCAAACCCATTATTGTTCCTTCTCTTCACAATGACACTCACATTTATGTCAATTTCCCTGACATTCTGCGTTTAACAGCCGATTTCGTTAAATTGGCCAATTCTCTGACACGGTCTGCTGTTATGTTAACGCGGAAATCATGTGCCTTATTTTTTTGTTGGGTTTAGTGATTATTGATTAGGCTAGCGATGTGTCAAATAATAAGTAGCAACCATGGTAGGATGCCAAACTTCTCGTAGACATCCCATTAGGTTGAGTTTTTTCTCGCCCTGATGTGGGATCTGAGCCGAGGATGTCGTTGTGGCTTGTGCAGCCCTTTGAGACACTCGTGATTAAGGGCTATATAAATAAACTTTGATTGATAAACTTTGTTGCTCTTTTTTTCCCCACTCATTCGCTCCTCATCCGTTCAAAGCTCTGAAATTTGCATGCACGTTGCGCTGCCCATTAATCGTTTTTTTCGGCGGTTATTATATTTTCATGATCGTGAGAAGCCATAATCAAAATCAAAATCCGACTAATTATCCAGCCCTGGTCTCAAGTGGTCGTTTTTGGGAGTTATTTCAGTCCCATTATGTCATTATTTTATTATTATGTCTTCTCTTAACAGTAGATTCCTTTTTATTCGGCAATTCCGTTACCATGGAAACCCTACTTCAGTCCCATTATGTCATAATTGTATTATTATGTCTTCTCTTAACAGTAGATTCCTTTTTATTCGGCAATTCCGTTACCATGGAAACCCTACATGTTATGTATAAATGATATACTGTACCGTGTAGTTGGGATTGCCCGGTTGGATGCGGAGCTCAGCCAAGATCCAAATGCCGTTGGTGAGTTTGAGGGACTGGTAGAGCATGTCCTGACCCTCCACGTTCCTCTTGGCGATGGTGTAGATGTTGTTGTTCTGCAGCTTGCCGGACACCATGTCTGCAACAATTGAAGAGTTGCTGAGATAAAAACGAACAGCAAAGAGTTACCTAGTCCAATATCAATCTAGTGAAACAAGACTTCTACGGGGACGAGGATGATATATTAGGAGTTTCAATTGACAAGACGGCTAGCTAGCTACTTTGCTCTACTGCGTAGAATGATAGGAAAGACGTTGTTGTTTCCTTCGGGACGATGAGCAGGTGCTGACGTGTCCTATGAGAAGCATGGAGGCAAAACACAAAACAGAGTAAGGACTTTGGCTCAGTTCTTGTATTCGGAGAACAGGAAGAAGATGATTTTGAACGTCTTTCATTGGGACAAAAAGACAAGAAAAGAGGAGCCAGAAAGGGCTTGTAACGGCTTTCCAGGATTTAAACAGAGGTGGGTAGAGTAGCCAGAAATTGTACTCAAGTAAGAGTACTGTTACTTTAGAGATCTATTACTTAAGTAAAAGTAAGGAGTCGTCACCCAAATATTTTTCACTATTTATTAATTTAAATTGCCTTTCAAATGTCTATTCTTGGTGTTGGGTTTTATCAAATAAATTTCACCCCAAAAATGCGACTTATACTCCAGTGCGACTTATATATGTTTTTTTCCTTCTTTATTATGCATTTTCGGCAGGAGCGACTTTTACTCGGAAAAATACGGTAGATGTTTTTTTGGATTTGGTTTTATGGACATAATAGAGGACCTCCCACTGGCTCCTATGTAGCTGGACTTTTATTTACTATGCATAAAAAAAAAGTACACCTGTCAGCACCTTTCATAATGATTGTGAACGATAGGCAAAATTCCAAAAAATGTGCAGTTCCCCTTTAACTCAGGAGCGCAATGCTGTAACTAAACAACTGGAAATATGTGATGCATTACATTGTAGCGTATGCATGTTCGAAATAAACTGAAATTGAACACAATATAACCTAGAAAACAAAAATGAATGAAACAATTTGTGCGACTGTTTT
Organism: Entelurus aequoreus; assembly: GCF_033978785.1. Taxonomy (NCBI): domain Eukaryota; kingdom Metazoa; phylum Chordata; class Actinopteri; order Syngnathiformes; family Syngnathidae; genus Entelurus; species Entelurus aequoreus. Next base: position 82,951,827 of record NC_084735.1, read on the forward strand.
TTAATGAAAATGAGGGAGTCACGGATAATGGCTACAATGAGCACGTTTTGTAGTGCACAGCTTTTCCAAGCGGGTTTGAAGCATGATACTGATAAAGCATGACTTCCCCAGGGGGCCCACCCCGCTGCTTGAGACGGACTGGCATAATAGGACCGCTTTAAGCGGGCTTGTTCTAGTACAGTTGTTCTTAACCTGGGTTCGATCGAACCCTAGGGGTTCGGTGAGTCGGCCTCTGGAGTTCGGCGGAGCCATCCGCCGCGGAGGTCAGGACACACCCGACTCATCGTGTGTGTTATGGATACCCCCAATAATGTTCCCTCTAATTTTCCATATGCGTGGACCTACTCAGTGGCCTAGTGGTTAGAGTGTCCCGTCCTGAGATCGGTAGGTTGTGAGTTCAAACCCCGGCCGAGTCATACCAAAGACTATAAAAATGGGACCCATTACCTCCCTGCTTGGCACTCAGCATCAAGGGTTGGAATTGGGGGTTAAATCACCAAAAATGATTCCGCTGTTGCCCACTGCTCCCCTCACTTCCCAGGGGGTGAACAAGGGGATGGGTCAAATGCAGAGGACACATTTCACCACACCTAGTGTGTGACACTCATTGGTACTTTAACTTAGATGTGCACACTGTGGCCACACCAGCAGCACACCTGTCCCAAACCTGACTAAATACCAAGTTAATGACCCCAAAAGGGACAAGCGGTAGAAAATGGATGGATGGATGGATGTTTTATTATTATAATCAAATAACAGCAGTCATTTCCATGGGATTATTTTCTAAAATAAGTGTTTTGGCCCACTTACAATGACAATAACAAAACATATAGTTTTCCATGAGCTGTGTACTAGTATTGTATGTCTGGGTGGGGGTCCTGCTTTGGAAATAATTTGTACCCCTTTCCGATATCGCATTTAGTTCCCACTAAAACATTCACATGTTGCACAATGAGATGTAAACATGGGATCATGTGTACATTCCTGTAACATTCTGTTTGTAACATATATATGTATTAGTATTTCTTTAATATAATAACACAATTTCATGATTAATATTTATGAATTAATATTAAATTAAGATTTTTTATTTTTTTCACTAAAGAAGGGTTCGGTGAAACTGGCGGGGTTCAGTACCTCCAACAAGGTTAAGAACCACTGTTCTAGTAGTAAAAATAACTTCCACTGTGTCATCACTTCAAGCTGTTGTCGTAATGAGGGGAGACCTACCTGCATTTAGGTGGCACTCCTTTATCTGGTACTGCAGCTCGTTCTCATTGGGGATGTCTTTCCAGGTGGCAAGGAACACCTGGCGCTCTAAAGACACACATTGTCATTTTATTCCACTACGGCTCGTTTTTTTGGGGGGCGTTTTCCACTCAGAGTTGTATAGGTTTGCCAGATGAAAAGCTAGTTTAGTGGAACAATTAGGAGTGGCAAACTAACCCATTTTCCCATCCTCCACGAAGAAAATGTTGAGCGGGATGAGCACGCTGTAGTAGAAGACGTCGATGTTGTTCTTCACAGCCACCTGGGCGGAAAAGAGATACGGCATGAATCCTGTCAGCAGGTGAACTTTCTGTTTTGTTTGTGTCTCTTTACCTGCAGATTGTTGAGAGGGTCCATCTTCATGACTGGTCCGATGGTGTTGATGGGCAAAGAGAGGTCAATGCTCTGGCTGGGCATCAGCGGAGTGTGAACGGGCAGCGGGCTTGTGGGGATCATGCCGAAGCTGCGGGAAAAGCACAAAATTGCAACGCTCAGCAAGCGGCGCCCGCTTGGTTAGGAACACGCGCGCGGCTTCGGAGCACACCTGTTTTTGTTGAACTGGACGGCAAAGTCGGTCATGTGCTGCAGGGCCTTGTTGGTGAAAGTCATGTCCATGTACATGTGGCCCTGGCGGCGAGAGAACGTTCCAGAGATCTCCAGTCCCTTGGCTTTCACCGCGGGCAACCACACCTAAGGAAAAGGTGTACATTTCAGGGGTGACACACTCGTTTTAACTAAGGGGGCACATTCCCATAGGGCCCGCTTGTAACAGTGAATATATATGATTATAAACACATAATAGATTCATTACACAAATTGCAATGGAAACTTTTCGATTATTATATTTTTTACTTACAGATTAATGGATTACTTGCTTTGAAATCATAAGTCAAGTTGACAAGCAGATATTTAAGTATTACAATTTGATAACTAAAAAAATGCTTGGAACATCTCGTTGCATGATCAGATATTATTCAAGTGCATGCAGTACATTTGCACGTCAAAATTGAAAGAATTAATACATTTAGCCAGAAAGTGCTTTTTTTTGTTCAGCATTTTATAGGCCACATAAATGTTGTGGCAGGACACTTTAAATTATGTTGCTGGCCAAGTTAAATTATGTTGTGGGCCAAATTAAACGATGTGGCAGACCATTTTAAATTATGTTGCGGGCTACCTGACACAATGTGGCGGGCCACCTTAAACAATGTTGCTGGCCACGTAAAACGATGTTGCGGAGTACCTAAAACGATGTGGCGGGTCGCCTTAAACGATGTTGCTGGCCACATTAAACGATGTGGCAGGCCATTTTAAATTACGTTGCGGGCCACCTTAAACGATGTTGCGGGCTACCTTAAACCATGTTGAGGGCCACCTAAAACAATGTTGCTGGCCACTTTAAATTATGTTGCGGGCCACATTAAACAAAGTTGCTGGCTACCTTAAACAATGTTGCTGGCCACATTAAACGATGTGGCGGGCCATTTTAAATTATGTTGCGGGCCACATTAAACGATGTGGCGGGCTAACTTAAACGATGTGGAGGGCTAACTTAAACGATGTGGCGGGCCACCTTAAACGATGTTCCTGGCCCCGTTAAACAATGTTGCTGGCCACATTAAACGATGTGGCGGGCCACCTTAAACGATGTTCCTGGCCCCCTTAAACGATGTTGCTGGCCACATTAAACGATGTTGCGGGCTACCTTAAACGATGTTGTGGGCCACCTAAAACAATGTTGCTGGCCACTTTAAATTATGTTGCGGGCCACATTAAACAAAGTTGCTGGCTACCTTAAACAATGTTGCTGGCCACATTAAACGATGTGGCGGGTCATTTTAAATTATGTTGCAGGCCACTTAAACGATGTGGCGGGCTAACTTAAACGATGTGGAGGGCTAACTTAAACGATGTGGCGGGCTAACAAACAATGTGGCGGGCCCCCTTAAACAATGTGGCGGGCCCCCTTAAACGATGTTGCGGGCCCCCTTAAACAATGTTGCTGGCCACATTAAACGATGTGGCGGGCCACCTTAAACGATGTTCCTGGCCCCCTTAAACGATGTTGCTGGCCACATTAAACGATGTGGCGGGCCACTTCAAACGATGTTCCTGGCCCCCTTAAACAATGTTGCTGGCCACGTTAAACGATGTGGCGGGCCACCTTAAACGATGTGGCGGGCCCCCTTCAACGATGTGGCGGGCCCCCTTAAACGATGTTGCTGGCCACATTAAGCGATGTGGCCGGCCACCTTAAACTATGTGGCGGGCCACTTAAACGATGTTCCTGGCCACATTAAACGATGTAGCATGCCAATTTAAATTATATCGCGGGCCACTTTATTAAACGATGTTACTGGCCACATTAAATGATGTGGCAGGCCATTTTAAATTATGTTGTGGGTCACTTTAAACGATGTTGCTGGCCACTTTAAACGATGTGGCAGGATATTTTAGATTATGTTGCAGGCCACACATCAGAATAGGCCAGAACAATTCTGTAAAATGTGAATTACAATTTTGCACTGCTTTGTTATTTTTCTAATTGTTGTATTTTATTATATCATATACATAAGTATATATTATTGTATTTATATATATATATATATTATATTTATTAATATTTTTAATATATATTGTTTTTCTTTTTTATCATTAGTTTTAATCTAAAGTATGATAGTAACCATTTAAACATTAAAAACTGGGATAAACATAGGTCTCATAGTCTAACTGCTAAGTTAACAACATACAGAAGATGACTAAATGTTCTCACAGCTTTGGGCGCCACGTAGCCTCCAGATGCGATGGCCATGCCCGTGGAGAGCTCAAACAAGTCATTGAGGCCGCTGCTGCTGACAGCCGGAGGTGCCGGAGTGGGCGACGGAGCAAACGTGCTAGGAACGGACGAGGGGATGAAGTTCTGGCCCACCTGAGGGGAACGTCACGGCGAGAGTACAGGGTCATAAAGGCAACCTCCATAGCAATACAAAGTGAGAAGAAGGAGCTATGAAGCTGAGAAGAATCACACAAGAAGACCATGCAAATGTTCTCCACTGTAGAAGAAAAGCTAATGTGAAGAGGTGAACAAAGTCGAGGAAGGCGGTCTGACTTTTCATGTTTTCGCCCAGATCAGACCTTTGAATGCTTAGTGATGTCATAACAGTGACTAACTAGCATAAAATGTGCATGGCTAACCTTGACTGGTTAACATAAAATTACCATGAATTGATTAACGTGGACCTCGACTTAAACAAGTTGAAAAACTTATTTGGGTGTTACCATTTAGTGGTCAATTGTACGGAATATGTACTGTACTGTGCAATCTACTAATAAAAGTCTCAATCAATCAATCAATAACATAAAATGTGCATGATTAACATTGACTGGCTAACATAAAATGTGCATGGCTAACATTGACTGGCTAACATAAAATGTGCATGACTAACATTGACTGGCTAATATAAAATGTGCATGACTAACATTGGACTCGCTCACATAAAATGTGCATGACTAACATTGACTGGCCAACATAAAATGTGCATGACTAACATTGACTGGCTAACATAAAATGTGCATGACTAACATCGACTGGCTAACATAAAATGTGCATGACTAACATTGACTGGCTAACATAAAATGTGCATGACTAACATTGACTGGCTAACATAAAATGTGCATGACTAACATTGACTGGCTAACATAAAATGTGCATGACTAACATTGACTGGCTAACATAAAATGTGCATGACTAACTTTGACTGGCTAACATAAAATGTGCATGACTAACATTGACTGGCTAATATAAAATGTGCATGACTAACATTGACTGGCTAACATAAAATGTGCATGACTAACATTGACTGGCTAACATAAAATGTGCATGACTAACGTTGACTGGCTAACATAAAATGTGCATGACTAACATTGACTGGCTAACATAAAATGTGCATGACTAACATTGACTGGCTAATATAAAATGTGCATGACTAACATTGGACTCGCTCACATAAAATGTGCATGACTAACATTGACTGGCTAACATAAAATGTGCATGACTAACATTGACTGGCTAACATAAAATGTGCATGACTAACATTGACTGGCTAACATAAAAAGTGCATGACTAACATTGACTGGCTAACATAAAATGTGCATGACTAACATTGACTGGCTAACATACAATGTGCATGACTAACATTGACTGGCTAACATAAAAAGTGCATGACTAACATTGACTGGCTAACATAAAATGTGCATGGCCAACGTTCACTGGCTAACATAAGCAGACACCAGAGGTCAGATGGGGCCACAACATGCAAAGTGCGACAAAGCGAGCTTCTAGTTGAAAGCGTGCAAGAACGGCAGCGCTTGTCAACTTGATGGTAGCAGGCAGGCAAAGAGAGACGGGCTTGACTTACAGCTGGACTTCCACCAACACCTCCGCCGAGGTCTCCCCCCAGCTAGAAAGAAAAGGAGCAGGGCCCCCCAGGACAGAGCATCCAAACATCACACACACAACACAAAGACAAGAGAAACTTTTCTTAGCGACCGCTCTCACTTTTGCAATAAAACAACAATATAAATGATGCGTGACGTGTGTGACTTCAGGGAACATGCTTTTATTGCCGTATCAGCATTGTAATAGATTTAAATGGGTGTAATTTAGAATTGTTTATACTTGGACATTTGTTATAATATCTGCAAAATTGAGTGAGCAGGTTGTGTTATGTGTGACCATGTGTGTTTACCTTTTGTGTTGGTTGCATTTTATAGGCCATGACTAGGGAAGGTTGTATGGATTAGGTCATATAAGTAGCGTATTTTCTGGACCATAGGGCGCACCCGATTATAAGGCGCACTGCCGATGAATGGTCTATTTTTGATCTTTTTACATATATAAGACGCACGAGGGGTCATATTATTTAGATTTTTTTCCAAATGTAAAACACTTCCTTGTGGTCTACATAACATGTAATGGTGGTTCATTGGTCAAAATTTTACATGGATTATGTTTTACAGATCATCTTCAAGACGCTTTCTGACAGTCGCTTCAGAATGCGCCGTTTTGTGGGCGGTCTTATTTATGTGGCTCACCTTCAGCAGCGTCTTCTCTCGTCATCCATTGAAGGACGGGAGTGGAAGAAGTGTCAAAAGATGGAGCTAACTGTTTTAATGACATTCAGACTTTACTTAAATCAATAACGGGCAGCATCTCCTCATCCGTGAAAAACCGTCCGTCCGGAACTCTCCAATAACTAAAGTTCCTTGGGTGAATAATGTAAACTCACTACACCGGTATGTTTTAGCACTTACATTACGAGTTTACTGACAGATATAAGTAAGAACTTTACACTACTTTATATTAGAAATGGCAACAGTGGAGGATGAATGTCCCATAACAACAAGATAGAGAAAAAGAAGAAGCTTATCGAATACGGTGTGGACACGGACTACAAAGGCGGACGCGTGCAAGTTTTCAGGATTTATGCAGATCCCAAATACAGATCAGCAGGTACCAGAAGGTAAGAAAAGTTGCTTTTGCGTAATATTGCGAAACAAAACGCCAGATAATATGTCTTGCCTTATACACACCATAATAATACTCGTATGTTGAAGCACATCAAGCTGTGTGGCTTGATAGCTTACCAAAGTCATACTAAAATATTTTAATAGATTTTTGAGCGCCGTGTGTAATGTTCTATATTTTCAATGGAACATATAAAATGTTGGTGTTTTTTACTTGAGTCATATTGCCATCATAGTGCAGCCTACACTAATATCTTATGTTTGACTGCCATCTATTGGTCACACGTATCATTACACCATGTACCAAATAAAATAGCTTCAAGGTAGGTAAGCTCAACCAAACTTATTCCTTGGTGCACCGGGTAATAAGGCGCGCTGTCGAGTTTTGAGAGGAGAAAAAAAAGGATTTTAAGTGCGCCTTATAGTCCGGAAAATACGACAAATGCTGTGCTTTCAACTCTTGACGTCTCACATTGAAGACGCCGGCGGCCCGTAGTTTGGGCGCCCGACATTCAAAGCGCTCACCAAGCTGTCCAGGCCCCCTCCCAGGAGGTCCACTGCGCCCATCTGCATGGAGGACACCTGGGGCACGTTGACAGGAGGGCCCAGGTCCAGGTTGAGAAGGTCACCCAGCAGGTCGCCCTGGCTGGGGATGACGTGTGGCTGGTCCATGGTGGCCGCTGGCCCGCCGCTCACTGGACTCTCGCCTGTGTCGATGCTGTAAAGTGTTAGGCACAATAGTCTCATATTAGCCAATACAAAAGCTGTAAAAGGTGGTGTTCTCATGTTACTTCAAACAATGTCATTTTTTCAGGTTATAGTTCAGGTTCTTTTTGTAGGGCCGCACGAAATTAGAAAAAAAAAAAAATTTCTTTATATATTGCGATAGGTAAAAATGGCCAGTGAGTATAATTGCATGTTGAGTCAGACCTGCTGTGCTGGACCGGGAGGTGTTTCCGGTGGATTCCGTGGCTGCCCTCCACAAAGGCGCTGGGCGGCTTGTGATAGACCGAGGCCAGGGAGCCGATATGGCAGATCAGCTCATCCAGCAGAGTGGGCTCGATCAGATCCGTCTCCTCGGAGATGAGAGGCTTCTCGGACAGCACCACCTCCTTGGCGGTGACCGGGTCGGTGGAGAGCAGGCGCCAGTAGATGTAGCCTCGGTCACGCAGGTCCGGGTTGTCCGAGTCCTGGAGAAGAGGACGCCAGGTCAATATTAGGTAGGAGAAGCTGTGTGTAAGAAAAAAAGCGCTCACCTGAGTGGCCAGGCTGAGGACCTGCTGCACCAGCTCCTGCGTCTCAGATGGCTTCTTCAGGAAGAGCTTGACGATGGCGGTCAGCAGAGTGAGCTGCACCTGGAAGGTAAAGCACACATTGTTTAACCGGACAGCGAGCAGTATGCCATCGTGACAAGATCGTAGACCAAATCTACCTGCGTGCTTTCATCATGGAAGCCCTCCAGGAAGCTCTCCAGGAGCTCATCGGCGTTGTCGATCCTCTCCGCGTACTCGCCGACGATCCAGATCATGGCGGCACGAGCGTCTGGCTCATCCAGAGAATCCAAATTCTCACAGAGTGTGGCGATGATGCTCTCGTACCTGAGAAGGAACAATCTGCTCAGTACTCTCAACAGACCTTTCATTAGGTACGCATGCACAGTCCAATTAGACAAGAGCTCTTGTATGAGATGTCAGTGGCTTGTGGCAAAGTGGCTCGGATGGTAGAGCGGCTTACCACCATCCATGTGTTCATTATCATTATATATTATTAAATGTAATTTAGCACCATCAGTGTGTTCTTTGTTATTATATTATTATTATTAAGGATGTCCGATAATATCGGATTGTCGATATTATCGGCCGATAAATGCTTTAAAATGTAATATCGGAAATTATAGGTATCGGTTTCAAAATTATCGGTATCGGTTTCAAAAAGTAAAATTTACGACTTTTTAAAAGGCCGCTGTGTACACGGACGTAGGGAGAAGTACAGAGCGCCAATAAACCTTAAAGGCACTGCCTTAGCGTGCCGGCCCAGTCACATAATATCTACGGCTTTTCACACACACAAGTGAATGCAAAGCATACTTGGTCAACAGCCATACAGGTCAAACTGAGGGTGACCGTATAAACAACTTTAACACTGTTACAAATATGCGCCACACTGTGAACCCACACCAAACAAGAATGACAAACACATTTCGGGAGAACATCCGCACCGTAACACAACAGAACAAATACCCAGAACCCCTTGCAGCACTAACTCTTCCGGGACGCTACAATATACACCCCCGCTACCCCCTACCCACCCCCCCCAACCCCGCCCACCAAGCTGCTGTTTTGAGGCATGTTAAAAAAAAAATTGCACTTTGTGACTTCAATAATAAATATGGCAGTGCCATGTTAGCATTTTTTTCCATAACTTGAGTTGATTTATTTTGGAAAACCTTGTTACATTGTTTAATGCATCCAGCGGGGCATCACAACAAAATTAGGCATAATAATGTGTTAATTCCACGACTGTATATATCGGTATCGGTTGATATCGGAATCGGTAATTAAGAGTTGGACAATATCGGAATATCGGATATCGGCAAAAAAGCCATTATTGGACATCTGACATCTATTATTAAATGTAGCTCATCAACATCAATGTGGCTTGGATGGTGGAGTGGCTTACCAACATTACGGTGTTCATTATTAATATTGTTATTATTAAATACGTCTTACCACCATAAATGAGTTATTTATTATTATTATTAGTAAATGTAACTAGCTTACCACCATCAATAAGTTCATTATTATTATTAAATTTATCTTACAACCATAATTGAGTTCATCCATCCATTTTTCTACCGCTTGTCCCTTTCGGGGTCGCGGGGGTTAGCTGGAGCCTATCCCAGCTGCCCTCGGGCGGACAAGTCGCCACCTCATCGCATTATTTTGAATATTATAATTATTATTAAATGTTATGCACCACCAACAATAAGTTAGTTATTGTTATTTAATGTAGCTGGCCACCATCACGGAGTTCATTATTAAGATTCAATGTAGCTTACTACCGTCAATAAGTTCATTGTTATTTAATGTAGCTTACCACCATCACTGTGTTGCACGCTACAACAAAGATGATGGAGAAAAGACGCTGCCGAAGGTGAGCCACGTAAATAAGAAAACACAAAACGGCGCATCCTGAAGCGACTGTCAGAAAGCGACTTGAAGATGATCTGTAAAACATAATCTATGCAACATTTTGACCAACGAACCACCATTACATGTTATGTAGACCACAAGGAAGTGATTTACATTTAGAAAAAATAATAATAATAATATGACTCCTTTAATGCGCTCTATAATCCGGTGCGCCTTATATATGAAAAAAGATCGAAAATAGACCATTCATCGGCAGTGCGCCTTATAATCCGGTGCGCCCTATGGTCCAGAAAATACGGTAATGTAAGTATAATGAGTTCTCATTGTACCGTGCTTAAAGTCAAAAGAAAAAGTGCTACATAAATATAACTCATCATCATTGTGAAGGTGACTTGATGACATACTTGTTGGGGTACTTGCGGAAGATGTCCCTGATGACCACAATGGCCTCCTGAACCACGTAGTTGACTTTGGTCTGGATGAGGTCCAGCAAGGTGCTGACACAGCGCTCTGCCGATTGCTGGAAAGGTTGAGGACAGGAGGACATCATCAATACTGCGTTCCGCATGGCTATTATAGAAGATTTGCATGGAAACAAATGACAATTCCACTATATAGCCAACAAGTGTCGCAGAGGTGGCATCTGTAAAGCTGAGGTTTAAAGGGGAAGTGACCCAGGGGTTGGTACACTGTACTGAATATGTACAAGTCAAGAAATAGACCGGGTGAAAATCTTATTGATGAGCATGTCTTACCTCAACTTTGATAGCACAACGGCCAATGGCGCGTACAGCCTTGCGCACAAAGTCAACATCCACTTCTGTGGCGTATTCCTTTAACTCAGCCAGCACCTGTAAATACATCCAATTGACTCTTACACATGGATTCAGTTTAGTCCACCAAAATCATTTATTGATCTTAAATATTTTTAAGTAAAATGTATTGCTAATAGTGCCACTACTAGTTCACTTTCCAAAAAGTAAGATGATTTTATGGTTCCTTTTTCAGATCAAATAGTCAATAGCTCTCCCTATAATTACACAAAACTTACAGTTAATACAAGTGATGGTGTCAGCTAGGGCTGGACAAGTGATCAAATTTTGATTTTGGCTTCTCACAATCATGAAAATATAATATTGGAAAAAAACGATTAACGCAACGTGCATGCAAATTCCAGATCTGGTAACGGTGGAACGGACGGGGAGCGAATGAATGGGGGATAAAACATGTCTACTAGAAGTTTGGGATGTCAACATGGTTGAGTGAGCCTTCTGAAGTGCTTTGTAAACTGCAAATTAGAAATGACTTTTGCACTTAAAAAGGCATCGAGGGCGATTCTCTTAACCTGACTCTCGCCAGATCCTTGTCGTTCGCTGAGCTCCACACATTGAGCGTTTTGTTTCGCAATATTATGCAAAACCAACTTTTCTTACCTTCTGGTACCTGCTGATGTGTATTTGGGATCTGCATAAGTACTGAAAATGTGCCATTGTAGTCCGTACCGAAACCGAGGTTGATAAGCTTCTTCTTTTTCTATATCTTCTTGTTATGGGACATTTATCTTCCGCTGCTGCCATTTCTAATATAAAGTAGCGTAAAGTTCTTACTTATATCTGTCAGTAGACTAGCTATCAAAGCGCTAAAAACTGTAGTGCGTTTACATAATTCACCCACGGAACTTTAGTTATTAGAGCAGATCTGGGCAAATTAAGGCCCGGGGGCCACATGCGGCCCGTTGAGCTTTTCAAACTGGCCCGCCGGACATTCCCAAATAATTGTTTTAGATGTTTAAGATGTAAAGTGTAGCTGCCATTATGATGTGCAGTGATGTTTTCTAATGACCGGAAGTCTTCAACTATACTAAGTCTTTCAATGCTTGGAATCTGCATCATATACTGGTTACTATGGTCATCTAATTAGTTACTGTGGTCACCTAATTACTCACTGTGGTCATCTAATTACTTACTATGGTCACTATGAGATATTTCAGATTGTAGGTGGGGTTTTTTTCACTATGTTTGTTGCATTTTGGTTGCGTTTCGGTTGATTGTAAAATATGTTGTCAATATTCAGTGTTTTATCATTCATAGTTAATATTGTAAATCCCACATTCTTTATTTTCATGCACATTCTGGGTGTCTCATTCAGTAAAAAAAAATTCAAATTCCATTCCATTTTTTAAGGCGGTCTGTCATAACGTTTTTAGCTTTCAATCATTATTGTGAGGTTTTGTATTAGTGTTCCTAAAAATAGATATACCGGCCCCCAGACACACTTTTTTTTAATCTAAATCTGCCCCCCCCCACCCCCCCGAGTAAAAGAATTGCCCAGGCCTGTATTAGAAGGTTCCAGTCGGACGTTTTTTCACGTTTATTTCCGGCGATGTTGCATTATTGAGCCACGGATGAGGAGATGCTGCTCCGTTATTGATTGAAGTAAAGTCTGAATGTCATTAAAACAGTTAGCTCCATCATCTTTTGACACTTCTTCCACTCCTGTCCTTGCACGCTACACCGCTACAACAAAGATGACGGGGAGAAGACGCTGCCGAAGGTGAGCCGCGTAAATAAGACCGCCCACAAAACGGCGCATCCTGAAGCGACTGTCAGAAAGCTACTTGAAGATGATCTGTAAAACATCATCTATGCAACATTTTGACCAAAGAACCACCATTACATGTTATGTAGACCAGTGGTCCCCAACCAAAATAATAATAATAATTTTTTATTTTTTTATTTTATTAAATTAACATAAAAAACACAATATATACATCACATATCAATATAGATCAATACAGTCTGCAGGGATACAGTCCGTAAGCACACACGATTGTATTTCTTTATGAAACCCCCCCCAGTCCGTGGGACAAATTTTCAAGCGTTGACCGGTCCCCAGCTACAAAAAGGTTGAGAACCACTGATGTAGACCACAAGGAAGTGTTTTAAATTTAGAAAAAAATCATAATATAATATAATAATAATGTAATATTACCCCTTTAATGCGCCTTATAATCCGGTGCGTCTTTTGCAGTGTTGGGACGCCGTTAGTTTCGGCGGTAACTAGTAATCTAACGCGTTATTTTTTATATTCAGTAACTCAGTTACCGTTACTACATGATGCGTTACTGCGTTATTTTACGTTACTTATTATGTAGTATTGGCTTGAAACAGAAGATCTGAGTGTGTTTTGTGGCAGCGCTACGGTGTCGTTCTTCCGAATCTCTTGTGTCACACGGAGGAGCCGCGCTGTGTGTGTGTCTGAGTGTGGGAAGGGGAGGGAGGGGAGGGAGGGGTGCGCGCAGCAGCATTCGTGAGGGAGGGGCGGAGACAGAGAGAGCGAGAGAGTTGTTAACACGCATGCGTCGCCAGGCTCAGCTTTTTATCCATAGATTTATCAGATTACATTTTTTATTATCTATAGCAGGGGTGTCAAAAGTGTGCACCGGAGGCCATTTGCAGCCCACAGCTAATGTTTTAAAGGCCCACAGCACTTTCTAAATATACTATTAAAATAAACAAAAACATAACAAAAGTGAAATAAAAAAGCTTAAAGGTGAAATGTAATTTAGAAAACGTTACAATGTTGACTAATAAAACATTGCTCAAAACATAATATTGAATCAAAATCAATGTTATTATGAATTATAGTACACACACTCTGCCAATTCTCTTATATACTCTTTATTTCTAGACTTCTAGAGTGTTTGATTATCACATCACTCTAAATGTATAATAAATAAAGTTCACAAACATAAAGAGGGATCGTAGTGGGCCAGGCCAATATTTCCTTATCTCTAAACTAAAACTGGGGAAATGTGTAGAGTGTTCTGGGCTTCAGACATGATTTTATTTCAGAATTCCTTGAGAGAAAAAACGCATGGTTAGGCTTTGGTATGTAAAAATAAAGTTAAAGTACGTATTTTGTTTACAGCTATGTTGTTATTATGCTGTTTGTTACTTATGTATGTTATGTTGCAGCTATTTGAAATAGTTTTGTCAATTTGTTCTGGCCTGAAATAAGTTGGCCCTTTGAAACATATCTTTGTCTTTGTGTGTTGTATGTAGAGCACATTGCTTAGCAGAGTTCAGTGATGCAAATGCATGTCAAGTTGATCAACACATTGTATTATTCTCCAGTGCAATAACAGTACTGAAATGAAGGCTATAAGGGCATTAATGGGAGCTTTTAAAAAAGAAGTAACTAAATAGTTACTTTTCACAGTAACGCATTACTTTTTGGTGTAACTGAGTTAGTAACTGAGTTACTTTTGAAATAAAGTAACTAGTAACTGTAACTAGTTACTGTTTTTCAGTAACTAACCCAACACTGGTCTTTTGTATGAAAAAGACCTGAATAGACCCGCTCATCGGCATTGCGCCTTTTAATTCCGGTGCCCCCTAAGGTCCGAAAAATACAGTAAATCAAACGCTTAATCGATAAAATCGATAGATTAATCGATTTAAGAAATAATCGTTTGGTGCAGCCCTACTTTAATGCATACTCGCCAACCCTCCCGATTTTCCCGGGAGACTCACGAATTTCAGTGCCCATCCCGAAAATCTCCCGGGGCAACCATTCTCCCGAATTTCTCCCAATTTCCACCCGGACAACAATATTGGGGGCGTGCCTTGAAGACACATCCTTTAGCGTCCTCTCTCACCTGAAACCTTCACCCCTTAACAGCCGCATACTGTCTAGGCGTCCGCTTTTCCTCCATATAAACAGCGTGCCGGCCCAGTCACATAATAATGTAGCGTTGGACGGATTTAACAATGATCTTTACTCGAAGATGTCAAGCAATGCTGACACGTTGTATGATCTTTTAACTGGTTTAATGTAGGGCTGCAACAACTAATCGATTAAATCGATTAAAATCGATTATAAAAATAGTTGCCGATTAATTTAGTCATCGATTCGTTGGATCTATGCTATGCGCATGCGCAGAAGGTTTTTTTTTTTAAATTTTTTATTTATTTATTTTTTTTAAATAAAACTTTATTTATAAACTGCAACATGTACAAACAGCTGAGAAACAATAATCAAAATAAGTATGGTGCCAGTATGCTGTTTTTTTTTCAATAAAATACTGGAAAGGATAGAAATGTAGGTTGTCTCTTTTATCCGATTATTAATCGATTAATCAAAGTAATAATCGACAGATTAATCGAGTATCAAATTAATCGTTAGTTGCAGCCCTAGTTTAATGATAACGCAAGGCATACTTGGTCAACAGCCATACATGCGGGTGGCCGTATAAACAACTTTAACACTGTTACAAATATGTGCCACACTCTGAACCCACACCAAACAAGAATGACAAACCCATTTCGGGAGAACATCCGCACCGTAACACAACATAAACACAACAGAACAAATACCCAGAATCCCGTGCAGCACTAACTATTCCGGGACGCTACAATAACATCTACGACTTTTGGAGCTCAGTGCACAACTGCACACACAACAAGAAGGAGATTGGAAAAAATAATTTAATTTCATCCAGAAAAGCTCGAAGGCCCCCCCAACACCCTCCATCTCCCGAATTCGGAGGTCTCAAGGTTGGCAAGTATGCTTTAATGACGAAGCGTTTCATACCTGGGCAATGTTAGCCTGAGAGGCCAAGCGGATCATGATGTCCAGTTTCTCCAGTTTCACATAAATGGGGTCGTTGTACTTGACGAAGAACACTTTGATTTCCTGCTTCAGGATCTCAGGCCTGCGCACAAACGGAAGATGAAAGCGAGCGACCAAACGCAACAGTGCACGCTACAGTCTGACATACGACACCTTTTCTGCACTATGAGGTTGATGTTCCTCAGCGCCACGTACTGGACCTCGGGCTCTCCGGAGAGCAAGGTGACGAGGGGCGGAGATAGCTTCTTCAGCAAGGTGTTGTAGTAGTCAGAGTCTTTGGGCAGAAGCTCCAGGAACTTCATCAGCACCTTGACCGCCGACAGAACCACGGCAGAGTTGGCGTGGGAGAGCCGGGGAGTGACGCGCTCGCAAATGCTTCAAAGGACGGAAAAAAACGACCATCGATTCAAATGTCAAGGTGGAAAAATGCTTATGGGGCCTGGCTCGTACCTCTGAGCCTCACGCTCATCTTTGGGGTTGTAGTTAGACAGGCAGTCCAGGATGAAGATCTGACCCCACTCCGTGCACTCGTTAAGGGCCGTCAGCAGCTTGTTGATGTTCTGGGGGTTGAGGTCCAGCAGGTTGCTGTTGGGGTGAGACTCGCTGATCTCCGACAGGGCGGCCACGGCGTTGGCGACGACCTGAGGGAGAAGGATTTTATTTCAGTAAACAACAACACCCTTTCTTTCCTCCAAGGCAGACCTGGGCAAATTAAGGCCCGGGGGCCACATGTGGCCCGTTGAGCTTTTCAATCTGGCCCGCCGGACATTCCCAAATATTTTTTTTAAATCTTTAAGATCAAAACTGTAGCTGCCATTATGATGTGCAATGATGTTTTCAAATGACCGTAAGTCTTGAACTATACAAAGTATTTCAATGGTTGGAATCTGCGCTTTTGCATGATATACTAGTTACTATGGTAAACTAATTAGTTACTATGGTAATCTAAGTCACAGCAGCTCAGACGAGGCACCAAGCAGTGTGGGTGGGGAGCGTTTCCACAGAGTGTTTCCAAAACGGCCAGAGACAGACGCAGAAGGGGAGATTTTTACAACAAAGTTGTAAAGCTTAGTGACATATCAAATATATCAGATTGTAGGTGGGTTGTTTTTTTTACCCTTCGCGTTCATATTTCGCTGTGTTTGTTGCATTTTTGTTGCGTTTTGCTTGATTGTAAAATATGTCGATTGAGATGGGGTGTGACATTCATATGTTGTCAATATTCAGTGTTTTATCGGTCATAGTTAATATTTTAAATCCCACATTCTTAATTTTCATGTACATTCTGGGTGTGTCATTCAGTAAAAAAAAACAAAAATTCCATTCCGTTTTTTAAGGTGGTCTGTCATAACGTTTTTAGCATTCAATCAAAACTGTTTAATGTATATATTAATGATATGTTTAATACATCCAAAATACTGAAATGTATACTATTTGCAGACGACACAAATATATTCTACAGTAGTGATGACTATAATGAGCTCATAAATACAGTAAACACAGAACTAAACATAGTAAAAAAATGGATGGACACAAATAAATTATCTTTGAATATAAATAAAACTAAGATAGTGATGTTTGGAAATCGCAACATAACGTCTGAAAAGAAAATAAGTATTGATGGTACCCAAAATGAGAATACATTTTTGGGAGTAATAATTGATAGTAAATTATATCATGGAAACCTCATGTCAGACACATTAAAACAAAAATCTCCAAAAGCCTCTCAATTATAAACAAAGCAAAACTATACCTCAATGAAAATGCACTCCATACTCTTTACTGCACCTTGGTATTCCCATACCTTACATACTGTGTTGAAGTATGGGGGAATACTTACCACAACACAATTCATCCTCTGATCATATTACAGAAAAGAGCAGTGCGGATCATTCAGAACGTTGGTTATTTACAACATACTCATAATCTGTTTATGCAATCAAAGTTGCTCAAATTTGATGACCTTGTTAAAAAAATACATTAATAATCTTATATAAAGCATTTAACAAATTATTGCCACCTAATCTACAACGTTTTTTTATAAGACGAGTGCAGGCTCATAACTTGAGAGGCTTTGGATATTTCTTATTGCCGAGAGCTCAAACCACTCGTAAACGTTTCTGTGTGTCTGTATGCGGAGTAAAACTATGGAACAAACTGGACTTACAACACAAGCAATGCCAAACTATTAATCGATTCAAACTATTATACAAACATGGGGTCTGGTTCAAATATAGAGATGAGGGTCTTTAATTTGACCTGCTGCTATACTCTGTCTCAAAGTGTTAACATGTGCTCAATGTTTCCTTACCATTATTGCGTTGTTGTCTCTTACCATTATTGCTATGTTGTCTATTACCATTATTGCTATGATGTCTATTACCATTGTTGGTATATTCATTATTCCTACATTGTTGATACAAATTATTGTTAGTGTAATAATTATTGTTACCTGTGGCAATGCCACTATGATACAACATCTGTATTATAATCCTTGAACAAAGTAAGAGTGAAACTCATGTGAATAATCACTGAATGGAGAACTGATGGTGGGATTAAATAAATTATCTTCTTCCCACTCCCTTTCAGGCAAAACTGGACAATAATGCACTATATTCATTTATATTATTATGTTTTGTCAACTTGTACTTCTTTGTCATTGCCTGAAATAAATAAATAAATGAAAAGAAAAAAAATGGTGAGGTTTTGTGCTAGTGTTCCTAAAAATCACATATACCGGCCTCTAGACACCTTATTTTCTCAAAATGTGGCCCCCCGAGTCAAAATAGTTGCCCAGGCCTGGTCTAAGGCCTGGATGCCGACCATGGGGTTGGAGTCGGCGATGAGATCCCTCAGCGAGTCCAAGAAGCCCTGGTCCTCCACCATCTGGGCGTTGATGTCGTGAAGCTTGGCCACGCACACGGCCGCAGTCTTCCTCACGTACGGGTCCTCGTCCTTCAGACACTTCCTCAGTGGCTCACACAGGTACTCCGTGATCTTGTCCACTCGGATGCAGCCCATAGTGCGGACGGCCAGGGCCCGAATGAGGGGGTTTGGGTCCTCGCAGTCCTGGACAAGAATCACAAATATCTTGGCTAACTTGGGGGACTTCATTGGGGAATACAGCGGTACCTCGTCTCGCGGTTTGCATAGGGGCGCCGTGGCTCAGAAACTTGAAGGTTCCTGTACGAATCTAGTTTTCGCCAATGTAGGCACTGCCGCTGCACGTTACCTTATGGTAAGTTGGGTGCGTTTTGCACGTGACGTCTACGAATGCATGCCGTCACTACTGTTTTTTTTTTACTAAATAAAAGCTTGTTTTAATACACAGCAGGGCTGCAACGAACGATTAATTTGATAATCGATTAATCTGTCGGTTATTACTTCGATTAATCGATTAATAATCGGATAAAAGAGACAAACTACATGTCTATCCTTTCCAGTATTTTATTTTAAAAAAACAGCATACTGGTACCATACTTATTTTGATTATTGTTTCTCAGCTGTTTGTTTATGTTGCAGTTTATAAATAAAGGTTTATTTTAAAAAAATAAAAATAAAAATAAAAAAAAATATTTTTTTTTAAAAAAGCTTTTGCGCATGCGCATAGCATAGATCCAACGAATCGATGACTAAATTAATCGGCAACTATTTTTATAATCGATTTTAATCGATTTAATCGATTAGTTGTTGCAGCCCTAATACACAGTCTGGGTCACAGCTTGTCATTTGCCAAACCACTGGTGAGAAGCACTGATCAATGAATAATCAATGACTAAGCCTAATTTATTATTTGAAAGTGTTGTTTAGTAACTGTTAACTTGAAAGAAAGGTCTTACAGCAGGGATGTCAAACTGGTTTTCATTGAGGGCCACATGGCAGTTATGGCTGCCAACAGAGGACCGCTTGTAACGGCGAATAATGTATGAATTTTCCTCTGGATTTCATTATTAATTATATCAATTGTTTTAAGTAGACTGTCGATTTTACAGTAAACTTTACATTTACAAAATTTTACTGTAAAATATAGTGTTTTCTTAATTTTTTACAACATTTTACAGAAAATAGAAAAACAGTACCACTAATTTTTTTGGGGGGGTTTTACGGAAAAAGCTGGCAGCTTAGTTGCCAGAATGTTACTGTTAAATTTATATTGGTTTTTACAACATTATATTGTTCATCAGGCATGTGATTTGGCCCTGCGATGAGGTGGCGACTTGTCCAGGGTGTACCCCGCCTTCCGCCCGATTGTAGCTGAGATAGGCTCCAGCGCCCCCCGCGACCCCGAAGGGAATAAGCGGTAGAAAATGGATGGATGGATGGAGGCATGTGATTTGACCACAATGAAAAAGACTGAAAAAATTTCCAGGGGTCTGGGGGACGATGGCCCCCAGCCAGGTCCAGGGTGCCCTGGTGCGGGGACAAGGGGGGCAACGCCCCCCCGAAGCTCCTGGTTTTTCACCAATTTAACATGCTAAAATGAACAAAGACAGCACCATTTGAAGAAAATATTTTAGTGTTTAAAGACATGAAAACATCATTAATAGAACATGCATAACCCAATGATCCTAATGAATCACTGTATATGGTTCAGTCCCAACAGTATTTAGTCACTAATATTTACATCTTGTGTTCATTTCACATCCACAGGTGTCACATTGATCAGTGTTATTATCTACAGTTTATTTACAGTATTACCACATTACTTCAGTTCATGTAATGTAATGTAAACATTTCATTCTTTTCGCCAAAAGAGGATATACATTTATGAAAATAATTAAACATGTTTAGTATTGTTTACTCATATTTGAAAATAGGAAATAATAATAATGTGAGGACACTGACATATTGCATGAAACAAGTGTGAAAATATTTACCTTCAAGATTGTTACACCACTGACAATAGTTTCAACAGACTACATAAGAACTTAATATTACAAAATAGTATTATATGCAAATTTATTTCAAATAAATTGTTAACTAGAATCAATAATGCGACTCTTTGAATTTCTGTAATTTCATAATATATTTTCACGTGGCTTTTTATTTTGAGAAAAACCCATTTATATTTCGTAAAGCAATAATTGGTTAATATTTAAAACAGACATGCATATTTCGCAAGCAAATATTTTTTAGCTTACCTCATAATTAACAACCCTGTCTGCAACTGAAGTGGGTGGATCTTTCCTCTCCATGTCTACGGCAGTTGTCGATGTAAACAAGATGAAGTCCGTAAGGTTTGCTCACTTTCGGTTGACATCCAAAAGTACCAGCTAGTGAAAAGTTTGTTTTCCTTGCTTAGTTGTTTCATATGTTTTTGGCGTTTCGCATGTACTTCCAAAGCCTTGAAACCTTGTGATCCATAGTCAATATTATCATGACACCGCGTGCACAAAACCTTTCCGGGACGATCGATTTTCCGAATAAAATCACCGAACAAAGTCGTAACTTCCTTCTTCCCAACAGTATCAGTGATTTCCCTTTCCATCCAGTCCCATCGAAACTTATTTTTGACATGTTTATCAATTTCTTTTACTCGTAAAGCGTCCTTTCTCTCGAGAACCGACATCGTTTACATATGGAAAATGGCGCTAATAACCATTATGAATGATGACGTTATTAACGTCATCATTCATAACAGATGTTCTGATTGGTCACAAGGAACATATCGACCAATCAACTACGGCGTAATATAAACTACGTCTCGAATCTTGATTTAGGGTCGGAAAAAAAAACGGAAAAACGGGAGATAATTTTTTTTTTCTTCCCGAGATTAAAAAAGACGGAATTCCGACTTTAGACGGAAAAATCACATGCCTGGTTCATGGAAAAACAGTACAAGTTCTTTTTTTATTCTGGCAACTAAGCTGCCAGTTTTTCTACCGTAAAAACAAATGTTTTGTCTTTCCATTTACAGTAATACACCGTTAAAAACTACAACCGTAGATTTTACAGTCAAAAACTGGCAGCTCAGTCAACAGAATTTTAACGCAAAAAACAGTAGTAGTTTTTTTCAATTTACAGTAATGTGCTGTAAAGAACATAAAATGTATTGTCATTTGTATTAATTTGATGGGTAGTTCGCTGTAAAGTTAAGTATTTTTATTTAGACACAAACACGTTTGGAAAGTATGATAATATACTGTAATATTTGTTGCAATATTGGATACTATTAAAGTTTAAAAAGTATGCAATTTCAAGCAGTACATATACATTTTCTGTCAAAATGAAGAAACTCCATTACATTTAGTGAGAAAATATTAAGTACTTTATTGACACATATCATTTCCAGGTGTTTGCAGGCCAGATAAAATGATCTGGCCCCCGGGCTTTGAGTTTGACACCTGTGTCTTATAGAATAGAATAGATAGAAGAATAGAATGGACTTTATTGTCATTATATTTGCATATAACGGGATTAAGGACTTCAACTTAAGGTGCGGTAGTGGGAACAAATATGGGGTAAATATAAATTAAATTACACAACAGGCAATAAAGAAAAAACTAACAATTGAAATAAACAGACTTATAGTGTTTACTAAATCGCTTATACTTTGTTTACTGCAAAATGCAGTTTTTGCAGAGAGGCAAATTAAAGTAAAAATGTTGAGAAGGAAAAAAAAAAGAGCTGGGCGATATAGCTGGAAATTGTATCGCGGCATAAGTGTTTTGTATCGGTCGATATCGAAATTGGTTTAATTATTGATTTTTTTTTCTAAAATAAAATATATTCAATGTAAACATTTTTATTTCAAATGTAACCTTCTTCTGATTATAATCCCCTCAGCTATCAAGGCAGAAAGGAAAGGAAACGTCAACACAAGCATGGAAAACACAAACAATCAATGGAAGCAAAATTGTAAAATCACATTGAACACTGAACAATAAGCTCTTAAAATGAAGGTGCAAAAATAATGAATATGCGAGAAATGCTTAATAAAGTGTAACGAAATAGTGCAAAGTGAGAAAATATAAACAAAGAAACCTGAGAAGAACTATTTTCTGCAGGTTTAATGCCAGCTGTGCTCTGAAGGGTGAGCGCGGCTAAGGTGGTGTGGTATAACCGGTCTTGGTCTGACTACGGTTCGTTTGAAAACATTTTAAAATAAGAAAAAGTGACATACTGTCAGTTTTATCCACAATTTATTTGCTCTCTGCAGCACTCATTTTTTGTTTTTCTTCTCCCTACATGCAAAAATCAACAGCGAGACATCAAGATGGCGCAACCAAACTTGACAGTTGATAAGAGTTCCCCGATTGGCTGAAGATAAAGTGTTTGTCTCACACCTAGTAATCCGCTGTGGACAAACGAAGCCAAGCAATGCAGGTTTAGCGAGCGGTGCGCGCTCCCGCGAAGGAAATCGATTTTTGGCAGGCAATCACATTTTGGCACAACACCGGCAAATATAAACAAAACAAAACACAGGCGGAAAGCGATAATCAATTAAAAAGAAAAAGCGAACCGGAGTTTTGACCCGGACATGGCAGGGTCGGTAAAAAAAATAAAAATCCCGAAAATGTGCGTCCTTTCTGATTTCAATGCGTAAAAAGACACAAAAAGTGAGTTAACGCCAACATTGACTGACGCAATGTGTAAAAGTGTTCTGTGGTCTGACAAGTCCACATTTAAAATTGTTTTTGGAAACTGTGGACATCATGTCCTCCAGACCAAAGAGGAAAAGAACCATCCGGATTGTTCTAGGTGCTAAGTTCAAAAGCCAGCATCTGTGATGGTACGGGGGTGTATTAGTGCCCGAGGCATGGGTAACTTACACATCTGTGAAGGCATCATTAATGCTGAAAGGTACATACAGGTTTTGGAGCAACATATGTTGCCATCCAAGCAACGTTATCATGGACGCCCCTGCTTATTTCAGCAAGACAATGCCAAGCCATTTTCTGCATGTGTTACAACAGCGTGGCTTCGTAGTAAAAGAGTGCGGGTACTAGATTGGCCTGCCTGTAGTCCAGACCTGTCTACCATTGAAAATGTGTGGTGCAGCACTAGAAAATAATGTTTACACCAAAATATTACCGAAACAGAATCAAAACTTTGGCCCAAAAACCAAAGTAGGTACCAGACCGTGGGTTACCTGTACCGTGGGTGTTTTATTTATGTCATGTATCTTTCATGTTACCATGTACTCGAGAATAGTACCTCGTAGTGCTCGTTTGAGCTCGTGGAAAAGCGACATGTGCAGAGAAAAGGGGTGTGGCCTTGCCTTGACGAAGCTATTGACCGCCATGATGGCCATGTCCGGCTGGCTCTTGGCATAGTTCATCAAGTAGAGGTACACCAGCTTCTTCAGCTCCAGGTTGTCGGTCTGCATGCAGTTGACCACATCCGGGAACAAAGAGCTGCAACGATAGAAGGACCCGCTCAGAATTCAAGCGACGCTCACTCGAATAAATAAATCGACCGTGACAGGTTATCTAGCCGGTTGCTTTGGAACTTACCTGACATCTTTGCCCACCGTCATGGCGGCGATGACCTTCTTGACCGCCTCCTTTCGCTTCTCCTTCTTCTCATTGTTCAGCTCTGCCTTCAGCTCAAAGATCTCCCCTGAAGGAGGACGGCCACAGGTTGGTACTTAACTGTCAGGCTTGCTGACGTGGAACGATACAGTACTGTAACTTGTTTACTCACCTTTTTTGTTTGTTGTGAAATATTTGGAGTCAGTCATAATTGTAGTTCTTGTAGTCTGCACAAAATTGGGCCAAAGTAAAACACCAAGAAATGGGCTTTTGACAATTTTCTGCGGTGGCTAGTGAGGGTAAACCGGTGGCAACTACTGATAGGAAACACCATTTCTATTACTGACGCACTGAAGTAAATTGGGTACTTTAATGCAGTGGTCCCCAACCTTTTTGTAGCTGCGGACCGGTCAACGCTTGAAAATTTGTCCCACGGACCGGTGGGGGTGGGGTGGGGTGGGGGGTGTATTTTAAAAAAATAAAACTTTTTTTTTGTAGCTGCGGACCGGTCAACGCTTGTATTTAAAAAAAAAAAAAAAAAAAAAAAATTTTTTTTTTTTTTTTTTACATAAATAAATACAATCATGTGTGCTTACGGACTGTATCCCTGCAGGCTGTATTGATCTATATTGATATAGAATGTATATATTGTGTTTTTTATGTTGATTTCATTAAAAAATTAAAAAATAAAAAAATAAAAAAAATAAATAAATAAATAATTCTTGTGCGGCCCGGTACCAATCGGTGGTTGGGGACCACTGCTTTAATGCATCCACAAGTGCACAAAAACTTGCCCCCCGGACTTTGTTGAGTCTTCGTTAAGTACCCGGAAGTCAGAAAAAATCTGAGTCTTTTGTGGTACCTAAGAGTCAGTGAAAATTAAGTATTTGTGGAGTACCCAGGTGTCAGTAAAAATTGAGTCTTTGTCTATTACCCGTGAGTCGGTGAAAATCGAGGATTCATCAAGTACCCATGAATCAGTGAAAATCTGAGTCTTTTTGTATTACCCGTGAGTCAGTGAAATTGAGTCTTTGTCAACTACCTGTGAGTAAGTGAAAATCGAGTGTTTATCAAGTGCCGATGAGTCAGTGAAAATTGGGAGTCTTTTTGTATTACCCGTGATTCCGTGAAATTGAGTCGTTGTCAAGTACCCGTGAGTCAGTGAAAACCGAGTCTTTGTCAAGCGCCTGTGAGTCGGTGGAAGTCGAGTCTTTGTCAAATACCCTTGAGTCTGTGAAAATGGAGTCTTTGTGGATTACCCGTGAGTCAGTGAAGTACCTGGCAGTCAGTAAAAAAAATCATATGTTTTTCATGTACGCGTGAGTCAGTGAAAATCTAACCTGTCAGGTAAAATCGAGTCTTTGTAAAGTACCCAGGAGTCAGTGAAAACATGAGTCTCACTGTGGTGCCCGAGAAATAGTGAAAATCTTGTCTTTGTAGAGTACCTATGAGTCAGTGAAAATTGAGTCTTTGTCAAGTGAAAATCTAATTTTTGTGGCCTACCCGTGAGTAAATGAAAACCGAGTCTTTGTCAAGCGCCTGTGAGTCGGTGAAAGTCGAGTCTTTGTCAAATACCCTTGAGTCTGTGAAAATGAAGTCTTTGTGGATTACCCGTGAGTCAGTGAAGTACCTGGCAGTCAGTAAAAAAAATCACATGTTTTTCATGTACGCGTGAGTCAGTGAAAATCTAACCTGTCAGGTAAAATCGAGTCTTTGTAAAGTACCCAGGAGTCAGTGAAAACCTGAGTCTCACTGTGGTGCCCGAGAAATAGTGAAAATCGAGACTTTGTAGAGTACCTATGAGTCAGTGAAAATTGAGTCTTTGTCAAGTGAAAATCTAATTTTTGTGGCCTACCCGTGAGTAAATGAAAACCGAGTCTTTGTCAAGCGCCTGTGAGTCGGTGAAAGTCGAGTCTTTGTCAAATACCCTTGAGTCTGTGAAAATTGAGTCTTTGTGGATTACCCGTGAGTCAGTGAAGTACCTGGCAGTCAGTAAAAAAATCACATATTTTTCATGTACGCGTGAGTCAGTGAAAATCTAACCTGTCAGGTAAAATCGAGTCTTTGTAAAGTACCCAGGAGTCAGTGAAAACCTGAGTCTCACTGTGGTGCCTGAGAAATAGTGAAAATCGAGACTTTGTAGAGTACCTATGAGTCAGTGAAAATTGAGTCTTTGTCAAGTGAAAATCTAATTTTTGTGGCCTACCTGTGAGTAAATGAAAACCGAGTCTTTGTCAAGCGCCTGTGAGTCGGTGAAAGTCGAGTCTTTGTCAAATACCCTTGAGTCTGTGAAAATGAAGTCTTTGTGGATTACCCGTGAGTCAGTGAAGTACCTGGCAGTCAGTAAAAAGAATCACATGTTTTTCATGTACGCGTGAGTCAGTAAAAATCTAACCTGTCAGGTAAAATCGAGTCTTTGTAAAGTACCCAGGAGTCAGTGAAAACCTGAGTCTCACTGTGGTGCCCGAGAAATAGTGAAAATCGAGACTTTGTAGAGTACCTATGAGTCAGTGCAAATTTTGTCTTTGTCAAGTCAAAATCTAATTGTTGTGGGCTACCCCGTGAGTAAATGAAAATCGAGTCTTTGTCAAGCACCTGTGAGTCAGTGAAAATCGAGTGTTTATCAGGTACAGATGAGTCAGTGAAAATTGGAGTATTTTTGTATTACCCGTGATTCAGTGAAATTGAGTCTCTGTCAAGTACCCGTGAGTCAGTGAAAACCAAGTCTTCGTCAAGCACCCTTGAGTCTGTGAAAATGGAGTCTTTCTGGAGTACCCGTGAGTCAGTGAAGTACCTGGGAGTCAGTAAAAATCACATCTTTGTCATGTGCCCGTGAGTCAGTGAAAATGTAATCTTTGTGGAGTACCTGGGAGTCAGGTAAAATCCAGTCTTTGTCAAGTACCCGTGAGTCTGTGAAAATCGAGGATTCATCAAGTACCCATGAATCGGTGAAAATCTGAGTCTCTTTGTATTACCCGTGAGTCAGTGAAATTTAGTCTCTGTCAAGTACCTGTGGGTAAGTGAAAATGTACTCTTTATCAAGTGAAAAGTACAAGTGAGTCAGTGAAAATTGGGAGTTTTTTTATATTACCCGTGATTCAGTGAAATTGAGTCTTTGTCAAGTACCCGTGAGTCAGTGAAAACCGAGTCTTTGTCAACAAGCGCTCGTGAGTCGGTGAAAGTTGAGTCTTTGTCAAGTACCCTTGAGTCTGTGAAAATGTAGTCTTTCTGGAGTACCCGTGAGTCAGTGAAGTACCTGGGAGTCAGTAAAAATCACATCTTTGTCATGTGCCTGTGAGTCAGTGAAATTCTAATCCTTGTGGGGTACATGGTAAAATCGAGTCTTTGTCAAGTTAGTGAAAACCTGAGTCTCGTTGTGGTACCCGAGAATCAGTGAAAATCGAGTCTTTGTTGAGTACCCATGAGTCAGTGAAAAATTTGTCTTTGTCAAGTGAAAATCTAATTGTTGTGGGCTACCCCGTGAGTAAATGAAAACCGAGTCTTTGTCAAGCGCCCGTCAGTTGGTGAAAGTCGAGTCTTTGTCAAGTACCCTTGAGTCTGTGAAAATTTTGTTTTTCTGGAGTACTCGTGAGTCAGTGAAGTAAGTACCTGGGTGTCAGTAAAAATCACATTTTTGTCATGGGCCCGCGAGTCAGTGAAAATCGAATCTTTGTGGAGTACCTGAGAGTCAGGTAAAATCAAATCTTTGTCGAGTACCCATGAGTCAGTGAAAATGTTGTCTTTGTCACGTGAAAATCTAATTGTTGTGGGCTACCTGTGAGTAAATGAAAATCAAGTCTTTGTCAGGTACCTGTGAGTCAGTGAAAAATTTATGTTTATCAGGTACAGATGAGTCAGTGAAAACCAAGTCTTTGTCAAGCGCCCGTGAGTCGGTGAAAGTCGAACTCTTTGTCAAGTACCTTAGAGTCTGTGAAAATGGAGTCTTTGTGGAGTACCCGTGAGTCAGTGAAGTACCTTGGAATCAGTAAAAATCACATATTTGTCATGTGCCCGTGAGTCAGTGAAAATCTAATCTTTGTGGGATACCGGGGAGTCAGGTAAAATTGAGTCTTTGTCAAGCGCTCGTGAGTCAGTGAAAGCCGAGTCTTTGTCAAGTACCGTTGAGTCTGTGAAAATTGAGTCTTTGCGAATACCTGTGAGTCAGATAAAATTTAGTCTTTGTCAAGTAAAAATCTAATGGTTGTCGGCTACCCGTGAGTAAATGAAAATTGAGTCTTTGTCAGGTACCTGTGAGTCAGTGGAAATGTTATGTTTATCAGGTACAGATGAGTCAGTGAAAATTGGAGTCTTTTTGTATTACCCGAGATTCAGTGAAATTGAATCTTTGTCAAGTACCCGTGAGTCAGTGAAAACAGAGTCTTTGTCAAGCGCCCGTGAGTCGGTGAAAGTCGAGTCTTTGTCAAGTACCCTAAAGTCTGTGAAAATGGAGTCTTTGTGGAGTACCCGTGAGTCGGTGACGAACCTGGGAGTCAGTAAAAATCACATCTTGCCTGTCAGTCAGTGAAAATCTAATCTTTTAGTCAGGTAAAATCGAGTCTTTGTCAAGTACCCAGGAGTCAGTGAAAACCTGAGTCTTGTTGTGGTACCCGAGAAACAGACAAAATCGAGTCTTTGTAGAGTACCCATGAGTCAGTGAAAATTGAGTCTTTGTCAAGTGAAAATCTAATTTTCATGGGCTACCCGTGAGTAAATGAAAATCGAGTCTTTGTCAAGTACCCTGAGTCAGTGGAACTAGAGTCTTGGTCATTTACTTCTGAGTCTGTGAAAATCAAGTCTTCGTCAAGTACCCGTGAGTCGGTGAACATCGAGTCTTTTTGGAGTACCCATGTCAGTTATATTCGAGTCTTCCGCAACCAGATGTACAATTAGTGACATTGTTATGTCTCTTCTAAATAAAAAAAAATGAATGTTGACCAACTCGTTCACGAAGAGAAATGTAGTAAGACCAAATAGACACTTTAAACACCCCAGTCAGTCAAAATCTCTTGTATTGGAACGAGACCGGTGTACCTAATGGAGTGTCCCAGGTGTACTTAATGGAGTGTCCCACACTAAAGCTTAGTCGCTAATGTCATTAATATCACAGTAAATGTTTACTAAACTATCATGTGACACGAACAATGTATCTGTGGGCGACACAACACAAAGTTTCACCTCGCTCGAACGTCATTTTGTCTGAAATGAAGCCTGCCAGATGTTTGCTAATGCTAATGCTAATGCTAAAGGCGTCAGTATGCGACTTGTCCGATCTCCATCCAACGCGAACACAGTGAAAAATAAATGTCGGACAAGACACAGGAATTACTTATTTGTGTTTTTTTTATGTGGGTCTTTTTAAAAGGTTAGATGCGGCATCAAAGTAGCAGAGCCCCGCTGGCCCACTTTCCATTGGCGCTGGATGACAACATCTCTGCGGTCGTGACTAAACGTATGCGGACGTGATCTGAAAACGCAAACCCAAAGCCAAGCTTCGTTTTGTTTACATTTCGACAAAGTAGAAGCCTTTAAATACCGGAATGAGGGATGACGATCGGTCAAATCTTTCAAAAATGTGCGCAGGACGAAGGTTAGTCCTTTGCCCGGTCGGAGGAAGATGGAGAATGTGTGAATCGATGAGACGTTCAGGGACCACTTCGCTCTTCCTGATCCACGACGCAAGGAAGCAGTGGCATCAAGTCGAAATTCACATCGAAAAATGTAAGTAACAATCCGAATCAATTTTACATTTGCTTTTCCTTTTTTTTTTGCGTGAGTATAAGTCGATTTTCTGCTTTTCTCAACTGGTTTGACTGTTGGCAATGGTACTTTCCCACTGTTTGCGAAGGCATCACGGCATTGACAAAAGGCCTGTTTAGTATACGTAACGTTTACAATAAAAAATAATAATTCAATCCATTAACTTTTTATAATCAATATGGACCTGAAAAGTTAAGGATTTAAGTAAAAATCTTCAAGCTGCCCCTTTTGTAGACATTTTTGAAAGGCAGTTTAAAATACATTTGCGTTCCAGTAATATTTCTGTAATATTCCATAATTTATTATTATTTTATATATTCATTATTTTTATTATCCTATTCAATGCCTTTTTTGCAACCTCTCTATCGTTGCATCATGTTGTATGCCACATGTGTCCAACTCAAAGCCCGGGGGCCAGCACTGGACCGACAAATCCTTTTATGTGGCCCGCAAAAGCCTGGAAATCCAACCATCCATCCATTTTCTACCGTTTGTCCCTTTTTGGGTGTGTTAATAAAGTATGTCATATTTTCCTACTATATGTATTTGTTCTTTTCATTTTGACATTAAAACATACAGTATGTACTGCACGCAATTGCATATCCTTTCAACTTTAACATTATCTAATAACACAAAATATTAGGTTATCATACATTCTAATTTTGTCAAAATAAAAATGAATACTTAAATATCTGCTTGACCTCTGATTACCCATCAAATTGTACACTGTAAAAATTAAAATTTTTGGACAACTTTACAGTAAAATTCTGCAGACTGAGCTGCTAGTTTTTTACCGTCAAAACAACTTTGGTACCATTTTCCATAAACAGTAATACACTATAAAAACAACAACCAAAGATTTTACAGTAAAAACTGGCAGCTCTTTTGCATTAATTTTATCGTAAAAAAACAGTGGTATTGTTTTTCCATTCCATTTGCAGTGTTGTGCTGTTAAAAAAGCGTGTGTGTAAAAAAAGATAATCAAATGCATATGCAATTATATACATGTATTACATATACACACATTTATATTGATATATTATTCATTTACAAGCAGGCCCCTGAGGGCAACCATAACTGTGATGTGGCCCTCGATAAAAGTATAAGCGATAAAACATTGAATATTAGGAATATATGAAAGTTCAACTCTTACCTTTTTTACAACCTCCTTAAAGTTTTGTAATCAGATATATCAAGCAGCTAAAATGCGCCAAACATGGGGAAGCGCGGAGTTATTATTATTATTCCAATATTTGTATATCACCCTTTGCACTGTAGTGAATTTATACATTTGTAATGTTTTAATTATATGTTTTACAATGTCCACTAAGTTCAATGAGGAGGAGGTGTGTAACGTGCGACCGTGTGTTGACTTTATTTCTTGGTCATTTATACCACACGCTGTTTGGATTGGGTCATATACATTGATGCTGTGCTCAAGTCCCTTCCAAATGAAACACATGGTCATTGACCATCATTTCTAACTTCGCCCACAAAAGGTGGCAAGATGAATGAATGAAATAAGTTTATTTCAGTCATCTAATCAACCGTTGACCAGTTTAACAGTACAGATTATACATATTTAACAATCATACACATTTACTCACAAAAATGAAATAAAATAAAATAAAAAGATCACTCCTAATTGATTCACATGGAACTAAATTGAGGCAAAAACTAAAGATGTGATGTCTCGCGGGCCGTAATTTGGACACCCCTGATATAGAAGAGACTTAGGTGTTTAAAGTAAAAAATATATACAGTATATTTTTAACACATGTGAGTGGGGCATTTTTGTGTGTGTGTTTTTTTTTTTTTTAACTAATTCCTCAAAAAACAATGACTTAAAATGAAATGATGAATTATTGACCTATTTAGACTCCACATAAAATATTTCACTTCAAAATTATTTTGGGGGAAAATGTTGCATATTTCATGTTTTTGCCTTCAAAAACAGGGTTTCCTTTTATGACTTTATATCGACAGATAGACCTGAAATTGATCTAGAAATTTGAACATTGAATAATTTAAAAAAATAAATAAATAATATATGACTTATTTTTAATATTTTTATGACGTAGACCTGTCCGACCAATCTTGAGAGGAGCCCTAAAGGTTAATAAAATCTATATATTGTATTGGTTTTGAAAATGTAATATATCCAAATGGGATGCTTTCATTTTTCAATGTGAAAAAGTTTGGACATCCCCTGCCATAAAATAACTAGCTTACTTTTAACATGATCAAGTCGCTACTTACATGATTTATGGACTTTATATTACAAAATGTCATGAGTGAAAATGTTACAGTGCAGCAAATATTACTACAAATGACTTTCTCCTACGTGTTTGTATCACAAACAATCATACATTGGCCCGTCACGGCAAAGAAGATTTTGTTACACCCATTTTCGCTCCTAAGCAGGACATCAAATTTGGAGTTGGGAGGCGGAGGCGATGAAGTCTCTGGGAAGACTTTCTCGGACATCTTGCATTTTTCTTCTGGCCCGTTGAAACGCCTCTGGCAGAGCGAAAAAAGTCCCGTAAATCCAACGATTCATATCATTTAGTAGACAGCCAGTTGTCTGCTTACCCATGGTGCTCATGAGAGTGTCGTGATGACTAAATCCGTGGGTGTGGTCGGCGACATAGTGCTTCCTTCTTCTCAACGTGCTGGAATCCACAAAGGCCCTGCAACAAAATGCAGGCCAAGGTGTCAAGTAGATTACTGGTGTTTTACTTAGGTGCCGCTAGCCCTTACTTGGATTGCTGGATGCAGTGAAGATTAAAGGTCACACTTCCAGAGCTTTCAGTACAAAAGCCAAAGCGACTTAGCCGCTCCCCCTGTAATTATTCCATGAAAACTAAAGTATTTTGCACAATCGCGCATTCAGAAGAAGTCAACCGGCAAAAGTGCCCACCTTGAAATGTCCTGGCGTCCTCACGTAGCTCGGGTCTTCCAGCTCCGGGGAACCTCCGATGAAGAAGCGTCGCATTGCCGAGGCCGTGCCCGTCTGGAGGGGTCGCCACGTGTGACACGTGAGCGTGTGTCGACCTGCAGGGCGCACGAGCAAGGAAAGATTTCTACAATTATTGGTAATATTACAATTACAGATTACAGATAAATGCGTTAAAATGTAATATCGGAAATTATCGGTGTCGGTTTTTTTATTATCAGTATTGTTTTTTTGTTTGTTTGTTTTTTTATTAAATCCACATAAAAAACACAAGATACACTTACAATTAGTGCACCAACCCAAAAAACCTCCCTCCCCCATTTACACTCATTCACACAAAAGGGTTGTTTCTTTCTGTTATTAATATTCTGGTTCCTACATTATATATCAATATGTATCAATACAGTCTGCAAGGGATACAGTCCGTAAGCACACATGATTGTGCGTGCTGCTGGTCCACTAATAATACTAACCTTTAACAGTTAATTTTACAAATTTTCATTAATTACTAGTTTCTATGTAACTGTTTTTATATTGTTTTACTTTATTTTTTATTCAATAATTTTTTTTTTATTTATTTATCTTATTTTATTTGATTCATTTTTTTAAAAAGTACCTTATCTTCACCATACCTTGTTTTCCAAATTAGGCATAATAATGTGTTAATTCCACGACTGTATATATCGGTTGATATCGGTATCGGTTGATATCGGTATCGGTAATTAAAGAGTTGGACAATACCGGCATATCGGATATCGGCAAAAAGCCATTATCGGACATCCCTAATTACAATGCTATTTTCTTGTAAAGACATTAGCGTAGTATGGTTCCAGACCACCACCATGTATCCCTCTAGACCAGGGATGTCAAACTGGTTTTCATTGAGGGCCACGTGGCAGTTATGGCTGCCATCAGAGGGCCGCTTTTAACAGCGAATAATGTATGAATTTGCCTCTGGATTTCATTATTAATTATACAAATTGTTTTAAGTAGACTGTCGATTTTACAGTAAAAACTTTACATTTACAACATTTTACTGTGAAAAATAGCGTTTTTAAAAAAAATTATTTACAACATTTTACAGTAAATAGAAAAACACTTCCACTGTTATTTGGGGGGGGTTCTTACGGAAAAAGCTGCCAGAATTTTTGTGCGAAATTTACATGGTTTTTTACAACATTATATTGTTAATGGAAAAACACTACAAGTTCTTTTTTTATTCTGGCAACTTAGCTGACAGTTTTTCTACCGTAAAAACAAATGTACCGTCTTTACATTTACAGCAGGGGTGTCAAACTGGTTTTCATTGAGGGCCACATCGCAGTTATGGTTGCCCTCAGAGGGCCGTTTTTAACAATGAGAAATATATGAATATATACACTGTGTATATATATATATATATATATATATATATATATATATATATATATATACACACTACCGTTCAAAAGTTTGGGGTCACCCAAACAATTTTGTGGAATAGCCTTCATTTGTAAGAACAAGAATAGACTGTCGAGTTTCAGATGAAAGTTCTCTTTTTCTGGCCATTTTGAGCGTTTAATTGACCCCACAAATGTGATGCTCCAGAAACGCAATCTGTTCAAAGGAAGGTCAGTTTTGTAGCTTCCGTAACGAGCTAAACTGTTTTCAGATGTGTGAACATGATTGCACAAGGGTTTTCTAATCATCAATTAGCCTTCTGAGCCAATGAGCAAACACATTGTACCATTAGAACACTGGAGTGATAGTTTCTGGAAATGGGCCTCTATACACCTATGTAGATATTGCACCAAAAACCAGACATTTGCAGCTAGAATAGTCATTTACCACATTAGCAATGTATAGAGTGTATTTCTTTAAAGTTAAGACTAGTTTAAAGTTATCTTCATTGAAAAGTACAGTGCTTTTCCTTCAAAAATAAGGACATTTCAATGTGACCCCAAACTTTTGAACGGTAGTGTATACACACAAAGTTTACATTTTTGCCAGAGATATCTTTTCTGTCGTTTTCATGTTTAGATTAAGATTTATATTTAGATTTATATATATATATATATATATATATATATATATATATATATATATATATATATATATATATATATATATATATATATATAATAAGGGTAATAAGTAATTTTTTGGTCGTTCAGTGCATGTTTTTTACGTTTATTTCGCCGTCGGGTGTGTGTTAGAATGCCTGCTGGCCACTAAACTCTGCATGAATATAGCAGCAGAATTATACTTTGACGAAATAAAAGCATGTTTTATGGAAAGTTTATGAGCTGGAGTATGTTTAAAACCACATTTAGATGTATTATTATGGTTTTTTTTGTCAGGAAAACAAATGTCAGAACGACCTCAAAGCATGCTTCCGGGCACAGCCGGAACACGTCCTTGGTAGCAAAGATGGCGCTTGTTTAGTTGGCCATTCTCTCGTTATACATCCATCCATTTTCTACCGCTTGTCCTACACAACTCTGGTATTTCTTATGTTTGACTGCCATCTACTGGTCACACTTATCATTACACTATGTACTAAATAAAATTGCGTCGAGGTCGGTAAGCACAACTAAGGACTTTAAGTGTGTCTTATGGGCCGAAAATTACGGCAATCATACCGTATTTTTCGGACTATAAGGCGCCCTCCGATACCGGGAGGTGGGGGGTGGGGGGGCGCTGTCGGGGTGGGGCGGGGGCGTGGTCAAGGGCGTGGTTAATAGGGGAGTATATTTACAGCTAGAATTCACCAACTCAAGTATTTCATTATATATATATATATATATATATATATATATATATATATATATATATATATATATATATGTGTGTATGAAATACTTGACTTTCAGTGAATTCTAGCTATATATATTTGTATATATATTTATTTTATTATACATATAAATAAAATAAATACTTGAATTTCAGTGTTCCGGGGGCTATCCAGTAGATGGCAGTATTGTCCTTTTTAACTTCTCCTCCGTTCATGACTCGGCCACCGTGTTCAATGGAGAAGTCTGTTTTACAAAATGTACAGGCAACATAATTACATACCCCTTCCCCTTCGAACTGTCCTGGATGAACTGAAATTCTTGTTTCCATTCGTTTTGGAACTTGCAAGCGTATTTCTTCATCTTGCTCGTCGACGGCGTCGCCATGTCTGTAACTTCCTCGTTCTTCTGCTTCGTCTCCTTGTTGTGTGCGCAGTTGTGCACTCTACTCTCTAAAAGCCCTAGATGTTATGACGTCATTGGGCAGGCAAGCTGTTTATATTGTGGGAAAGCGGACGTGAGAACAGGCTGTCCCCACTCAGGTCCGCATTGAGCTGGAGGGGGCGTGGCCTCCAGCTCCGGCTGAATACCGGGAGTTTGTCGGGAGAAAATTTCTGCCGGGAGGTTATCGGGAGAGGCGCTGAATACCGGGAGTCTCCCGCTAAAAACGGGAGAGTTGGCAAGTATGACTTAAAATCCTTTCACTTTCTCAAAATTCAACAGTGCGCTTAATGTACGGAATAATTTTGGTTGTGCTTACCGACCTCAAAGCTATTTTACTTGGTACGTGATGAATCAAATCAAATCAAATCAACTTTATTTATGAAGCACATTTAAAATTTACCACAGGGGTAGCCAAAGTGCTGTACAATGGGCAGGTTAAAAGATAATACGAGAACCGAGCAAACACAACACAACACAAACAGAGCACGATAAAAAAATGTTTTTAAAACGGCAGCAATGATAAGTGTGACCAGTAGATGGCAGTCTCACACAAGAGATACGTGTAGACTGCAATATGATGGCAGTCACACATAAAAGATACGTGCAGATTGAAATATAATGGCAGTCACACGTTAGAGATACATGTAGACTGCAATATGATGGCAGTCACACATAAGAGATACGTGTAGACTGCAATATGATGGCAGGGGGGGGGGGGCTGGGGGGGCGGGGTGTATTTAAAAAAAAAAAAAAAAAAAATTTTTTTTTTTTTTACATAAATAAATACAATCATGTGTGCTTACGGACTGTATCCCTGCAGACTGTATTGATCTATATTGATATATAATGTATATATTGTGTTTTTTATGTTGATTTCATTAAAAA
The DNA here is from genome assembly GCF_033978785.1 of Entelurus aequoreus. NCBI lineage: Eukaryota > Metazoa > Chordata > Actinopteri > Syngnathiformes > Syngnathidae > Entelurus > Entelurus aequoreus. The sequence goes on from NC_084735.1 coordinate 82,988,695, forward strand.
AAAAAAAAAAAAAAAAAAAAAAAATTAATTTCTTGTGCGGCCCGGTACCAATCGGTCCGTGGGTTGGGGGCCACTGATGTAGACCACAAGTAAGTGTTTTACATTTAGAAAAAATATATAATAATATGACCCCTTTAATGCGCCTTATAGTCCGGTGCACCTTTTGTATGAAAATAGACCTGACTAGACCCGCTCATCGGTAGTGCGCCTTATAATCCCGTGCACCCTACGGTCCGGAATATACGGTAATCAAAATGTTCCTTTAAGAAAAGTAAAAGTGTATTAACATTCAAATGTGAAAGGCACCCATCCCTACATCCAGGTGGATGACATACCAGGCGTGTCAGGGAAGAGCAGGTATCCGTAGCCTTCGGTTCGACAGCGCTGCCAGGCGTCCAGAGACAGAACCTTGAAGTACAACAGTGGCCAGTGGGGGAGTGATTCTGCAACGACAGGGATTCTTCTTTCAGCGTCCGCAGTCGCCAACATGCGCGTGCAACACTAACCCCCGCTCTCTTTCTCGCTCATGTAGAACGCCTCAAAGGTGAATGGGTAGCAGAAGTAAGCCACGTTGTCCTGTTGGCGCAGAGAACGTGAAATTATACATTCCAGCGTCGAATCTCGCGAGTTCGTGAAACACGCACCTTCCCTGATGTTTTGGTGCGTGAGGTGTGGGTGACGCCTGAGTGGGGCTGCATTGGCAAGCTGGACCAGTCTAGTTGGCAAACACATTATTATTTATAAGATATATGGTGGTAGAAAGTGATTGTTGCTTACTGTTTGGCAGCTCCATGATGTAGTGGACGTAAATGTTGTCGTATTCAAAGCCCTTGGCAGACACTGGACACAGAAACACAGAATAGAATCTCATAATTAAGAGACAATATTTGCGATCCATGGATATGTTTTTTATACCGAATATTAGTAGACAAGGACGCCGATACCTGATATCTGAAGCCCATATTCATTTGCAGTGAAAAAGTATTTAAACATGAATAGTATACAGTAAACAGCCGGACAAAGTTTAAGTAATTTTTAACATTATTTTTAGGAAATGTCGGACAAGTAACGAGATTATGTTTGATGCATCGCTAATTAGCAGCAAAAAACATCAGGGAAATTGACAAACACCTTTATTATGTGTCTAAGAGGAGCATCGACATTTGTATTACAAAATATTGGAAAAAAATACAGGGAAAATTGGTAAAAATATGGGATTTCTCTACATCACAATAACTTGCCATATACTTAACTGTATCACATTTTATTGCAGTTAATGGATTAATACATTGTAAGGTTTCCTCGTGAGGAACCTTGAAATACTGCAAACATTTAAATAAAAACAATTCTGGGCTCCTTAGTTCATGTATGGCTGACATAATTTACAGAAAGTATGAGAATGTGTGGGCTGCTGCCTGGTCTTTTTTACTTACCGTACATAATAAATCTCCTATGTGTCAATACACACTACCGTTCAAATGTTTGGGGTCACCCAAACAATTTTGTGGAATAGCCTTCATTTCTAAGAACAAGAATAGACTGTCGAGTTTCAGATGAAAGTTCTCTTTTTCTGGCCATTTTGAGCGTTTAATTGACCCCACAAATGTGATGCTCCAGAAACTCAATCTGCTCTAAGGAAGGTCAGTTTTGTAGCTTCTGTAAGGAGCTGAACTGTTTTCAGATGTGTGAACATGATTGCACAAGGGTTTTCTAATCATCAATTAGCCTTCTGAGCCAATGAGCAAACACATTGTACCATTAGAACACTGGAGTGATAGTTGCTGGGAAATGGGCCTCTATACACCTATGTAGATATTGCACCAAAAACCAGACATTTGCAGCTAGAATAGTCATTTACCACATTAGCAATGTATAGAGTGTATTTCTTTAAAGTTAAGACTAGTTTAAAGTTATCTTCATTGAAAAGTACAGTGCTTTTCCTTCAAAAATAAGGACATTTCAATGTGACCCCAAACTTTTGAACGGTAGTGTATACACACAAAGTTTACAAAAGATATCTTTTCTGTCGTTTTCATGTTTAGATTAAGATTTAGATTTAGATTTATTGGGCCCCGTTGGGGAAATTCATTTTCACTGCCGTACATTTAAACAATAGACATTACACATCACGAACAAAAATAACAAAAAGACATCATACATGACCAACACATTTACAGGCTTGTCAGACAGGTCGGCCGGGCCTGCTGTTTAGGGCGGCTATAGCTGCAGGGATAAGGCTTTTCCCGAGGCGGGCCCTCCGGAATTTGATAGTTCTGTACCTGCGCACTGATGGTAGTGGGATGATGTATTGGTGTAGTGGGTGAGTCATATCTCGGACTATTGTGTTTGCCAGTCGAATGATGGACCTGTGGTTTAGATCTGAAATGTCGGGTGTGGGTAGGCCGATGATTTTAGCTGCTATGTTTGTAATGCGTGTGAATTTGGTCCGGTTGGTTACAGAAAGCATAGTGAAAAAACATGTGGAACAGTACAGAAGGATGGGATTGAACGATGTTTTGGTACAGTAATAACAGGAGGTGAGGTGCAACGTATAGTCCTTTAAGTTTACGGATGGCCGACAGTCTTTGTTGACTTCTTTTTTGAATGTCCGTGGTGTGCTGATCAAAGGTGAGTTTATTGTTCGCGTTATTTGATTGAAACTGCGCTATTTGATTGAAGCTGCGCTCCTTTAGTGAGTTCACGTGTTGCCGAGGCTTGCCGAGTGGACACCATTGCTGCAGTTGCAAAAACAAACAAAACGGAACCAGAAAGATGCCGGGAAAGAAAGACAAAAACTGGATTTCCTGGCAAAAAATGGGAGTTTTGACAGGTAACCAGAAGAGACGTACTGTACCAGCGACCAGCACTGCAGGGGGAGGTTATTACTATCTACTTCCCTCATTTATTGTAAAATACTAAATACTGGTATCATATGTGTATATGTAGTATCTGCTGATGTAAATACATGTATAAAAATACTCTGTTAGTCAAAATGTCAAATATCGGCGCCGATAGTCGGTTGACCCCGAGACAACATCATGATGAATAATTAATTACATACCTATCTCCCCGTTCATCAAGTACCGCAGGATACCTGCAGGAGGCTGCGAGAGACAAACAAATAAGGAAAATAAACAGAATTAGGGATGCAGCTATAAAATATTTTAGTAATCTACTGATTAGTTAGTTCAATTAATCGAGTAATTGGATAAAACACTGTCTATTTTAAGAAAACTTGTTCAAATAAACCACAGTTTTTTTGTTTGCCACAACCGCCATTCTTTTTTCTGATAAATGCACATAATTAATGTGCAAATTGCACTTTTAACACGTGTGTGTTGATATACACTACCGTTCAAAAGTTTGGGGTCACATTGAAATGTCCTTATTTTTGAAGGAAAAGCACTGTACTTTTCCATGAAGATAACTTTAAACTAGTCTTAACTTTAAAGAAATACACTCTATACATTGCTAATGTGGTAAATGACTATTCTAGCTGCAAAGGTCTGGTTTTTGGTGCAATATCTACATAGGTGTATAGAGGCCCATTTCCCAGCAACTATGACTCCAGTGTTCTAATGGTACAATGTGTTTGCTCATTGGCTCAGAAGGCTAATTGATGATTAGAAAACCCTTGTGCAATCATGTTCACACATCTGAAAACAGTTTAGCTCGTTACAGAAGCTACAAAACTGACCTTCCTTAGAGCAGATTGAGTTTCTGGAGCATCACATTTGTGGGGTCAATTAAACGCTCAAAATGGCCAGAAAAAGGGAACTTTCATCTGAAACTCGACAGTCTATTCTTGTTCTTAGAAATGAAGGCTATTCCACAAAATTGTTTGGGTGACCCCAAACATTTGAACGGTAGTGTAAAATTAAAATAAAAAAACAGATCACAGCACACGCACACCAATTCTCTCATGGCTTTTTATCAATATTTATTAGTTACACTCATTAAATGATTAGTTGAAGCAACAATATAAAAATGAAGGCTTTTTCTAATAGACTGGATGAAAAGTTGCAGCCCTAAAGAGAGTGTCAAAGGCACACAGTATTAGCTGATGTTAGTTTTTGAACGCTTTAATAGATATATTTCAAGCATTGTGATATATTTCAAGCAGTGTGTGTGTGTGTGTGTGTGTGTGTGTGTGTGTGTGTGTGTGTGTGTGTGTGTGTGTGTGTGTGTGTGTGTGTGTGTGTGTGTGTGTGATGTTCAATATCGTTAATGTCACCATGGCTGCTGAGTTTATTTACTAAATAGCATCTGGCTAACTATCACAGCTAACGTCACATGCAAACTTACTATACTTGGTCTAATATTCACTTTAAAGGGGAACTGCACTTTTCTTTTAGAATTTTGCCTATCGTTCGCAATCATTATGAGAGACAAAAACACACGACAAAAAACTGCTGCCCTGGACAGCAGAGAAATGGCAGGGAGAGCGATCTGTGGAAAAATGCTTTAGAATGGGTTAGGAGAATTTAATTTGCCAGACAAATAATAATTTCAATTATAATAAATTTAGATGGACACTGACTGGATAAAAAATGCACAACGTCATGGTAACTGTATCAACTATCAGGTTTGGTAGCGCCATCTTCATGTCTTGCGGTTGTTTCTTTACATGGAGTGAGAAGAGAAAGTAAAAATGAATGCTGCAGAGAGCGAAGAAATTGTGGATAAAACAGGAAAAGTCACCTCGACAGTATGACCGTTTTTTTTTATTTTTCAAAACGGGCTACATTCTGACCAATGTGGTCTGCCAATGATGCAATGCGCTCGTCACTACCAAGACCGATAATACCACACCACCTTAGCCGCGCTCACCCTTTAGAGCACAGCTGTAACTTCCTGGCACTAAACATGCAGGAAATAGTTCTTCTCAGGTTTCTCTCTGTTTACATTTCACACTTTGAACTATTTTGTTACACTAATTTCTTACGTATTCCTTTTCACATTTATTTTAAGAGCTTATTGTTAAGTGTTTAATGTCATTTTAGAATTTTGTTTACACGGTGTTTTCCATGCTTGTATTGATATTTTATTTTATTTTCTGCCTTGATAGCTGAGGAGATTACAATAAGAGGAAGGTTAAAATTATTTACAATGAATATATTTTTCTCCTGGGCCTTATTTTCGATAGGCCGTAATAAAAAATATTAATAATTATTGATATCAACCGATACAAAACACTTATTTGCTGATACAGTTTTCAGCAATATTGCCCAGCTCTACGACTGATGATTGGATAGTTTTGCACTGAGATCGACGTACCATCTCAAAGTCCTGTCCGACGAGGCTATTTGAGAAGTCCTTGTGCTTGACCAGCAGCTGCAGGCAGAAAGATGCATTTCATTATTTCCTACATTTGACAGTGCACAGTTAGTTATCCTGGAACAAACTCACATCTTTGAACAGGTGCTTCTCTCTCTCCTTGTCCTCGCTTTTCATGGTCGCTGAGACATTCTCCACGGTGAGACGCCAAACTTCTTTATTGGCGCCTTCAGTCACCACCCTGAGCAGGCGTGATGTAATCAGCTGTTATTAGACGCCGTTGTGCGTGCGGTAAATGCGGAGTCTTCAGACAACTCGCCTGTAGGGCTCTTTGCCCTTGTTGAAGTCGGGTTTCACCACGACCGTTCCGTTGCCGTCGGTTTTTACGGTGAACAGCAGACATTCGTTCTCTTTCTGGCCCAGTCTGAAAAGAATACACGCTAAAATAATACATCACAAACAAAAGTGTAACTGCAAGGTTTGTTAGTACAGTGGAACCTCGATTCTTGAACAGGGTTCGTAAATCAAAAAGTTTGTATGGTGAAGCAAATGTCTCTATAAGAAACAATGTAAATACGAATGATGGGTTCCAGCCTCGAAAAGTCCATATTTTAGTAAATATTCTGCCTATATGTATTGAGGTTATACAGCTTGGCAGACAGCTAACAATCCAAGACGTTCCAATAAAGTTCCAAAGCACATGAATCCATTTAGGCTCTTTATTGTTGTTGATCTTGCACACTACTTTAGTCTTGTACTTATCTTTACTTTTGTCTTGCACTTCACTTTTGTCTTGCACTTTACTGGTAAACAGACTTATCTTTTCCAAGTCTTGTAAGAGCTAACACAACTTGTCTGCTTCTCATTTGTCTCATTAACTGACTTCCTGAAATCGTCAACCCGGAAGTGTCTAAACCAGGGGTGTCAAACTCAAATACAGAGTGGGCCAACATTTAAAACTGAACAAAGCCAAGGGCCAAGGTTGAACAAATTAACCTTTTAATAGGGACCCAAACAAGTTTTGCATTGAATATTGAACAAGCAAGGCTTATATAACTTTATAGTGACATGCAAAATCGAGTTTCAAATAATAATAATAAAAATTCAGAAATATCAATGGCATATCAAATCAAATTTAAATACAAATGGAATGCCTCTTTTCTATTTGCAGCCTTCTGAGGTAAATATCCAAATAAACTTTTTCCACAGGCTAATAATAAACTTGAAAATAAAATAACAATAATGAATGAATCAAACATTCAAGCCTTGAAGTAGCAAGAGAAAATGCATGAATAAAACGTTAAATATTGCTCAGTTTGCTACGCTGATTTGCTTTAACACTGAATATGGAACAAGCAACGCTTATATAACTTAATGGTGCAAAATCAACTTTCAAAAAACAAACGAAAAAACATCAATGGTATATTAAATAAAATGTAAATAAAAAATGGAATGCCTCTTTTCTATTTGCAGCCTTCTGAGGTAAATATCAACATTATCTTTTTCCGCAGGCTGATAAATTTGAAAATAAAAGAACAATGAATAAATCAACCATTCAGGCCTTTTTACTGCTCAGTTTGCGACACACTGATCTAATCTGATGTGCCCAAGCCAGATACCTGGCATCTTTTCTGGGATGCTAGTTCATTAATGTCGGGGCTCAGGTGGGCGGAGTTTGGTGGTAGCGGGGGGTGTATATTGTAGCGTCCCGGAGGAGTTAGTGCTGCAAGGGGTTCTGGGTAGGGATGATACTCGAAACCGGTTTTCCCGGTTGTTTGATAAGAAAAGAACCGAGTCCTCGGACTCTAATCCCTTTTTGAGAACCGGTACCCGTTATCGAGACCACTATAGTAAAGGAAAATAGTTGATTCTTTATTCGAATCCCGTCCCGACCAGAAATGCTCCGTGGGACATCACAATAAATGACGTCACGTAGCTCAGTCATTAGGCACAGATAGCGAAAGCAGGAAAACAATGGACGGGAAAAAGCGCTCCAAGGTGTAATAAAGTTCAAAACAAAAGCTATAATCCATCGAATAACTTTACTGAGAGATTTTAGCAGGGTAAAACACATGACGAACACTTTTACGACCAACCGGAAACATAGCAACGCACCTCCTTTACGGCAGCTGTCGCAACGTTCTTAAAACAACCGCAGCACATACATATATATACAACATATCTCCCTTTTTTAACTTTTGTTTTTCTTTCCTTGTAAACAAAACAAAATCACACTGTAGATGTGTTGTCTGTCTAATTATAAATAATGCAGACGAGGCGTGTTGGCTGAGTTCTTGACGTTTACTTTCACAGGGTGGCAACATGCAACACTTTTCGGGGCTACCGCGCATGCTCGTCACTCCCGTTGCATGCTGGGTAGTGTAGTTGTTATATTCTCTAGCTCATAACATTTTTCCCCCATAAAGAAATAATGTTAACTCAATAAAGTGTATTTCTTTTTTTAGTTTTAACTTTTCATTTTTTAGCATTGTAACCACATTTGCAAAGAACTTTTCTCTTCATAGAATTTTCTTTCAATAAAGAAATAAAGTGCAAAAATGTCAAAAGCATCATAACAAACAGTTATGTCAAATAGCAGCAGAAGTGCACTTTTTGGAGAGCTGTATTATTTTCAGTTTTGTGCCCAAGGGACTGATTTTATTTAACACTATATTATTATTTATACACCTATAGTGATCACAGAGACAGGTTGTTTTTGTGTTACTGTATATATTTGTTTCTCTGAAAAATCCCACTTAATATACTTTGGGTAACAACAGTCAATATTTATTTATTTTATTTTATTTTTTTAGGTGGGTAACAGTCAATATTTATTTATTTATTAGATTTTATTTTTTTATTATATAATAAAAGTGAGCTTTTGTTAAACCAAATGTGTGTTTTTTTCCATATACAACAACCTATCTGGACTCGATAAGAGAATCGATAAGGAATCGGTTCGATAAGAGGATTCAATAATAGGCTCGAACTCGATAATTCCTTATCAAACATCATCCCTAGTTCTGGGTATTTGTTCTGTTGTGTTTATGTTTTGTTACGGTGCGGATGTTTCCTCCCGAAATGTGTTTGTCATTCTTGTTTGGTGTGGTTTCACAGTGTGGCGCATATTTGTAACAGTGTTAAAGTTGTTTATGCGCCCACCCTCAGTGTGACCTGTATGGCTGTTGATCAAGTGTGCCTTGAAATTCACTTATGTGTGTGTAGACGCCGCATTTATCATGTGACAGGGGCCTGCACGATGTTTGTATGGAGGAAAAGCAGACGTGACGACAGGTTGTAGAGGACGCTAAAGGCAGTGCCTTTAAGGCACGCCCCCAATATTGTTGTCCGGGAGAAATTCGGGAGAATGGTTGCCCCGGGAGACTTTCGAGAGGGGCACTGAAAATCGGGAGGGTTGGCAAGTGTGAGTATTAGCGGTGAATGCGGTGTTACCGGCGGGCCAGCTCTAATGTTAATTTGATATTGCCTCAAGGGCCAAATGAAATTACACGGCGGGCCAGATTTGGCCCGCGGGCCAGAGTTTGACACCCATGGTCCAAACAAATCAAGCATAGTAATTACATATCGCCACAAGGTGTTAGTAAGAGTCTACAATCAAATGGGCATAATAGTGAAGGTTTGTACACTTTGAACACAATATAAAGTGATATACAGTACTATATGTGCAACAAACATTACTTAGACTGGGTGATGAATCAACTTTCTACTTAATAAACCAAAACAACAACAACAACGACAAACTCAACTGTCCTGTTTGCGCTGCTCTGCCAACGCACGCACACAGAAACGTGGTCCTACCTTCCAGGTGCTCCCAGGTCTCCCATGATGTGCATGGTCTGCATGACGCTGTTCACCTCGTGGCTGCTCCTCTTAAACTCCTCGCTGGGCTCCCAGTTGATAATCTTGGACTTGGGGAAGCTGAAGTCCCTACAAGACTCAGCAAAAAAAGGAAACCCTCCTTATACACTAGACCAGTGTTTCTTAACCATAGGGCCATGGCCCATTGTTGGGCCAAGAGCGCCCCTTTGAGGGCCGCCAAAATATATCTGTTTCTCAGCTGTGGTGGCCATAGTGGTACTCAGTTGTAATACACTTTTCCACCACTTGTAGCAGTAATAACAATATCAAACAAAGGAAGTCTGGACCTAAAGTCATAGAGAAGTTTCTTAAAAGTGCAAAAATTATGATTAAAGTGGTGAAGCTGTATTTTAGTATATTTAATAAAACATAAAGTTCAGTTTATTTAAGAAACATGAATTATTATTATCAATTTGGTTAGAATTAATGCAGCTGAGATAGGCTCCAGCACCCCCCGTGACCCCGAAAGGGACAAGCGGTAGAAAATGGATGGATGGATGTACTTTTTTGACAAAGTTTATACTGTTAAACTATAAGTTGATTATATTTAATTATTGAATTTCATTAAAATCAAGAGTAATATGTCTAATTCAGTGTTAATATTTGGGTGGGCCCCGGGCCCCTTTGTAGTGGAAAAGTTGGGCCCTGACGTCAAAAAGGTTAGAAACACTACACTTATGTAACAGTGAATATATGTAAATGTCAAATGTATCAGGATTTGCCTCATGATATTATTGCACAATTGCCAGTACATTTGTTTTGGGTTTTTGCATGCACAGGAAAACAAAATCTGTAGATTTTACAGTAAAGAAATGGCAGTTCAGTTGCCTGTATTTCACTGTAAAATGTACAAAAGTTTTCACCGCATATTACTGTAAATGGAAAAACGGCGCCAAAGTCTTTTTTCCTTTTAACGCTAAAATTTGGCCAAATTAGCTACACTTCACCGTGAAATCTATTTAAATTTGTACACTGCACAATTTGATGTATAATTCCTTTTAATGTATTTATTTTTATAGACACTGTGTAAGTGGAATGGATGTCAACTAAACCTTAAAAAATGCAACAAAATATAGAAAAAGACCCCAAAAGCACCTAAAAATATTGAAAAGTTATTGAAAAATGGAAGACAGTTAAAAACACATGATGGAATTGGACCAATGAAGGTTAAGGACTTGGACTTATTAAAAAATATTCAAACTTGATTGGAAAGTGAACAAACACACACATATTAACAATAAAATATTTATTTTGAATACAAAATATAAATTAATTTATATTTGAATATTTAAAAAAAAGTTGTGGAACATATGATAATATAATATTTGTTGAACTTTTAAGTATGTTTTTTTTTTAGTGCAGTCAAATTAATATACAGTACAGGCCAAAAGTTTGGACACACATTCTCCTCATTCAATGCGTTTTCTTTATTTCCATGACTATTTACATTGTCGATTGTCACAGAAGGCATCAAAACTATGAATGAACACATGTGAAGTTATGTACTTAAAGTTGAAATAACTGAAAATATGTTTTATATTCTAGTTTCTTCTTGCTCTGATTACTGTTTTGCACAATCTTGGCATTCTCTCGATGAGCTTCAAGCACACCTGTGATGTGAAAACCATTTTAGGTGACTACTTTTCGAAGCTCATAAAGAGAATGCCAAGAGTGTGCGAAAAAGTAATCAGAGCAAAGTGTGGCTATTTTGAAGAAACTAGAATATAAAACATGTTTTCAGTTATTTCACCTTTTTTTGTTAAGTACATAACGCCGCATGTGTTCATTCATAGTTGTGATGCCTTCAGTGACAATCTACAATGTAAATAGTCATGAAAATAAAGAAAATGCACTGAATGAGAAGGTGTGTCCAGACTCTTGGCCTGTACTGTATGTTGCAATCAGAATAATCACAGTATATTAATGCTTGCATAATTGAAACATCCCAAAATTTTGACTCAAATGCAATTACTGCGTGATAAATCTGCGTATATACAAGATTGATGTGGTATTTTTGTGTGATTATACGAATGAGTTCACTTGTTATTTTTGACAGCCCTCATTTTTTTCTGTCAAAACGGAAGGCACGACTACATTTGGTGAGAAAAGAAGTACTGTATTAACTAGGGATGTCCGATAATATCGGACTACCGATATTATCGGCCGATAAATGCTTTAAAATGTAATATTGGAAATTATCGGTATCGGTTTCAAAAAGTAAAATCTATGACTTTTTAAAACGCCGCTGTGTACACGGACGTAGGAAGAAGTACAGAGCGTCAATAAACCTTGAAGGCACTGCCTTTGCGTGCCGGCCCAGTCACATAATATCTACGGCTTATGACACACTCATAAGTGAATGCAATGCATACTTGATCAACAGCCATACAGGTCACACTGAGGGTAGCCGTATAAACAACTTTAACACTGTTACAAATATGCGCCACACTGTGAACCCACACCAAACAAGAATGACAAACACTTTTCGGGAGAACATCCGCACCGTAACATAAACACAACAGAACAAATACCCAGAACCCCTTGCAGCACTAACTCTTCCGGGACGCTACAATATACACCCCCCGCTACTCCCCACCCCAATGCTCTCTCAGGGAGAGCATGTCCCAAATTCCAAGCTGCTGTTTTGAGGCATGTTAAAAAAAAATAATGCACTTTGTGACTTCAATAATAAATATGGCAGTGCCATGTTGGCACCTTTTTCCATAACTTGAGTTGAAGTTGTTCGCTTATTTTGGAAAACCTTGTTACATTGTTTAATGCATCCAGCGGGGTATCACAGCAAACTTAGGCATAATAATGTGTTGATTCCACGACTGTATATATCGTATCGGTTGATATAATTAAGAGTTAGACAATATCGGATATCGACAAAAAAGCCATTATCGGACATCTCTAGTATTAACTGTTATATTACCAGACTTTTGCGGGCCAAATAAAATAATGCGGCGGTTTGTATGAGGCATACTTGCCAACCTTGAGACCTCCGATACCGGGAGGTGGGGGTTGGGGGGTGGGGTGGGGCGTGGTTAAGAGGGGAATATATTTAAGCTAGAATTCACCAACTCAAGTATTTCATATATATACACATATACATATATATATATATATATATATATATATATATATATATATATATATACACACACACACACACACACACACACACACATATATATATATATACACACATATATATGTATATGTATGAAATACTTGACTTTCAGTGAATTCTAGCTATATATATATATATATATATAATATATATATTTATTTTATTATACATTAAAATAAAAGAAATACTTGAATTTCAGTGTTCTGGAGGCTATCCAGTAGATGTCAGTATTGTCCTGTTTAAGAGTGTCACAACATTGCTGTTTACGGCAGAAGAACTGCTTTACGGTAGACTAATCGTGACTGCTGTTGTTGTGTGTTGTTACCGCGCTGGGAGGACGTTAATGAAACTGCCTAACAATAAACCCAAATAAGAAACCAAGAACTCGCCCTCGATCATTCTACAGTTATGACGTCATTGGGCAGGCAAGCTGTTTATATTGTGGGAAAGCGGACGTGAGAACAGGCTGTCCCCACTCAGGTCTCGCATTGAGCTGGAGGGGGCGTGGCCGGCTGAATACCATCGGGAGTTTGTCGGGAGAAAATTTCTGGAGAGGCGCAGAATATCGGGAGTCTCCCGCTAAAAACGGGAGGGTTGGCAAGTATGGTATGAGGGCCTTGAGTTTGACACAAGTGCAAAAGACGGCGTCTGCGGAGCCACCAAAGACGTTTTTTCCCCCACACTCACATGGTTCGCCTGTCCTGCCTTCTGTGTCGCATGCTGGCCATCCTCTCAGCCAGGAAGGTGGGTCTGGACTTGGTCGTGGTCAGTAAATCAGTAGTGCTCTGCTGTGTTCAAAGTAGAAAAAAACAGCATTCAACACTTTAGGAATTACCTCATGTTCCCTTAAGAAGCGACTAGGTGTGTGTCATGTTATGCTACAGTTGGCAACCTAGTACCTGCTGGAGCTGGTGGCAGTTGGTGTAGCGATCGTAATCCGTGTACGTGAAGATCCGGTTGTTTTGCCGACCCTTAGCCCTGTTCAGGGCCGTGACATCCTTGTGGTACTGGCGGTCCAGAGGGGTCTGACACGCTGCCTCGTTTTGGAACAACTCCATTTCATACTGGACCAAGTAAAAAAAAACACGTAAAAGTAGGGCTGGGCGAAATCTTTAAAAAAATATCACAATATATACGTTTTTTATATTGATCATATCGATAATTATTGATATTTTTTAGGACTTATTTAAGCCTGCCAATAAATACAGTAAAACAATGTCCAACTTACCAAGGGTGCTATTTATCAGTGGAGAAAATGTCAGGTGGCCAGGTAGTTAAAATAATTGCAGCAAATTTGAAGGTAGTTGCAGTTTCCAAACGCTAGATGGCAGTAGTGTAAAAGCTATTATATTAGTTTAATACTAGTTTGGAAAGCTACTCATTAAACCAGGGGTGTCAAACTCATTTTAGCTCAAGGGCCGCATGAAGGAAAATCTTTTCCCACATCCGGAAGCGACTGTCAGAAAGCGGCTTGAAGATGATCTGTAAGACATGATCTATGCAACATTTTGACCAAAGAACCACCATTACATGTTATGTAGACCAGTGTTTTTCAACCTTTTTTGAGGCAAGGCACTTTTTTTTTTTCATTTAAAAATACGGAGGCACACCACCAGCAGAAAACGTTAAAAAATGATACACCAGGTCGTCGTGCCTTATTTTGAGTTTGTTGGTGTTTTCCTGTGCTTTAGTTCTTGTCTTGTTATTTGTGGCCCTTCCTGTTTAGTTGGTGTTTTCCTGTAGCAATTTCATGTCTTACTTTGAGCGCTATTCGCCGCACCTGCTTTGTGTTAGCAAGCAAGGCTATTTAAGTTGTTGCTATTAGGGATGTCCGATAATATCAGCCTGCCGATATTATCGGCCGATAAATGCGTTAAAATGTAATATCGGAAATTATCGGTATCAGGTTTTTTTTTAATCTGTATCGTTTTTCTTTTTTCTTTTTTTTATTAAATCAACATAAAAAACACAAGATACACTTACAATTAGTGCACCAACCCAAAAAACCTCCCTCCCCCCATTTCTTTCTGTTATTAATATTCTGGTTCCTACATTATATATCAATATATATCAATACAGTCTGCAAGGGATACAGTCCGTAAGCACACATGATTGTGCGTGCTGCTGGTCCACTAATAGTACTAACCTTTAACAGTTAATTTTACTCATTTTCATTAATTACTAGTTTCTATGTAACTGTTTTTATATTGTTTTACTGTCTTTTTTATTCAAGAAAATGTTTTTAATTTAGTTATCTTATTTTATTATTTTTTTTAAAAAGTACCTTATCTTCACCATACATGGTTGTCCAAATTAGGCATAATAATGTGTTAATTGATATCGGTATCGGTTGATATCGGTATCGGTTGATATCTGTATCGGTAATTAAAGAGTTGGACAATATCGGAATATTGGATATCTGCAAAAAGCCATTATCGGACATCCCTAGTTGCTATCCTTCTTTGTGTGGACATTGTTGATTGTTATGTCATGTACGGATGTACTTTGTCGACGCCGTAAGTTTTTGCTGTCGTCCAGCACTCTGTTTCTGTTTACTTTGTAGCATACTTGCCAACCCTCCCGAATTTTCCGGGAGACTCCCGAATTTCAGTGCCTCTCCCGAAAATCTCCCGGGACAACCATTCTCCCGAAAATCCCCCGATTTCCAGCCGGACAACTATATTGGGGGCGTGCCTTAAAGGCACTGCCTTTAGCGTCGTCTCTCACCTGAAAAGGAGACTATTATATATGTTTCCGTTATCCATAGGTTTATCTATAACCCATAAAGTAGGCAGGCACGGAGTTATTTCTGAGCGTGTGTTTATTCCAGCCGGCCCGTTAATACACTGACACACAACATCCACAAGGCGGCGGCAACGCAGTATTATGGGCCACCTTGCAAGCAACATTCCGTTCTCATTTGCGGATGTTTTCAACAAATCCGTGAAGGATATGTTCCCGGATTCAGAGATCGCTCGCCAGTACTCAAATGGCAGAACAAAAGCTACTCAAATAGTGAAAGGTGAGTGTTATTTTTTTTTAAAGTAAGCAGCAAGTACAGTACAGTTAGTAGAACTGTGTTTTCATTACTGTACTATATATATATATATATATATACAGTGTTTCCCATAAACTGCCAAGATACCTGTGGCGGTGGGGGCGTGGCTATGGGCGTGGCTATGGGCGTGGTCACCATGACATCATCGAGTAATTTGCATAATTCACTACAATGATATGATTTTCTCTAAAAAGGCTAAAAAAAATGTATACTTACTAATTAATAATAACAGTTTTGTTTTAAACGTCCATCCATCCATCCATCCATCCATTTTACAATATAATTACAACACTTTATGTACATATTTATATACAGATTTGAACAATAAGTTATTCACTGAAATATATTTATTAATTGTGGTTCTTACAAAAAATATATCTTATAAAATATAAAAGCTAAAATGTCTCTTAAAGCTCTGCCCCTTTAATTAGTGCATACTAAATAATTTAACTTTAGCCTACTACTACAACCATATTATTTACCAGCAACATAAAGTGAAACAGAGGCAGACGTGTCCTGCCACAGTCAGTAACAAATAAACAGAAAACAGTAGTGGTCAAATACAAATAAGGCAACAAGAGACGTATCCTACACTTCTCTTTTGTAAAGTAAATCTGAACAACCTATATGGGCATCTACATCAACTATATGACTTGCCTGAGAAGAAGGACAGGACAAAAAAAAAAAAAAAAAAATTTAAATTTTGAAAAAAAAATCTATTTGTGGCGGACGTAATTCTTTCGTGGCGGGCCGCCACAAATAAATGAATGTGTGGGAAACACTGATATATATATATATATATATATATATATATATATATATATATATATATATATATAATTATATATATATATATATATATATATATATATATATATATATATATATATATATATATATATATATATATATATATATATATATATATATAAGAAATACTTTAATTTCAGTGAATTCTAGCTATAAATATACTCCTCTCTCTTAACCCCGCCCCCGGCCCCGACCCCGCCCACCCCAACCCCACCCACTCCCAATCTCCCGAATTCGTAGGTCTCAAGGTTGGCAAGTATGCTTTGTAGCCAGTTCAGTTTTACTTTCGTTTTGCATAGCCATTGCCTTTTCCTTTCCCGTTTGTTCATTTTTGGTTTAAGCGTTACATACCTTCTTACCTGCACGCTGCCTCCCGCTGTGGTCTGCACATTGGGATCACAACAAACCATCCTCGTCTCACCCGACACATCCCGACTTTTACAAAGCAATGAACTACCTGCTGCCACCTACTGACATGGAGTATTACGTGGTTACCCTGCCGAGTTTTACACAGCCCAGACACTAAGCAACGGCACATTATTTGCAGATTTTAATTATTGATTTGCAAAAAAAAAATGTTTTGGACCAATTAGGTGAAATTGCATAATTTGCACAGTGGTTGAAAAACACTGATGTAGACCACAAGGAAGTGTTTTCTCTTTAGAAAAAAATTATAATAATATGACTCCTTTAATGCGAAAATAGACCATTTATCGGCAGTTTGCCTTATGGACCAGAAAATACGGTTTATTTGTCACATTTAGCTTTTACTGCAAATAAATATCGGCTCCAAATATCAGATATCGGCCTTCCTTGACTGCTAATAATCGGTATCGGCCCTGAAAAAAACATATCTATCAATCTGTAATATAAATCTTACCTGACTGAAAAGTTTCTCCTGCCAGCCAACAACTACTTCCTCCTCGTTATCACCTGGTCCCATTAAAGAAAGATGTCAAGTTTTGGACATGATTTAAGATTCCCATCCAACGGTTCCCTTACCAGTCTGGGCCTGAGAGGTGAGGGGTTTCAGTTCAATGGCTCCTCCATCCTGCTGGGTCAGAACTTCCTGCTGGAGGCGCAGGGAGAGAGCCGCAGTGGTGGTCACCCTCTCCAAGTGCACCCTTTCAATGGACACAGATGTTTGCGTTTGAATACATTTTCAGTTCAGTTCAGTTTCAGTTTATTTGGAACATGCATACGATACAATGTAATGCATCACACAATTCCAGTTGTTTCATTACAGCACGTCCGAAAGGGAACAGGAAGAAGCGGAGCTTATCTAATCCTACCCCTTTTCATACCATAGCAATTTTATCCAATTTCCTTGTTCTCTGCAACAGAACAGTGAACAATTAAATAATAAATAAATAATACACCATTAGTAAACCTTGCGCCAAGTGGAGGAGTTCAAGTACCTCGGAGTCTTGTTCACGTGTGAGGGAAGAGTGGATCGTGAGATCGACAGGCGGATCGGTGCGGCGTCTTCGGTAAAGCGGACGCTGTATCGATCCGTTGTGGTGAAGAAGGAGCTGAGCCGGAAGGCAAAGCTCTCAATTTACCGGTCGAACTACGTTCCTATCCTCACTTATGGTCATGAGCTTTGGGTTATGACCGAAAGGACAAGATCACGGGTACAAGCGGCCGAAATGAGTTTCCTCCGCCGGGTGGCGGGGCTCTCCCTTAGAGATAGGGTGAGAAGCTCTGCCATTTAGGAGGAACTCAGAGTAAAACCGCTGCTCCTCCACATCGAGAGGAGCCAGATGAGGCGGTTCGGGCATCTGGTCAGGATGCCAGCCAAACGCCTCCCTAGGGAGGTGTTAAGGGCACATCCGACCGGTAGGAGGCCAGGACACGTTGAGTAGACTGTGTCTCCCGGCTGGCTTGGGAACGCCTCGGGATCCCCCGGGAGGAGCTGGACGAAGTGGCTGGGGAGAGGAAAGTCTGGGCTTTCCTGCTTAGGCTGCTGCCCCCGCGACCCGCCCTCGGATAAGCGAAAGAGCGGAAGAAGACAGATAGATGGATGGATAGTAAGCATACAAATATTAAATATATAAATAATCTTTGTCTCCATTAAAAAAAATTTTTAAAAAAGGGTTCAAGATCCATCCATCCATTTTTCTACCGCTTGTCCCTTTTTTGGGGGGAGGGGGGGAGGGGTGCTGGAGCCTATCTCAGCTGCATTCGGGCGGAAGGCAGGGTACACCCTGGACAAGTTGCCACCTCATCGCAGGGCCAACACGTTCATCATAATTCTTGTTCTGTGTACTTTGTGAACACTTGTAGTTTGAACCGTATCTTAAACTGAATCATATGGGTGCTGTGTTTGATTTATTTGGTTAATCCGTTCCATAATTTAATTCCACATACTGATATACTAAAGGTTTTAAGTAGGGATGTCCGATAATGGCTTTTTGCCGATATCCGACATTCCGATATTGTCCAACTCTTTAATTACTGATACTGATATCAACCGATACCGATATCAACCGATATATACAGTCGTGGAATTAACACGTTATTATGCCTAATTTGGACAACCAGGTATGGTGAAGATAAGGTCATTTTTTGTTTAAAATAATAAAACAAAATAAATACATTATAAACATTTTCTTGAATAAAAAAGAAAGTAAAACAATATAAAAACAGTTACATAGAAACTAGTAATTAATGAAAATGAGTAAAATTAACTGTTAAAGGTTAGTACTATTAGTGGACCAGCAGCACGCACAATCATGTGTGCTTACGGACTGTATCCCTTGCAGACTGTATTGATATATATATTGATATATAATGTAGGAACCAGAATATTAATAACAGAAAGAAACAACCCTTTTGTGTGAATGAGTGTGAATGGGGAGGGAGGTTTTTTTGGGTTGGTGCACTAATTGTAAGTGTATCTTGTGTTTTTTATGTTGATTTAAAAAAAAATATATATATATCTTAAAAAAACGATACCGATAATAAAAAAACGATACCGATCATTTCCGCTATTACATTTCAAAGCATTTATCGGACATCTCTAGTTTTAAGTGTTGTACGAGCATACAAAATTTGACAATAGGAATGTGAGCTAATTTAATTTCTGCAACTCTCGGTGAAAATAAACACACTGTTGTTTGCTGCTAGCAAACACAAATGCATAGTTTAGCTTTCAAAATAAAATAATGTGAGCATGAATACTTACTTAATCTGCAGGTTTTTGACAGCATCCAGAGACCTGTAGACCGCCTCTCCTGTGTCGGTGTTGCACCAGTCCGACATGACCGCGCACAAGCTGGCAAAAATGAGCACCAGGCTAGCTGTTTTGATCCGTTCGTCAGCAATGTTTTTACGCTTCACACGAACTTTCCTCTACATTATGACTGCGTATCCAACTTGGATAACCGCTGTAGATATTTGAACGAACCGAAACGAGCGAATTGTACAGGAAAACGACGACAAGCTAGCCACGCCGCGCTAGCTTACAAAAGCACAGTGCTAACAAGAGTTGTGGTTGCCATGGAGATGAGCCGTCTAACTTCTTCTCGAGAAACGACGCAGAAACAACCTCGCCGCCCAACGAATTATTGTGTAGTCGAATAGAAACTAGATATAATCGACTAAAAATAGCAGTTACTTTTTTTTTGTGTGTTTTTAGTTTTCAGTAGGTGAGGTTGATTTTTCTCGGCTGCCGTAGAACAAATATGGTGGTGGGGGCGGGACTTCCGGTCTCATCAACTTTTTGGAGCGGCTGTCACGCCAAATTTCTTCCCCCTACAAACCACCCCCCCCCACACCACCCTCCTCATTTACTTCCGGGGCTGCGTCCAATAAAGTCACAAAGTTGCCGAGGGTCCTTAACCGGCATGCGACTGTCCTGTTTCGCGCCTGTACAAAAAAAAACAATAATCGATTTCTTCAGATTCCAGCAGCTGTCAAAGACGAAGTATCCTTCCAGCGACGGGCAGTCAAAGCCGAAGTGCTATCGATCGCTTGTCAATGACGTAAGAGGAAACATGACCACGGAAGTAAATGGGGGAGGGAAGGTTTTTGTAGAGGGAAGAAATTTGGCGTGACACGACCAACATTATTTTATTTTTATTTATTTTTATTTATTTTCATTATCATCAGAGAAATGTACATTGAAACAGTGTAGGTCTGACTTGGTAGGATATGTACAGCAAGTAGTGGACATAGAGAGAGAGAGAGATCAGAAAGCATATGAATAAAAGTTTCAATCAATCAATTTGTTGGAGCCAAAATTCCTTATTTGTTTATATTGTTTTTATTTTTATTTTCTCTAATTGATTGTTGGGTTCAGCATGTTTAATTTCCTTTTTGGCAGATTGCTCCGCCCACTTCCTGTTAGGAACCAGGAAGGGTTGACAGGGAGGTGACTGTTGCTATGGTGCGGTTACTATGGTAGCCTCTTTAAATTGGGTTCAGGTGTGAGCATGGGCACGGCGATTGGAGGACAAACAGTTTTCGACCGTGTTCGTGTTTGTGTCGTGACGTGTCATGTGGTATCGTGTTGTATCGTGCCGTGACAATGCTGTGATAATGTGCCATTCAAGGTCAGCATACTTTGTTATTTAAGCTACATTTGATTTAATTTAGATAGCTGGAATAAACGGATTGTCATATCCAAACACAGTTCTACAGTACTGGACATTCTATCATTTACACGCGTCAAACTGGTCAACACAGTCGCCCTCGGTACCAGCCCAAAGGTAAGGGCTGTACACAATCAATACAAAAACAGCACCAGGGGGTTGTAAACTCAAAGTAACTCTAATACAATTTTAGTAAATTATATTTATATAGCGCTTTTCTCTAGTGACTCAAAGCGCTTTACATAGTGAAACCCAATATCTAAGTTACATTTAAACCAGTGTGTGGGTGGCACTGGGAGCAGGTGGGTAAAGTGTCTTGCCCAAGGACACAACGGCAGTGACTAGGATGGCGGAAGCGGGAATCGAACCTGGAACCCTCAAGTTGCTGGCACGGCCACTGTACCAACTGAGCTATGCCGCCCCATGCAAAAATTTTTATATATATATATATATTTATATATATATATATAACAAAGTGCAAAGCCATAGGCTCACACAGTTTCAGTAAATAATTTAAATTTGGAACACAGCATCATACCAACATTTATTTATGTAAACATAAATATACCAATTGTAATCGCTTCTATTGTAAATGGGGACATCTCGATACCTTTGTCTTTGTCTTTGTGGCTTGTGCAGCTCTTTGAGACACTTGGGATTTAGGGCTCTATAAATAAACATTGATTGATTGATTGATTGATTGATTGATTGATTGATTGATTGATTGAAATATATGTACAGTATCTCATCACGGAAATAAATGATTTACAGCGTCTATAGCAGGGATGTCAAAGTCATTTTAGATCGGAGGCCACATGGAGAAAAATCTACTCCCAAGTGTGCCGGACTGGTAAAATCACGGCACGATAACTTAAAAATAAAGACAACTTCAGATTGTTTTGAAAGAAAACATTCTGAAATTGTACAAATCATAATGTTGTTGTGGTTTTGTTTTTACACTTCCATGTTGCGGTAATAGTATTCTATCTTTATTTGTCATTATTTATATTTTCTAAATAAATTATGTGATAATGTTCATCAGTCAACTCATTGGTGTTCATTTTCAATCTATCAAGATGAAAAAATGATATCAAAATTACAGGATGTTTTTTATGTAGTTTGATTATTTTCCTCGACTGATGTGCTTACATCATGTGGTTTATTTTGTAGATATGTAGCATCATCAACAAAGATACAAAGAATTGCTATTGCGACATCCAGTGGACACTTTTAGAACAGCTGTTTCTTTCATTCAAAAATTTCAGGTTAATTTTTATACTTAGCAAACTCATTCCGCGGGCTGGATAAAACCTGCTCGCTGGTCTGATCCGGCCCCCGGGCCGTACGTTTGACATCCCTGATCTATAGCGTAACAGATATAACAGTTATCAATCATAGTTTGACATTTTTGTTTCTAAAAATTATTATGAGTGTATATTTTAAGAATTACATATGTTATATATGTAATATATATTGTCCTTATTGTCCTAATTTCTACCTGTATTAACTCTTTTAGGATATAATGTTTATGAATTATGCCTGGTAAACACACTTTTACTAACACACCCATCAACCGAGCCACTTAAATCCGCTTAGCATAGTTTTTGTTTCACGAATGCTAAATACTAGTAAAATATCCGCATATTATTATGTTACACAACGTTGCCATCCACTGAAATAAGATGTAGTCAAAGTTATAATTGACAAAAAATATTTTGAGGCGGCGACTTGTCCAGGGTGTACCCTGCCTTCCGCCCATGTGCAGCTGAGATAGGCTCCAGCTCCACTATTGTTCTTTTCTTTTTCTTTTTTTTATAAATGTCTAATGAGAATGTCAATGAGGGATTTTTAATCACCGCTATGTTGAAATTGTAACTAATATTGATACTGTTGTTGATAATATTCATTTTTGTTTCACTACTTTTGGTTTGTTCTGTGTTGTGTTTGTGTCTCCTCTCAATTGCTCTGTTTATTGCAGTTCTGAGTGTTGCTGGGTCGGGTTTGGTTTTGGAATTGGATTGCATTGTTATGGTATTGCTGTGTATTGTTTTGTTGGATTGATTCATTTTAAAAAAAAATAATTAAAAAATAAATAAATAAATATAAATAAATAAAAATAAATAAATAAATAAATAAATAAATAAATAAATAGATTTTTTTAAAATGAGTATCGATTCTGAATCGCACAACGTGAGAATCGCAATTTGAATTCGAATCGATTTTTCCCCACACCCCTAATTGCTACCCACTGTGACGGAAATGTAGGACGGGGGGTTTGGAGGGAGTGTTATTATTTTACTTTTATTATTTTTCTGTAATTTTTAAAAAATTGTTGTAAAAATGTTTTCAATTATTTTTTATTTTATTTATTTATTAATTTTTTTTTTTTTTTTTTGAGGGAGTGGGGGGGGGCAAAAAAAGCCTGTTTTCTCAGTACCTGTATTATGATTTCCCTATCAAATGAATAAATAGATATTATTTAAAAATGAAATGGATGGATGGGATGGGTTTTCTGCAGATGAGATTGATCTTTCTCGGCTACCGTAGAACAAACATGAGTGGTGGGGGCGGGACTTCCTGTCCCATCAACTGAGACTCAAACACCCGCTTGGCGCGCGTTGGTCTGTCATATAGTTGTTTCTTTTTTAAACACTAGCAAAATATCCTCCACATTTTCTAGTGTTACACAATGTCGTCGTTTGTCACCGAAGTCCTCGCCAGCTCTGGCAAGCTCCAGAAAGAGGACCTGTCCAGTAAAATCAGCAAAATGTCGCGCAAGATTGAAGACACGAAGGTAGGAGGCGCCGTGCTAGCCTAGCCTAGCATAGCTAACCTGATGCTAAGTCGCTAGAAGTTTCGGGCGTGCATATAATGACGAAAAAAAAAATCAATGTTCACGTAATTAAACTGTGTGGCCTGCCTCCAACTATGACAAAGTTACACACATGCATTTGTCTGATAAAAGTTTTCGCACTTTTCTTTACTCACCTCAGCCTACGTGGCCCCGTTACACTTAATAACAGTTCACCACTATGTTGACTTTTTACTCCTGGCGTTACGGCGACTATACGTGGTAATGAGTTAATTTAGCCAGAATCTAGCACACTGTCATTATAGATAATATATTACTCATAATCGGTCGTGGTCAAAAAGACATACACATAAGTCAAAAGTACATACAATAAGCTACACTTAGGTAAAACGGAATCCGTCCTATTTGACTCCCAAATCAACCTAAAGAAAGTCAGTGACTTCACTATTAAAGTGGGTGACGTTGTTATCACCAGGAAAGATGAGGTCGCCTACCTAGGTTCCATTCTAGAGGCTAATCTTTCCTGTGATAAAATGGCAACCAAGGTAATCAAAAAGGTCAACCAACGAACGAGATTTCTCTACAGAATCTCCTCTGGTCAACAAAAGCACCATGAAGATTCTAGCGGGAACTCTCATTCAACCCTTTTTCGATTACGCATGCACCTCCTGGTACCCCAGCACCTCCAAAACCCTCAAATCTAGACTCCAAACATCCCAGAACAAGCTAGTCAGGTTACTTCTAGACCTCCACCCCAGATCACATCTCACTCCTAAGTGGGCTGGCTCAGGGTGGAGGACAGAGTAAAACAACTTGCACTGAGCCTAGTCTATAAAATCAGCTACACCTCCCTGATACCGAAGTACATGTCAAACTACTTCCAGAACGTAAATGACCGCCATAACCACAACACCAGAGGGAGCTCCACAAACCACGTTAAAACCCAGATTCCGATCGAACAAAGGTCTTAACTCATTCTCCTTCTATGCCACATCCATATGGAATGCACTCCCAACAGGTGTAAAAGTGCATCCCTATCCTCCTTCAAAACCGCACCAAAAGAACACCTCCAGTCAACTACAACCCTAGACTAACACCCTCCCGCCACCAGATCCCACCTCCCCGGATTGTAAATAATCAAATGTAAATAATCAAATGCATATACTTGTTCTTATGCTTTCTGAGCTCACTATGTTCTCTGCTCGCTGTACATATCCTACCAAGTGAGACCTACACTGTTACAATGTCCATTTCTCAGATTATATAATTGTTGATGACTGAAGTGCTGATATCAACCAAACCTAACTGTTGTTATCAGATCAGTCATACTGGAAATACGCAAAAAATAGAGAGAGATGTGCTGTCTATCATTCACAATCCCTATATAAGACATGAACACATGTGTTTTTCCTTTTTTATGCATTCTCATTCGTAAATAAATACATAAAAAGTCAGTCAATTGGGGCTCTCTTTTCCGCCCACAAATGATGTCCTTGTGGCTTGTGTAGCCCTTTGAGACATTTGTGATTAAGGGCTATATAAGTAAACTTTGATATAAAAAAACATACAATTTAAGTTTTTCCATTTTAATTGTTTTTAATTCTGTTTTTTTTACGTTATGCTTGTATAAGGTACTTTTTGGAAACCTTTATTTTGTTAGCACAGTCAGACCAGATGTGGCACACCGGGCTATTATTGTGAAAGTGTGCTTTGCTGCTGTTCTCAGCTTAATGTGTAAAGAAAGGACTTGACTGTAAACAAAAAAAAAAGAGAGAGCTGCTTCATGAGTTACTGTTACATGAATGATGTCGTTCACAACAATACAAACTGATGAGATGTGTTGTGGGTGTATGGATTGTTCTTGCTAGCTTTAGCTTTGTAGTTTAGCCGCTATTTCAAGTGACTGTCTCGAAATTGTTTCGTTTAGGGACATGTTTCGGGGATGATATAAGCGTTCCCGGAAACAT
This sequence comes from Entelurus aequoreus, assembly GCF_033978785.1. Classification (NCBI taxonomy): domain Eukaryota; kingdom Metazoa; phylum Chordata; class Actinopteri; order Syngnathiformes; family Syngnathidae; genus Entelurus; species Entelurus aequoreus. The sequence goes on from NC_084735.1 coordinate 83,014,226, forward strand.
TATTTTTAGGGGTGTAACGGTACCTGTATTTGTATTGAACCGTTTCGGTACGGGGGGTTCTGTACCGAACAAGTTTCCACACGAACATATTAAGTAGCCGCCTCCGCTTCCTTCTGCCTCTGTTTCTGTCAGTACTCTACACAGCACCCAGCATTGTCCCACCCACACAACCATCTGATTGGTTACAAACAGAGCGGTAACAGCCAATCAGCAGTGCATATTCAGAGCGGTAACAGCCAATCACCAGTGCGTTTTCAGAGCGCATGTAGTCAGTGCTTAGCGTTTAGCAGGTAAGCATTAGGCAGCGGACTCTCCCCAAATTATAATAAACACCTCCCAGTCAACTACTAGTAACATCACTATGAGCCCGTTGACCTTCTAGAAATATAAAAGGCATCTCGGCTCGCTCGCAGTCCTGGCTTGAGGTGAAGGCTAATTCGCTTTTAGCATAACATTAGCTCATTTTGCGGTGTGTGTGTGTGTGCGTGTGCGCGTTACGGACAGCAAAGCCCTGTCTGTTTGTTCTTTCACTTTACCTTTTTCTGTGTTGATTGAGCTGTGTTGTAGCAGCAAAAAAGGACATTATGTTAAAAATAAGAGTTTCTGTCTCTGATAGTTGATATAATAATGTAACTGCATCATAAAGCCTACATGAACTCCATGGTGTTCAGGGATGAATAGTCTCTCCTATTGCTATTGTACCATTTGTTCAGCTATAGTTACATTAATCATTAGAAATGCAGCAGCCTAGTTTTGAATGGCAGGGTCCCTGCTATCACATGTTGATAAAAAATATAACATTTACATAATAAATCAACTACAGGCTTCCCAAATGCTGTAATAAATTAAGCATGATGAGTTGACTTGAAACTGTTTAATGTTGCACTTTTTATATGTAGAAGAAAAGTTTTGTCATTTTATTTAATCTGAGCAACAACTTGAGGCAGTTTAATGTTGATTAACGTGGGCAGAATTATTATAGTGTTCCCAATGTTAAAAGGATAAAGCCATTGCAGTGTTTCCCATAAACTGCCAAGATACCTGTGGCGGTGGGGGCGTGGTCACCATGACATCATTGAGTAATTTGCATAATTTACTACAATGATATGATTTTCTCTAAAAGGCTCAAAAAATGTATACTTACTAATTAATAATAACAGTTTTGTTTTAAACGTCCTTCCGTCCATCCATCCGTTTTACAATATAATTACAACACTTTATGTACATATTTATATACAGATTTGAACAATAAGTTATTCACTGAAATATATTTATTAATTGTGGTTCTTACAAAAAATATATCTTATAAAAAATAAAAGCTAAAATGTCTCTTAAAGCTCTGCCCCTTTAATTAGTGCATACTAAATAATTTAACTTAAGCCTACTACTACAACCATATTATTTACCAGCAACATAAAGTGAAACAGAGGCAGAGGTGTCCTGCCACAGTCAGAAACAAATAAACAGAAAACAGTAGTGGTCAAATACAAATAAGGCAACAAGAGAAGTATCCTACACTTCTCTTTTGTAAAGTAAATCTGAACAGCCTATATGGGCATCTACATCAACTATATGATTTGCCTAAGAAGCTGGACAGGACAAAAAAAAAAAAAAAATAATAATAATTTTATTTTTTTATTTGTGGCGGACGTAATTCTTTCGTGGCGGGCCGCCACAAATAAATGAATGTGTGGGAAACACTCCATTGTTTACAAATTTGGTAAATAAATAACCAAAAAATTTATATTTTGTTGTTTCCTTACTGTACCGAAAATGAACCGAACCGTGACCTCTAAACCGAGGTACGTACCGAACCGAAATTTTTGTGTACCGTTACACCCCTAATTATTTTCCCAAACAAATGTTCCTTCTCCTCACAATGACAACCTTTAAGTCACATTTATGTAAATTTCCCTGCTATTATTTTGCTTTTATCAGCGGATGAAATTATGTGGACAAACCGCGGTTACTTCAATGTGGAAATCATTTGCCTTACTTTTTTTGTTGAGTTTAATGATTATTAAATAGTGCTGTGTCTAATAAAAAGTAGTAACCATGATAAGATCCCAAACTTTTAGTAGATGTTGTATTTTTTTCACTCATACGCTCACTAATGTTGCGCGGCCCATTAATTTTTATTTTTTTCTCGATGTAATATATTTTCATGATCGTGAGAAGCCATAATCAAAATCTAAATCTAAATTTGATTAATTGCCCAGCTCTAGTAGTTATTACCCAAAATCCATATTGTTGATTGTTTATATCATATTCATGTATGTGTTTGAACCTCATTATTGCAGGAAGAAGTGTGTGACATGATGAACAAGCGATATCGGGACTTCCTGCCAAACCTTCAAGCATCTGAAGACCTAATGGTGCAAGTGGACGACTTGTCCATAGAGATGGGGACTCTTAAAAGCTTTATCGAGACTGAGGTATGCATTATTATTGTGGTTAAACTGAATGGCACTGTTGACTGCAGCACGGTGGAGTAGTGCTCTGCCTCATAGTCTGGAGATCTCTGTGTGCCGTTTGCTTGTTCACCATCTGGCCCTCTCTCAGGTCCCTAAAACATGTAAGTTAGGTCAACTGGAGGCTCTAAATAGTCCATAGGTGTGAGTTGTTCTTTGTCTATATGTCCCCTGTGATTAACTAGAGACCAATCTAATTTGTATCTCGCTTGTGAACCTAATGAGGGACCGCTAGTACAGATAAAAAATGGTTGGAGCGCATACACTGAATGAAATTATCCTCAAGTTAAATTTGTGTTGTTTAAAAACCAAACAGGTGCGGATAAATATGCACGAGGCCGTTGCAGAGTACGCAACGTTGAAGCAACAGTTGGAGAAAAACACTGTGGTCATCACAATGCTTGGACACCTGAAAGAGGTACACAACAATGTTGTATGGACCAGGCCAGTTTTGCCATGACACCCTTGATCCTGTCGCACTTGCATTTGGTCAAAATAACCAAGTATGCATTTATGTCCCCTAGTTCCATAATTCAATGGAGGAGTACAGCAAAGCCTTGCAGGAGAAGAAGTATGTTGACGCAGCCAACCAGCTGGAAAAGGTAAGAGCATTTTGCATGGAAATAATTTACCTTTGGTTTGGTACAGCTGCTTACCGATTTTTTCACTCTGTACTAGTGTTTTCCCGATACCAATATTTTCGTACCGGTACCAAAATTATTTAGATACTTTTCGAAAAAAAGGGGACCACAAAAAATTGCATTATTGGCTTTATTTTAACAAAACATCTTATGGTAAATGAAATAGTGAACATACAAGACAACTTGTCTTTTATTAGTAAGTAAGCAAACAAAGGCTCCTAATTTAACTGCTGACATATGCAGTAACCTATTGTGTCATTTTCCATTCTATTATTTTGTCAAAATTATTGAGGACAAGTGGTAGAATCCTAAATGCTAGATCCACTCGACGTCCATTGCAACGGTCGCCCAGGGGGACCCCACATCTGCGGTCCCCTCCAAGGGTTATCCCATTGGGTTGAGTTTTTTCTTGCCCTGATGTGGGATCTGAGCCGAGGATGTCGTTGTGGCTTGTGCAGCCCTTTGAGACACTTGTGATTTAGGGCTATATAAGTAAACATTGATTGATTGATTGATTGATAGAAAATGAATTATTAATCTACTTGTTCATTTACTGTTAATATCTGCTTACTTTCTCTTTTAACATGTTCTATCTACACTTCTGTTAAAATGTAACAATCACTTATTCTTCTGTTGTTTGATACTTTACTTTAGTTTTGGATGATACCATAAATTTGGGTATCAATCCTATACCAAGTAGTTACAGGATCATACATTGGTCATATTCAAAGTCCTCATGTGTCCAGGGACATATTTCCTGAGTTTATAAACATAATATACATTTTTTTTTAAAAACGAAAGAAGATGTTGTGATGACAAAAAATATAGACGTAATCATAGTAGTATCGACTGGATACGCTACTGTACTTGGTATCATTACAGTGGATGTCAGGTGTAGATCCACCAGTGGCGTTTGTTTACATTTTGACGCCAATGAGCTACGGTGTGTAGTGAAGCATGTTTAGCTATTCCTCGTCCTGCAGGGATGATACTTGTAAGAAACTTACTTTATTTGTCGCCATGGAGGCGAGGATTAGTGATTTAGAAGTAGCTACAACACTGCCGACTGGGGCTGGACTTTAGCCGCTAGGTACTTTTCAGAGGCGTTATAGTACCGAATGTGATTCATTAGTATCGCGGTACTATACTAATACCGGTATAGTGTACAACCCTACTCTGTACACCTTAAAAGTGTTGAACAGGAAGTGTGCAATCTGTGCTGCAATGCACCTCCCCGAGCCCAAATAGTGTGACGAACAGCGGGCGAAAAGCCGAGCCATTTAACGCGGAAATCTATTCAAACGAAAGCACAGGCGGGAGTCATGGCTCGGCATAGTGCTTGAAGAAGCGAGAGATGTGAATCTTACAAAAACTTACGATTCAATTTGAAAAAAATAACAGAACCTTTGTTTTCTTATCCCTCATAAGGATTGTGAACAATTGACAAACATTTTTTACATGGCGATTTCAACACTCCCAATTTGTTAATGAAAACTACAACTAAGATGCATGTTACAGTTAAACCGCTGGTGTGTAATAAGTACAATAGTTACAGTATTAGCACTTTTTAGGGTCCAACAAAAGGCGAGACCGCAAAGACTGAACGGACTAGCCAACACACCATAAACCAGTGGTTCTCAAATGGGGGTACGCGTACCCCTGGGGGTACTTGAAGGTATGCCAAGGGGTACGTGAGATTTTTTTTAAATGTCTGTCAAAAAGAACTGTGAAAAGAAATGCAACAATGAAATATTCAGTGTTGACAGCTAGATTTTTTGTGGACATGTTCCATAAATATTGATGTTAAAGATTTCTTTTTTTGTGAAGAAATGTTTAGAATTAAGTTCATGAATCCAGATGGATCTCTATTACAATCCCCAAAGAGGGCACTTTAAGTTGATGATTACTTCTATGTGTTGAAATCTGTATTTATAATTGAATCACTTGTTTATTTTTCAACAAGTTTTTAGTTATTTTTATATCTTTTTTTCCAAATAGTTCAAGAAAGACCACAACAAATGAGCAATATTTTGCACTGTTATACAATTTAATAAATCAGAAACTGATGACGTAATGCTGTATTTTACTTCTTTATCTCTTTTTTTCAACCAAAAATGCTTTGCTCTGATTAGGGGGTACTTGAATTAAAAAAATGTTCACAGGGGGTACATCACTGAAAAAAGGTTGAGAACCACTGCCATAAACTATACACTACTGCCATCTACCGTCTTGGACTTGCAGCTGTAATTCAGACTCAGAAATGTGATCATGAAAGAAGATATAACAACTGGACAGCAGGTATCATGATCAGCTCATTTCAAAATGTTGCAATAAAAAAAAAGATTTTATTATCAAAAACAATTCATATTCATCAACACACACAAAAGTACCTACCGGTAATATTGGTACAGTTGAGTATCGGAATCAATTCCCTGGTACTGGGAATTAGTACCGTATTGGTCCCTAATTATTGTGTACAGTCAGGGAGAATATAATGCTCAATTTGGATATGATTGAGGCTCTCAATATATGCATGCCTTATTTTGACAAGTCCAAAGTCATTCTGGCTTCTTCTAGGTAAGGATCCGTCTGGAGTCCCTCAAAGACTGGAAGGCGTCCCAGCTGCCACTGCTCAGTGCCTTAGGCGCAGAGTTAACGGTGCAGAGGGAAAACCTTGTCTACCATCTGGGAGAAGAGTGGAAGCGCCTCGTCGTCTGGAAGCTACCTCCTTCAACAGGTAGACAAGAACGCTTTTATTTTACAGTAATAGGCATGTGATTTTTCCGTCCATAATCGGAAATCCGCCTTTATCATCTCTGTAAAAATATAAAAAAATATTTTCCGTTTTTCTTCGTTTTTTACAACCTACAATGTGTGTTAAAATCTTGATCCGTCTCTTTGCCATACCTGCCAACAACTACGGTTTTCCCGTAATGAATACGGTTTTTGATAATCCATTCCGGTTTGCGGCTGCAGTGGTAAAAACTAGAGATGTCTGATAATGGCTTTTTTGCCGAAATCCGATATTCCGATATTGTCCAACTCTTGATTACCGATTCCGATGTCAACCGATACCGATATATATACAGTCGTGGAATTAACACATTATTATGGCTAATTTTGTTGTGATGCCCCGCTGGATGCATTAAACAATGTAACAAGGTTTTCCAAAATAAATCAACTCAAGTTATGGAAAAAAATGCCAACATGGCACTGCCATATTTATTATTGAAGTCACAAAGTGCATTATTTTTTTTTAACATGCCTCAAAACAGCAGCTTGGAATTTGCGACATGCTCTCCCTGAGAGAGCATGAGGAGGTTGAGGTGGGCGGGGTTGGGTGCGGTAGGGGTAGCGGGGGGTGTATATTGTAGCGTCCCGGAAGAGTTAGTGCTGCAAGGGGTTCTGGGTATTTGTTCTGTTGTGTTTATGTTGTATTACGGTGCGGATGTTCTCCCGAAATGTGTTTGTCATTCTTGTTTGGTGTGGGTTCACAGTGTGGCGCATATTTGTAACAGTGTTAAAGTTGTTTATACGGCTACCCTCAGTGTGACCTGTATGGTTGTTGACCAAGTATGCCTTGCATCCACTTGTGTGTGTAAAGAGCTGTAGATATTATGTGACTGGGCCGGCACGCAAAGGCAGTGCCTTTTAAGGTTTATTGGCGCTCTGTACTTCTCCCTACGTCCGTGTACACAGCGGTGTTTTAAAAAGTCATACATTTTACTTTATGAAACCGATACCGATAATTTCCAATATTATATTTTAAAGCATTTATCGTCCGATAATATCGGCAGTCCGATATTGTCGGACATCCCTAATTTTTACTGTTTAAATTTTGACACTGAATAGTTTAATCATTTTGAAACATAAACTTCATGACTGCAAGATATTTATTTCATGCTATAAATCCCAAATGGCTATTCAGACAAAGGAAGTTAGCTAATAGAATAAACATTGTTTGTACTCTTTATGATGTTTGCATTTGGAGCAGTTAGAAGTGGAGAGGGAGTCGAAGAGATAGAAATTGGCTATTGCCCTCCTTGTCCCCCAACCAGGGCACTGCTCTCTGGACCTGGTTGAGGACCTGTGGCCCCTAGACCCCCTGCTTATTTTCAGTCTTTTTCATGAAGTTCAAATCACATGCCTGCAGTAAATTACGCATCGAAATTACGTTTTTTTCAAATGGGAATTCGCAACTCTGACCTGCAGAGCCTGCAGGTGTGGCCTCCTTCCTGAAGGTGGAGCTATTCCTGAGCCAGTCTTCCATGAAGGACAGTGGTCCTGAACGCCCTGCTGTGCTGTGCAGCGTCCTGCAGGCCATGGCCATCCAGAGAGACCCCCAGCACAAGATCAAACTCTTCAGTGAGCGCAAAGCACAACAGGAAACCTAATTGACAGACCTGTACTCGCTACCCAAGATGGCAGCCTGCATGCTGTCGTCCTTTCAGGCCAGGTGCTGCTGAAATACATGCTGAAGCCGGTGGTGCTGCACCCGTCTTTGGTGGTGAAGGTGGTGGAGCAGCAGGGCAAGGGGGTTGCCCTAACCTTTGAGAGCTTGAAGGAGTGCAAGGAGGAGCGCGTCAGTCCTTCGCAGGTCTACATCAAAATACTGCTGGTGCTCAAGACTCTCCACTCACTCCTGCTAGGTACAGCGTGGTGGTCTACAGCCTGACTTCTTGCCGGAAGGGAATGTGAGGATTGATTTGTTTTTGCTCTTTCCAGACATTCCTATTGGTGATAAAAAGCTGTCCGCCATTTTGGGCGAGCTGATATGGGAGGAGCTCTCGCGCTGCATCATCCACGAGTGTTTGCCCCAGTCCATCCCCACCAAAAGCAGCCAGCTGGAACAGTACGACACGGTACGTTGCACCTCGCACCAAGTTTAAGGAATTTTGCCTATCATTCACAATCCTCATGTGAGACGAGCACACATACGTATGGAGGTAAGAGGATTCGCTCTATTCCGCCTATTAAAGTGCTCTAAAAAACATCCAAAAGCCTCCATCAAGGTTTTATATACACGCTGTAATAGGCCTGGGCCGATATTCGATAAGTCAATTAACCGACTATAAATTAAAATTAAGTCGTTAAGTTTTCCATGGGCATGCTTCAAGAACATTCACGCTTTTCATCGGTTTCATCCACTGCACACGTTTGTGGTTTAACGGAATGAAAAGGAGGTGAATCATCTTGTCCTTCAAGTGTCTTTGACTCTTTGGGCAGCGATGCGGGGCCGCTGGCCCACGAGCATCACACAGTCTATGCCTGGCCAACCCGCTGCTCTTTTCCCGGTTTCACGCGGCTCTTAAGTTCATATCGAAGTTTGTGTGTTTTTTGAATGTGTGTGTTCGGCGAGCGAGATAGTCTGTAAGAGCGGTCACACAATCATTTTTAGGTCACTATATCGTCCAGCAAAATTTGTTATTGGCCCAGGCCTATGCTGTAAGTATATATGTAATATTTATATGAATATTTATTGGTTAATTTAGGCATACGGCGGCGTGTTAATTTTAGAGATGTATCACAATGTTCGCTTTTTCCTTCAACAACAACTCGACTAATCCTGGCAGACTTCATGAGAGACAACAAAGACTACTTTGGGACAATGATGATGCATTGTTGGTGGTTTTTGGTATGTTTTTTAGAAGGCTTTATGGGCACAATTGAGTACCCCCATTAGCTGCATTGCCTCGTACTTGCTGTATTGTACGACTTGGAATGCGTACATTCTACAAATGGATTGTGAATAACAGGCAAAATTTAAAAAAAGAAAAATAAAGAAGTGCAGTTCCCCTTTAACACGTGGTGTGGCGTCCGGTCATGTGGCCTACGGATCATCATGCAGGTGATCAAGGAGACGGAGGAGTTCGAGAAGTCTCTGAAGGAGATGGGGTACCTGCAAGGCGACTCAACGGACCTGCTCAAGTACGCCAGGAACGTGAACTGCCACTACGCCAGCAAGAAGTGCAAAGACGTCATCGTGGCCGCACGCAAACTCATGACCTCCAAGATGCACAACACCGTCAAGGTCCACCCTCGTTACTACCACTCGCGTGCTCTGCTTCTCTCCTTGTGCTTCACAAGTGCGTCCGACCCCTGCCGGTTAGATCTCGCCGGAGTGCAGGCTGCGTCTCCCCAAGCTGCCCGCTCCAGACACGTCGGTGCGGGCCAAACAAGAGTCATCCCCAAAGGAGCGCGCCGCCACGGAGAGCGCCGGTCAGCTGTCGTCGTGGAGCCAGTGTCTGCCGGCGTGTCGCATCAGCGAGTGGGTGCAGCAGCTGATGGAGCTGGCTGTCAACACGCTGTACGAGGCGGTCGGAAGCTCCACCCAGTGGTTTGTCTAACTTTCACCTCGCTATGTGAGCTACATGCTAACATTTTAACAGCAACATCAAGCTAGGTTAGCATATCCGCTGAAGAAAAACACCATCAAACTTACTCCATACACTTCTGTGGTGAGCTAGGTGGTTTTAAGATGTGTTGCAAAGCCTGTCTTGGTTTTGAACACAACTGTCCTCATGAAGTGATGAGTAAATATTTGGTGGTTTCAGGTTTTTCCTTCAGTGGAACAAACATGGATTTTTCAAACGTCCAGTGCTCTAGGGACACGTTACGTCATTAGAAAGACCTTGTTCTCATTTCTTCCTCTTGTGTTCTTCACAGTGCTTTGCAACTATTCTTCACTGTCAGAAACATCTTCCAGCTCTTCCAAGACGTCGTGCCAACATACCACAAGTGAGACTTTCTTTTGCCGATACCACACATTAAGTAATTTGGCTTTCAGCTTGAAGGTGATGACTCTTTTTTTTCTTTTTTTTCCCCCCCCAGGGAGAACCTCCTTAAGTTTCCCCACCTGGCCGCCATCCAGCACAACAACTGCATGTACCTGGCCCACCACCTCCTCACCCTGGGCCACTATTTCAGAGCCCACCTGCCGCAGCCCCTCAACCAGAGCATGTCTACCTTTGTCGACATGGTGCCAGGATTCAGGAAACTGGGTAACACATCACTTATTTGGAAGGCATGACCATTTATATTTATTAAGTACCCGTATTTTCTGGACCACAGGGCGCATCGGATTACACTGCCTATGAGCGGGTCTAGTCAGGTCTTTTTTCATACAAAAGACGCACTGGATTATAAGGCGCATTAAAGGGGTCATATTATGATTTTTTTCTAAATTTGAAAAATTTCTTTGTGGTGCACTTAACATGTAATGGTGGTTCTTTGGTCAAAATGTTGCACAGATGATGTTTTACAGACCATCTTCAAGTCGCTTTCTGACAGTCGCTTCAGGATGCGCCGTTTTGTGGGCGGGCTTTTTTACGTGGTTCACCTTTGGCACAGTCTTCTCCCCGTCATCTTTGTTGTAGTGGTGTAGCGTGCAAGGACGGGAGTGTAAGAAGTGTCAAAAGATGGAGCTAACTGTTTTAATGACATTCAGACTTTACTTAAATCAATAACGGAGCAGCATCTCCTCATACGCCGGAAATGTGTCCTGTGAAAAACCGTCCTAAAGTTCCTTGGGTGAATAATGTAAACTCTCTACACCTTCCTGTCTTCAGATGGTGGACTGTTTACACCATGCTTCTTCGAGGTTCATCACAAGCTGTCATACTTGCCAACCCTCCCGATTTTCCCAGGAGAATCCCGAATTTCAGTGCCCCTCCCGAAAATTTCCCGGGGCAACCATTCTCCCGAATTTCTCCCAATTTCCACCTGGACAACAATATTGGGGGCGTGCTTTAAAGACACTGCCTTTAACGTCCTCTCTCACCTGAAACCTTCACCCCTTAACAGCCGTATCTGTCCAGGCGTCCGCTTTTCCTCCATATATACAGCGTACCGCCCCAGTCACATAACAATGTAGCGTTGGACGGGTTTAACAATGGTCTTTACTCGAAGATGTCAATAAATGCTGACACGTTGTATGATCTTTTAACTGGTTTAATGATAACGCAAGGCATACTTGGTCAACAGCCATATAGGTCACACTGAGGGTGACCGTGTAAACAACTTTAACACTGTTACAAATATGTGCCACACTGTGAACCCACACCAAACAAGAATGACAAACACATTTCGGGAGAACATCCGCACCGTAACACAACATAAACACAACAGAACAAATACCCGGAACCCCTTGCAGCACTAACTCTTCCGGGACGCTACAATAACATCCAGGGCTTTTAGAGCTCAGCGCACAACTGCACACACAACAAGAAGGAGACGAAGCAGAAGAACGAAGAAGATACATGGCAACGACGAGTAAGAAAAAGAAATACGCTTGCAAAATGATTGGAAAAAATAATTTTATTATATCCAGAAAAGCTCGAAGGTGAAGGGGTATGCTGCCTGCACCTCAACCACGCCCCCGCAACCCCCGAATCGGGGGTCTCAAGGGTGGCAAGTATGCAAGCTGGAGAGCCATGACACACCATTGTGACTTGTATTCTCGGGTGGGATGGCCTTCTCTAGGAGAAAGTGTCATTGGTACATTTTTATTTACAAGGCTCTTCTGGGACTATTGCCCGAATACATTTGTGCATTTATTTCACAGAGAAGTACAAAGTCTTATGCACTGAGATCCAACAATCAGCTGTTGCTTCTCTGTCCCTGTTGCTCGCACTGAGCTAGGGAAACAAGCTTTTGTCTATGCAGCTCCTTGCTACAAAGAGACTGGAAGCTGACTGAAATGTTATCCTTAAATGCTTTTAAATTTAAACAGAGCATTTCAAGGAGGCTCAGTTATCCGTAACGGTTTTACTTGATGTCCATCCTGTCATTTTAATGTGTAATGAGAATCTAATTTTATGTGTAACTCTGCTGTCTCTTGAAAAAATAGGTTTTTAATCTCAATGGGATTTTTTTCCAGGTTAAACAAAACATTTTTATTGGTCTCGATGACATGTCTATACTGATATCGATAATCGCCCAGCTCTATTTAATAATTGCAGCTAAGTCTTGTTTTTCTAAGCAGTTGACATTTTTTGTCATGTTGCATAGGATTTTGCTGCTGATACTTCAAAAACAGCAATCTGTATAAAAGTTATACCCGAAGGTTGCCTACAGCCACAAACGTTAATGACAATTATTTTGGACTTGGTGCTAATTAGAGACTCGAGCAGTTACTTGCTTTTGTAGAACACGCACTTGACGACTATAAAGTGAACTGAACAGAGGCGTTCATTGCGGTCGCTTTTTTTGCTCTGTTTTTTGTCATACAGGCGCGCAGTGCTTCTTGAATCAGATGAACGTCCAGAGGGCGGAGCTGTTGGAGCGACTGTCCACCGCTCACAACTTCTGCAACCTGGATGAGGAGGACAACTACATGTCAGCCAGCAAGGCTGTGAGACAGGTGGGAGGGAATCCGTCTTGTGCCGCCTTTGCCGTAGTCCTTTAACACACCTGCTGTCTGCAGGTCACCCATCAGTTGAAGCAGCTGGGGACGGTGTGGCAGGACGTCTTACCGGTCAGCATCTACTGCAAAGCCATGGGCAACCTCCTCAACACGGCCGTCACGGAAATGATAGCCAAGATCATGACGCTGGAGGTTGGCTGCAGTTGCGCCGTGCACGACACTCGTAGGGCAAAAGTCCACATTCCCCTTTTTGCGCTCCAGGATATCTCGTCGGAGGACGGAGAGCACCTGCATACGCTCTGCCAGACGGTCATCGAGGACGGACCGCTGGTCTTCACCCCGCTGGCCGAGGAGCACAAGAACAAGAAATTTGAGGAGGAGGTTCCCCTCTACGTGAAGAAGTGGGGCACCTTCAAGGAGCTGGACATCGTGCTGCGGGCCAACCTCCAGGAGATTGTGGACAGGTAAGGAAACTAGCAGGCATCAGTGTCCATGCACTAAATTAGTCTGACTTCTTAAATAGTTAGGCACTAAATAAAGCCCATGGAAACAGCTTAATCCGATCGTGTTCAGTGTTTGAAAAGTCGGACTAACACACCTGGATTATGCGATTGGAAACCAGGGGCCGTACTTATCAAGCTTCTTAGAATTACTCCTAAGAAGTCTGCTAAGAGTTGACTTAAGAGTAAATAAATTCTTCGCTGAAAGCTGCACTTAAAAGTTAGTTATCAAGCATCTTACTCACACTTTCAGCGAAGTGTAGGACTGAATCTTAAGTGTCACACTCAGAGCTGAATTACGACATTACTATGTGCCGTAAACGGAATTTTAGGTGAAGTCATTTCTGTGTCCATAGAAATGAGCAATCACGGAAGGGAATCCGTTGTCTAAGAATAAAGAAATATCTTGGAAATATTTAAGTGGACAATGGGAGTGTATATTTTGACAATAAACTACAAAATAATACAAAACAAACTAGTCCCCGCCGGCACTCACGCTACCGCTCCCTCTCTTCTATCGCCCACACACTCACTGACGTCACTCACCTCACGGCCACACACATACGCTACTGTCATAACATTTTCTTTCCAATTCATTAATTAGGCAACTAATTTGAAACTGGTGTGGGTGGCTCTATATATACTAGCCCACTGCAGCCACATGCAGAAATCAACAAGGAATCGAAAAGTATTAAATCTGTGACAAAAATAATATCCGCTCTGTCTAAACGATACCGTTTGATCAGCTGCTCGTCATCAAAAAAAAACAAAACATTGTTCCGTTCCCTGAACGTTCGCGCACGTCTCTCTCGCCTCAGTGCTATCCCCTGCTGGCAACTCCTAACCACTTAAGACACCTCTGAAGGTCTCTTAAATATCGTGGAGAGTAGGAGTGATTCTTAGACTTAAGAACGTTGATAAAAAGCTTTTATTCTTAAGTTTGAGAGTAGGACTAAATTTCGCAAATTCTCAGGACTTAAGTGTAAAATGGCACTCTAAGAAGCTTGATAAGTACGGCCCCAGATCTCTCAAGGGGCTGGGTGCGGCAGGCCAGTTTAGAAACCCTAGCTCAGAGCAGGGATGACCACGCCCCGACTTCACACGTAGGTGTGGAAATGTTAAGAAAGAAAACTATTTAAGGGAATCAATCAATGTTTATTTATATAGCCCTAAATCACAAGTGTCTCAAAGGGCTGCACAAGCCACAACGACATCCTCGGTTCAGAGCCCACATAAGGGCAAGGAAAAACTCACAACCCAGTGAGATGTCAATGTGAATGACTGAGAAACCTTGGAGAGGACCGCAGATGTGGGTGACCTCCGCCCCCTTCTAGGGGAGACCGGATGCAATGGACGTCGAGTGGGTCTAGCATAATATTGTGAAAGTCCAGTCCATAGTGGATCTAACATAATAGTGAGAGTCCAGTCCATAGTGGGGCCAGCAGGAGACCATCCCGAGCGGAGATGGGTCAGCAGCGCAGAGATGTCCCCAACCGATGCACAGGCGAGCGGTCCACCCCGGGTACCGACTCTGGACAGCCAGCACTTCATCCATGGCCACCAGACCTGTGCCCCCCCCCCACAAGGGAGAGGTGGGCAGAGGAGAAAAGAAAAGAAACGGCAGATCAACTGGTCTAAAAAGGGGGTCTATTTAAAGGCTAGAGTATACAAATGAGTTTTAAGATGGGACTTAAATGCTTCTACTGAAATCTGTTCTCAGGTGGGCTGACGGCAAAGGCCCTCTGGCGTTGGCGTTCACATGTGTGGAGATGAAGAGTCTGATCCGAGCTTTGTTCCAGAACACGGAGAGAAGAGCGGCGGCTCTTACCAAAATCAAATAAAGCAGCGCCAAGAAGGGACTTAAGTTTGTGGTATTTGTTGGGATGTAAAAGGCACATGTTTTTGGCTCTGCACATGTTATCTATGGCCGGACGCACATGGAACTCGTTAGCGGGCCAATGCTAACAGTCACAGTGGCCGAGATACATGCATGAAGGAGCCAACTTGTGGACAGGGAGGGTGGACCGTTCACATTTGAACCGAACTCTCAGTACCTGGAAATCAAAGGTGCCAATTTTGTGTGTTAATAAATATTGTTTGTAAATACAATCACATTTTTTTATTGCAACTTTAAAAAATGAGCTGATTATAATAACTGCTATCCAGTTGATGGCAGTTGTGTAGAATTTATGGTGTGTTGGCTATTCACTTCAGTCTTTGGTGAATGTAGTCCTTTGTTGCGCACTAAAAAGTATTAATACTGTAAGTATTGTAATTATCACGCACCAGCTTTTTGATTTTAACGTGCATGTTAGTTGTAGTTTTTTACTAACAAATTTGGAGGCGTTGAAATCGCTGTGTAAGACCGGTAATGCTAATCCGTAGCATGTCAATGGCAAAGCCAATGTATGTTAGC